>NC_137833.1:47141814-47554314 GCF_963921795.1 Nannobrachium achirus
TTTTGCACTTGATGTTTACACTTGGTACGCACTTACATTAGTTTGGGCAATTGCCACACTACCTCATGTGTTTCTTAACAGTTATTAAGAGAAGTGTTTAAAACATAAAAAGTGTGTGTGCTGTCTGCATTTTGATGTCCCTTTTTTTTTAAACGCACATCTTGATCCTGTACTCATTGAGTCCTTGTTGGACATGGTCAGTGTTTTAATCACAATAACCTGGTGTCTGTGTTTTAGAGTGAATATTTTGCTAAAACAGCCAATCGACAAGCTTGCAATGCTCACATCGTGGCACGTTGTGAGCTTGTAGATCAGCTATTCTTGGCAGAAATTATGTCGAAAAAGGAAGGTAAATAACCAACTAAAACCATTAGTCCAGTTCAGATGGTCATGGAGTTAAACTAAAGAGCCTAATAGTTGTTGGGACAAAAGTGTTGCGACTGCTTTTCCGGCCTGCCGGGATGTTAATGTGGAGACACGTTAAATACTATATCTACAATACTTCTGAGGGCATCTTTTTAGGCAATTGTAAATGCCATTCTAACAATTTTGTTTTTTTTGCGAGTCAGTACCGGTGCCGAAAAGTGCCAGATCTACAAATGTGTCCCACCTGGCTTTTTAGCTCAAATCTAGTGACACAAATGCTTTCCAATGTTAATGTTTTGTTTGTTTTTGCGTTAATAAACGCTCCCACCCCTTTTTTTGTTTTATGGGTCAAATCCAATCTTCTTTACTTTCAAATGACTCTGTCTGACTGTCTGACTCTAGTCACTCTCAAGTCTCCCTTTTAATGTAGCCTGTGTGTTGTGATTCAGGAATAGTCATGGCTACTGATGATTAAGGCCAATGTAAAAATAGGATTTACAATCTAATCTCCAAATGCTGAAGACCAAACAGAGACTGGTTGGAATTTGGTTGGCTTGGCATCAAAGTTGTCAGAGAGGGAGTTTGTTTATGTGTGTTTAAGTGTCTCTCCCTTAACTCCATTAACAGAAAAAGTGCTATGCAAAGCACATACAGTAACAGATGTCTTCATACAGTGCGAGTTGTCCATTCATGTAGATGGGTTGGGTTAGCTTTATCTAAGTCTCATAAGCTTTTAAAATACAACTTGTTTGAGAACTCTGATGACTTTCCATGAGTAATGTAAGGAATGCCATGGTTAACTTCACACAAAGTGCTGGGAAAAATTCCACACTGAATATCAGATAGAGAAATGTAGTTAGTCTAAATAAAAGATTTTGATTTCTCATGAACATCTCAACCTCTTAAAACTTAAAAAAAAAGAATTACTTTGTTGCCCCCCAAGCTTGTCCCCTCATTTGTTTTATTCCACACCCCAATCTCTTCGCCAAAAATGTGTCACATCTTATTATATATCAAGATCTTTTTCTCTGACTTGCTTGTGTTATCTTGAGAGGGGGGCCAGTTATCATCACATTCATGTGCCAATATATCAGTCTGTAGATGAAGTGCTGCGTTTGCTAGTAATGCAGCCTCGTCTTCTTCCTTGGACTTTAAATCAGCAACTCTTTCTCTGATCTGGTTTGGTGTACAATCGATAACCCACTTGTAGATCTGCATGTTCTGTGATAATACACCTCTGCAGCTATAATGCATCATGGCTTAAGGCAGCAATTACTCTGTCCATTTTGTTGTGCTTTTTGTTCACAGATCTGGGCAACTTGTATTCACGATATTCCTGGCCCCACCCCCGGCTTCCTGTTCATATCCTGAAAGAAAATAAAAAACATCATTTGGTTTCCTGTGTCCTTGCATTAAAGTGTCAGTAGAGGCGCTCTGGGCTCTTGGCTCTGAATGAACCGGTGTTGCCATGTCTGCTTATAATAAGCAATTGGTGTCGTTGTTTATTGGGCTTACTTTCTAATATTTTTTAAACCAGTGGTTCCCAAATCTTTTCATATCAAGGACCCCAGATTAACAGATTTGTCCACAGTCGCAGACCCCCATCTGAAGATATGTGGTGCCAGGGACCGCCACACAGATTTGTGTTGTTAAAATGTTTCAAAAATATTCAAATTATTTTCGTTTTTTCTTTCCTCTATATTTTTTAAATAGCAAATATACAAGCTCACAGTGTGTCACAATGTGACACATTGTGAGCTTGCTGATCTGCTATTTTCAAATGTAAATGTAAAGTAGTAAAACTGAACCTAGTTAATTCTATTGGGCTTATTATTCATAGACCTGGCCGCTTGTCTCTGGCAATATCTGGCAACAGACAATTCCCTGTCACTTCCTTGGGATCTCTTGTTCTTCGACTTGGGAGGAAGTGAAAAGATGTTTAAAAATGCTCCAGCGCCCTCTGTAAAAGGAAAATGGCAGCCTCCATAGAATGGCCAGGAATATCGTGAATAGCCCATGAATTTAAGCCCCTTAGTACTAATGGGGCTGTTGGTGTTTCCAAAGAATTGTGTGCTACACAGTCTGGGTTCTCCTCCTGACTACTTGTTACTGGTCTCAGTGCTGGTTCCATGCTTGCACACTTGGCCTGATTCACTGCTCTGTGCTCTGTCGGGCCTGATATGGCAGAAACAACTCTACCAAGCTTATATAGGGCTGGCTTGATTACAGATGAATGTGTCCAGGTGTGTCCACCCTGTGAGGCAGAAGATCCAGACACGCCCACTCCCAGAACTAGGTCAGACTGTGAAATAGACTCATCTAACTGCTAACATAACTGGCTAAAAGTAACATGAATGCTAGTAATGATATTTTCAAGTGAACAGCAGCTTTTACATTTCTGCAGGATAATAGGAATTTACGAGGGGAGGGATCATTCTATGCCATAGCTAAACTGTTTAATAATAATATTTCAACAAGCAGTCTTATTGGTACAGTGCAATGCATGTAATACATTTGGTGCTGTGTAATATTGTGGAAAATATAGCCCATTGTGTGACCAAATAAATAAATAAATACATAAAATTAAAAACAGGGTCAAACTCAAATGTTTAAAGTCCAAAGTCCAAAGATATATCAGAGGCACTAAAGTGAGTGGGCTGCAGAGTGAGTGGACACAGAGACACTGGCACTTCTGAATTAAGTGACTGTGAATGTAATTGTCATTACAGTTTTACTGTGATCCACAAAAGTGTGACTGTTAATTCCTTGAGTCAATACATTGTTTTATCAGCAGTTCCAGTTAAGCTTATCAAAGACAAATACATTGCTGTTTGATCCGCGTTTGCCATAAACACACCATTTTGTTTAATTAATCCAGGACACAAGGAGATTGCTGTAATTTAAAGTTCTCTATAACAAGCAATGTGTGAGTGATAGTTCTGTGCATCAAATATACATGTCTTCTCTTAAAGGCAATGACATCTGGCACAGTGATTTATTTGTATTTATGTACAGTAGCGCCCAAAACACACCTATGGATAATGTAACGGGGGAAAAAAAAAACGTTTGCACAGGAACGCCCCTTGCGCCATGCTAAATCCCAAAATAGTGGGTTTAGATAGAGCTCCAAAGCTCTTCTGCGAAAATGTGTCACATCGCAGCTTGTAGATTGATTATTTTGGCAGAATATTCGTCCCCCAGAATATGAATGCTACAGTTCATGTGGTTAAAAATGTTGTAGTTGTAGGGTCTTTCCAGAGAAAAAGGGCACATTTATGACAGGAATGTAGCCAGCGCAACGTGAAACAAACTTTCCGTTGTGCGCAATCAGGCAAACTTTATGTCCCCAGTGAAGTATCACCAGTAAGACTCCCTAATCGGGAGATAAGCGACCGTAGGTCACTTATCTCCACAAATAGAGCAAAAATGTCTTTTTCCAAAATCTTCCTGAGCATGTTGATGACATGAGTGTAGACATACTGTGTAGTGATCTTCGTGATTTTAGGGCAAAATCTGAATCGGCCTCATGGTGGCGCTAGAGGGCCATGTGAGAAATGAGGGGTGGGGTCTCCGCGCCGCCAAGGCGGACGAATAGGTACCGGCCCCGGCTCTCCCGGTCGCTCCTAGCCCGAGTTACGGCATTTTATGTGAGCTGCAGTGGCAGGGGGTCCTCCACTGGGGGCGCCACCACTTTTGCATCCGTTCTGGAGCACCAGGAGTGGGTGGTCCCCGGGAATGCCCCGTGAGCAGCCCCGTTGGGGTGGTCATTTGGTAATTTTTGCACATGTGCTCATTTTTTACACTTGGGGGTCCCCGAGGGAGCTGGGGGTCCCTGGAGCTCCGGGGGTCCTTGGAGGTTGTAGTTTGGCAGGTAAGGAGTGTGTGTGCAAAATCTGGCATGGATCGGGGCAACGGTTGCGGAGATATGAGCAGGGCAAAAGTGTGACGTGTGACGTGTGTGACGGACGGACGGACGGACACCTCGAGCAGCTTTCTGTAGTAAGTGCGACCTACGGTCGCAACAATGTCAAAATAAACAAGTAACATTGGGCCTGTGTCCAATAGGTTCAGAATTTCAGTTTCACATTCAGTAATGACTTTCTTGGAAACCGGAATGTTGGGGTCCTATCCCAGGGGTTGTAGGCAGCGAGGCTAACAGGGATGTGACCTCAAGCCTTCTCTGGATCAGACTGTAATTACAGGACAGGACTGCAATAACCGCTTTTCTCCCTGGAGGACAATTAAACGGACAGAAAAGGTGTGAGATGCTCTTTCACCCTGTAGGAAATTACACACCCAGCAGCCTCCCTGTCCTGCCTCTCCTCTCCTCTCCTCTCTTCTCTCATGTCTGTCTCTCTCTCTCTCTTTCTCTCTGTCTCTCTCTCATACACGCACACACACACACACACACACACACACACACACACACACACACACACACACACACACACACACACACACACACACACACACACACACACACGGATATGCCTAGTATACTTATGAGGACGTCTTTTTAGACAATTGTGAATGCCATTCTTACCATTTTGATGTGTCGCGTGCGAGTGCTTGGCACCGAAAACACCAGATCTACATACGTACAAATGTCTCATGCTGCAACACATTGTGAGTTTGTAGATCTGGCATTTTTGGTGCATGACACCGGCATATTAAGTATAAATCGGTTTAACTCCAAACCTTAACCTCAACCCCAAAACTTGACCTCCAAATGCCTAATCCTAACATGAACTTTCCTAATTGTATAGCTTAACTAATAAAAATTCTTTGTTTACTGTGAAAAAGGCTGAAGTAGTAATTCAGCAGTGACCTCCCCATGAGTCACCCACCATCAAGCACCTGGTGTGTTTTGTTGATTGATGTCAGCACAGGTGTTGTCTAATTAGTTTGTGAGTTCACTTCATGTTTGGTTTCCAGAGCATGTGCATAAAGTGAGTAAAGATTGATGTTTTATCATGTTTATTTAGGTTTGGTTTAATTATTGACTTACATTATGTCTTTAAGTCAGCTAAATACTGTATTGTTGTTGATTGTAGTCTAATGTTATTTTCATGTAGATAGAACCACACACACTGACCGACCCTGTAAATTGTGCATAATCTGCATATCTCAAGTAAAAACCCTAAAAGGACTTCTGGCACTGGCACCCAATATTGTTGGCTACAGAGCCTGAATTAATGCTTCAATACATTTACCATAAAACAACCCTTTCTCTTTCCCTGGACAAGTATAGTAGGTACAAACACGTGCACGCACACACATATCCACACAAAATCTTCTCACCTCTCACAGACTGCAATGAGAGTTCCGTTCATATCGACTAATGGAATTTTTGGATTCCTCCACTGGCTCCCTCCCTCCTGGCTGTCGCGCTCCTTCAGTCTCCCTCTACCTCTCCATTACAGAGACATTCTTCCTCCTCCTCCTCTCCCATTACTCTGTCTCGCCTCTTATTTCTTTCCTCCTTCACCCCCCCCCCCCCCCCCCCCCCCTGTCCAACAACTCTCCCCACATACAGGAGTGTCACACCAAATGCTGGGCCCTGGGTACAAGGATTCACTGCAGGCCCCCCATGAATGTTCTTCATAGGGGGAGGGGGTTTAACCCATTTAGACTGAAAGCCTTATTAGGCATTATTTTGTGCTTTAAATGTTGAAAAATAGCAGATATACACTGAAAAGCTCGCAGCGCGTGCTGTGAGCTTGTAGATCTGCTATTTTTCAATAGCTAAAGTATAAAATAATTAAGGCCCCCTCCACATTGGGCCCTATAGTAACTCAGTCCCACTTTTCACCCCCTTGTGACGCCCCTGTGTCCAACAGCTCTCCCCACATACCACTGATGGCCAGGCCACATCAGGGTGGGTCTGTGGGACAGCTCTGGTCTCCTCCACCCATTTCCCTTCTCCCCTTTCCCTTGATGGAGAGCTCTCTGCTTGTCATCCGCCCCCGTGTCCCATCACTCTCCCTGCTCCACGCCGCCATAAATCCTCACCCGGGGCTCACACCTTCTGCTTTATTGCTGACGCTGACATCATCTCTTCATCGTCCCACGACGTTAAAGCAGATGCATTTCCCTTTAAGAATCCCCATCGCCTTCGATGTACCATGAAGTATGTGACAGGTTACTTAACCATATGAACCCTATAGCATCCCTATACTGGGGAGATCATAGCAGATCTACAAGTGGTGAGCTTGTGGAGCAGCTATTTAGTTTAGTTTTAGTTTAGTTTATTTGATCATCTTTCACAGTATCAATCATGCATTTTACAAATCATACATCCACAAAAGAAAAAACACTGTTTGAAGTGATCAAAGGGAATTGGCTGAAGCTATAAAGCTTATAACTGCCTATCCTACATACGTATCCTTAGTTAGAATAATATGTTTGAATTTACAGCGACAAGATTATGTGTGGTGTGGAGTGAAAACAAGGAAGGGACCAAGGGACTACAGCCCCCCACCCTATTTTAGAGTTCAAATGAAAGAAAAAGCATGTGAGAATCGGCATTAGCTTCATTGTACAATGCAGTACAGCATTAAAGCTGCAGTCCGAAACGTATTTGAATGAATAAACATTATTTTAACCAGCTAGAGCTTGTTAATACAATATAAAGAGTACATCTGCGGTGGTTCGAGGAGGTCTCCCTGCACTTCCAATCACTTGAAAACAAGGCAGACGCACAGACAAGGCCTTGACACTTGTGAGGCACGCCCGAGCACTTCCACCAGGGCGTGGGCCCATGCAGAACAGCTGATGATCTTGTGCACCGGCGAAGAGCGCCATTCGAGTAAGCAAGGCGTGGACGGGGAAAGCTGTTCACGCGAACCGAAACAAGCACCCCTTCCATGCATCTCAGCTAGGGTTGAGATCTAGGGTAATCGGAGTAACCGGATCTGACATTGAGGAACTGGAAATCGGTTCACATGACAGAGCCTTACAGGTCCATTTGGTACACTCTTAGTCCAGGCGTTTCGGGCAGTATTTTGATGGAATTGTGCACTTTATGATAGAAGCATGAGATTTGGCACACAGTTAGAACATGCCATATGGAACATTTTCGGCTATAGGGCCATCGCAGATTTGTCTTGGGAAACTTGTGGGAGCCAATAAAGTTGGGCTCTTATAGACTTTACTATACAGTAAAATAATACAAAAAATAAATATGCTTTAAGTAGCATGTAAGAGGTCAAACTAGGTGTTTTTCGGGATTCTGAATCCAATGCAAGCATTTGTTTTGCAGGAAAAACATTTCTTGGGCTTAAAACGGACCCCATAAAACTATGGTTTAGTGATGAGACATCACTTTTCACAGTTTTGTGGCGGCCGTTTCTCGGAAAGGAATGTTTTTCGTGCAAAACAAATGCTTGCATTGGATTCAGAATCCCGAAAACACCTAGTTTGACCCCTCACATGCTACTTAAAGCATATTTATTTTTTGTATTATTTTACTCTATAGTAAAGTCTATGAGAGCCCAACTTTTATTGGCTCCCACAAGTTTCCCAAGACAAATCTGCGATGGCCCTATAGCCGAAAATGTTCCATATGGCATGTTCTAACTGTGTGCCAAATTTCATGCTTCTTTCATAAAGTGCACGATTTTTGCCTGAAACGCTCTGACTATCTGAGTTACAGACCTGAAATAGTCTAGAACACCCTATAGGAATCGTTAAAGGGAAACATTAAGGAATCGGACCATTAAGAGAGAATGATTAAGGAACCGGACTCGTTAAAATCATAACGAATGCCAACCCTATAGTCTCAGCCAATTACAGCGATTGGGGGCGTTTCAGAGGACAACTGGGGGGGAATCGCTTTACACGTGAATTGGACACAAGATGTGCTGCCAATTTCATTGCAGTTCAGACGTGCTTGCAATACCTCTCTCTCTCTCTGGGAGAAGGAGACAACACAGCAGACATAAAACTTACGGACTGTGAGCTTTAATTAAGAACTCACTGCCATAACAGCTCCCTCATGGGGAGCTCTGCCGGATCAGTTCATGGTTTCACTCATAAGGCGGACATGAATACAGTGGTGTGCTATGAAAGCCCCCCGTTTGAAGTTTATTTCTGTCCGCCGAGTTGCTTTTGCCCCCTCGGTTTTGTTATGACAAAGATTGCCATGCCTTTCACTTTTATCTCGACGCTGATTCAGTTTGAAATGCTGCGTGACACATTGACAACAGCCCATTTTCCTACTTGTGAAGATAGGGATGAAAGTAATAAAAGGCATCAGCGGGGGGCCCGTGGCTCGAATAAGCTAGTTGTCATTCACAATTTCATGTCGAGCTGGCCATGAGGCGCTCGTGTGGAAAAGTCTGTCACAGCAATCGTCTTCACAGGTTAAATGTTACCACAACAGCTAACAGCGGGATGGGGGTGATTAGCGACAACTGCGTAAATTACAGATTGTACTGAATGTGTGTGTGTGTGTGTGTGTGTGTGTGTGTGTGTGTGTGTGAGTGTGTGTGTGTGTGTGTGTGTGTGTGTGTGTGTGTTAGGGATGGGACGATACGCGATATTATCATTTATCTTGATAAAAAACACTCACGATAATCGTATCGTGGAGATTTAATTTATCGTGATATCGTCCTCCGTCATGCACTGGGATCAATTCACCTTTTATTTGCTGCATATCCGGTACCACTTAAACCCTCTATAACTGGTAAAAGGCACTTATAATATACGTACTTGATACAGTCTTTTTTTCACTCTATCAAATGTATTTGCCAAAAAATAGCCGATCTACAAGCTTGTAGACCTGCTATTTTTTGGCAAACGTTCTGCCCCAGGATAATGGATTTTGAAGATCGTGATAATATCGTAAATCGCGATTTCTTTTGTCACAATAATCATGATATGAAATTTTCATATCGTCCCATCCCTGTGTGTGTGTGTGTGTGTGTGTGTGTGTGTGTGTGTGTGTGTGTGTGTGTGTGTGTGTGTGTGTGTGTGTGTGTGTGTGTGTGTGTGTGTGTGTGTGTGTGTGTGTGTGTGTGTGTGTGTGTGTGTGTGTGTGCGTGCGTGCGTGCGTGCGTGCGTGCGTGCGTGCGTGCGTGCGTGAGAAATGCACAAATGCGGGTGTGCGCACGTGACGCCCGTAAGAAAAGTGAGCTTGTCCAAAAGCCGACATGATCCTTACATTACGTGGCCTGGAGAAGCTAGCCTGGCAGTGGGTCTGGGAGCGAAGGCAGCAACGCCCGCTACTCTGGAAGCAGTTCAAGAGAACATCTGCAAAATGTACAGTTGAATAAAAACACAGGCTTCACTTAGTCATGAGAAAGTATAAGAGGAGTGTTGAGTAGATTTAGTTTGATATGATGAATTAACACATACATGCATGCTTTCTTTCTTGCTTCCTTGCTTGCTTTCTTGCTTGCTTTCTTTCCTAAAGTATGTCAGGAAACCATATTAGAATGCACCATCATCATTCAGACCATATCCTGCTGCTTAAAGCAAGACCGTGGTCTGTGAACAATCACTGTTGTTTTCACATTCTTCTTATACTCCGTGTTGAACTTTCCTCTCACCTAGTAGTTCCACTACTAGCTCTTGTGCCTTTACTCAATTCTCTCCTCTCCTCTCCTTTCCACTCCTCTCGACAGGGTATTGTCACTTTAAACAACGCTGCGACTTCTCCAGCAGTGGCTACCAAAGCGGGTGGAAAATTGCACGAAGGGCAGCAACACAGCACATATATTCATCTGACAAATCGACTTTGAAAAGCATTTTATTACACTTTAGCCTGTGCAGCCTGTGGTTGCAGGTGTAGTGACTTGTTAGCAGTTATGGACTGTGGAGGGAAACACATGTTGGTCTATTTTTTCAGCTGTGTTCGAGTGGAGCAGGCAGGGGTGTCGCACCAAATTCTGGGCCCTGGGCACAAGGATTCACTGTGGGCCCCCCATGAATGTTGTTCATAACGGGAGGGGGTTTAACCAATTTAGACTGGGAAAGCATTATTACATTATGTTATTTTGTGCTTTAACTATTGAAAAATAGCAGATATACAAACTCACAGTGTGGCACTCTGTGCTGCGCTGCAAGCTTGTAGATCTGCTATTTTTGAAAAATCGTCTTGTCTTCTAAATCCTTCTTTTTGGGGGGGGGAAAACATATGTTTCTATGTCAGTGGTGCTCAAACTTTTTCATGTTAAGGACCCCCAAAACGATATGTATTTGGCCACGGACCCTCATCTCAAAATATTTAGTTCCAGGGACCCCCCATGAATCAACATTTGAGTCACAAATGTTCGCTTAAAAAATTCAAATATTCAAAGATTTGCACACATTTTCACTCGGTGCCACGCTGTGAGCTTGTATGATCTGCTATTTTTCAATAGCTAAAGTATATAAAATAATTCCATCCAGCTTGGGCCCTAGTAACTCAGTCCCACTTTCCCCCCCCCCTTGTGACGCCCCTGGGAGCAGGATGCGTCTGAGGAGGAGGAGGGGCGAACTTGATTCTAATATAAGAGCAACAGTGCAGCGCCGAATGTGATCATGTGTTTCTCATAAAGTGATGCTACAATGGGATCAATGTAACACATACTATGAATCACGTGACCCCTGTTAAAACAATGTTTAGTGACAACCTGCCCACCAGGGAATTGTAATCGCTGCATATGTGACTGTCTGTGAACAAAGCAACTCCACCAGACAATGGATGGGCCGATTTTCATTAAAGCTTTTGGGAATGATCAGTCTTCCCCAAAGGCTTCCCCAAAGAGGCTATTAACGTTTGAGTCAAAAAAGGTCACGGTCACGGTCAAAACTACTGAATCAGTCACATCAGGAACGGGAGATGAGTTTGTGCATTTAAAGGAGAATTCCAGACGAGCTGTTTTCTTACCTTAACTCATTTCTAGCCGATCCCGAGTATACTCGTGAAAAATACTCAAGTATTTAGAGTGCCGATCCCGAGTATACTCGCGAAAAGTACTGTATATAGAGTAACGCTGGCGTTCTTACCCGAGGGTCCGTTGGAAACGATTGGCACGATTGGACTCGCTGATTCATCATCATCACGGATGCACGTGCACAAAATAGTAATCCCTTAACATTGAGGTCGACGGGGAATCTCATCTTTAATGTCCATTATCTCCAAACAACACTTTTAAAGCCAAGGATGGCATTAGATTCTCGCTAATAAAACACAATACTGCTAACATGTTGAAAGAAATCGATCGGCCATTACACAACCGCATGTTGATGACGATCGCTTCCGGTGAATGACGTCATGACGTCAAACCGGAAGTGTTTACGCTATGGACTTCTGGCCTTCAAAATAAGACAACGGTCGTGGATGCAGCCTGCGGGAGGCACGCTGGACATGTTAACCCGTTCATTTCTGGAGCACTAAATGGGTTATTAATATGATGTCATTATTTCCAAGAATGAGACAGATTTCTACAAAAGAATCGCACCCAGTGGTGTCTTTTGTGGCCACTTGTTTTAGTCATAGTGCTCTGTGTGAATGGCCCTTTAGGCTGCTCAACAGTGCCACTTGAAGGTAGGTCACCCAGCGGTATTGCAGGCCATGCTGCAAACAGAGACATAGGGACCCACACACTCGGTCAAAATAAGTGGTATACTGTTAAACCCACCGCACACGCTCTGAACTGAGGTGAGCTTGGGATGTAGTTGTATAATTTTTCACCTACCACTCGTTCTTGGATATACAAACATCAGATTATGGTAAGAAAACGGTTAGTCCGGAATTCTAACAGTTTGCACTCTTTCTTTGCAGAGTCAGCCACAGTCTTTATGACTCTCAGAGAGTTTGGGACATATAATACATAAAGACACGGACATTCACACACATTCACACTCATTCCACCTGCACATGCCTAATTAACTCTTTTACTGCTATACGGATGTTCCGTTCGCCCCATTTTTGACGGCGGCGCGATGCCAATACGGCTCGTTCTTTTTACCTCGTCTGATACATAATTCCCATATATTGTTTACAAAGATATTCTTTAACCATATATATATATATATATATATATATATATATATATATATATATATATATATATATATATATATATATATTACATTAGGTATTTATTTCCAAGGCATTCATATACATCTCCCACAGTTGTTCAAAATCACTCTGTCTACCCCACACTTTATATGTCAACCTCTCCAGCCCGATTGAATTCATGAGTTCTCGATGCCACATCCTCAACGTAGTGGCATCCACGCTTTTCCAACATAGTGCCACTGCTCTTCTAGCTTGGAGAAGACCAGAATCTAAGCTTTTGGTTAGTTTAGCTGGTTGTATAAAGTTCTTCGGATAAATTCCAAGTATACAGAGTTTGGCACTTAGTGGAACTGTGATTTTAAAGATTCTTGATAAACACTTCATAACTTCATTCCAAAAGATTTGCATCTTAGGAAATTCCCACATACAGTGAAATAAGGTACCTTTCTCAATTAAACACTTAGAGCAGTTATCTGGAATATTTGCGGACATATGATGTAGTTTGCCGGGAGTTATGTACATTCTCATTAGCCATTTATATTGGAGTAATTTGAACCTTGTATTAATAGTCTGTTTTTGTGCTTTTACACATGCCTGTTTCCACTCTGCATCATCAATATCTTCCCGAAGGTCCAATTTCCAAGCATTTGATTTATCTGTTGTTGAATCAACACTAAATTCAACTAACAGATTGTAATATACAGATATGGAACCACTCCCTTCTGGATTTAATGTTTTCTCAAGTGTTGAGAGGGGTGGAATATACATCACATTGTCACATTTTGTTGACATAAGACTTCTTAATTGTAAATATTTAAAGAAAGAAGCCTTTTCTGTTACTGCTGATAAAGCTACACTCAGGGACGTGCTGGGCCCCTGATTCAGCCCGGGAAAAAGAGTTGGAGTGGCCCTCATTTTTCTTTTTCTTTTTTAGTTATATCTTCTCGTTGTCGGGTGGAAACCTTGTATGTCCAAAACCGTTTGTTTTGTATTTATCATTTTAAAAATGATTCAAACTAGTGAAAACAGCCGATCTATAAGCACACAACGCCTCGCACCGCGAGGCGTTGTGTGCTTGTAGATCTGCTGTTTTCACTACTTTTGTGCAACGGCCTTGTATGATGAAGCAAAGTAAATTTGAAACTTGGAGATACAAGGTTTCTGCCCGACAGTGACGATTTACTTGGAACGAAGGCCGACATTTTATTTTAATTTTTTTTCCTAATGGCCGGCCTGGACGGGCCGGGAATGAACCCGAACCCGGCCGTTCGGGAGTTGTCCCGCTTTTCCCAATGGCCAGCACGTCCCTGGCTACACTCTTGGTAGAGAAACAATGCTGACCATATTAATCTAAACCATGTGTTCCATAGAGACACACAAACAAACAGACCAGAGTCACTTTCTCACAAACAATCAACTCTCATCATGACTCATATGCACTAGAAAACACAGTGAAGTCATTCTTGCATTTTAATCCGTAAACATCCCATAATTATGATGCTACAAGTTAACAAAACATATCATTACTGTCAGCCAGAAACCTTGTATCTCGATATTTAAACGTTTTATGTTTATGAAGGGGTGGGGGGATTAATGCCACACTTCATTGTTCAAGAGTGTAACACAACGTAGCGAAAAATAGACAATCTATAATTAGCCAATCTTTTTTTTAAGCATTAAAGGAGCTATAGTCAACTCTTTCTTGAAAAACGGATGCTGAAATAAAAATAATGTTTCGAAAATATTTTCTAAAAAATAAGCTTCATATATGTGTTTCTATTCAAAAATGACCACAAAAAGCGTAAAATAATGATAAAATAATCATTTTGGCCATTGTCAGAACGACACATTCTAGTCTATTCTTTGATAGTGTTAGACTAGGATGTAAACTAAGTGTCGGCCCGACAATGGCCAAAATTATTATTTTATCATTATTTTTTGCTTTTTGTGGTCATTTCTTAATTGAAACACATATGAAGCTTATTTTTTTTTTTTATATTTTCGAAACATTATTTTATTTTTGCATCCGTTTTTCAAGAAAAAGTTGACTATAGCTCCTTTAAAGTGAAAGTGGTGAAGTGTGTCTGTGGGTTTTATAAATAATAAACCAAAGAAAAGTATTAACAAGAGCTTGTGACTAAATTATAACTACATTGGATCCATTGAAAGTAATGCTTTTGTTTAGAAATAAAAGGTTTTCACCCGAAACAACGGCTCTTCTTAATTGCTTTACTAATGAATAGTTTAGTTAATTAGTTAAATATTAATTAATGTCAGTGCCGTGTGAGTTTACAGCATACTGTAATGCATTTCACAAAGCTCCTTAAACAGATGTGACTTGTCACAAATGACCATCTTGTGTTTTTGCATGACCCTTTGGTTGGCTTGGCAGCCCGCTTTCGTCACACTTTGCACAATTCTCGTCTCCTCCAGACGCTATGGCTCCCTAACAGAAGCCAGCAACGGTCAAGCGTTTCACTTTCGCGGGGAGAGAGCGTTCTTAGTGTTTGCCTGGTCAGTCAACCGCGGTGACCCTCATTAATTGTGAGAAACTCCACTTCTGATTTGTGTGCGTCCGCACAAATAGCCACGGGCAGGAAAACAGTCCTCTCTCCCATGGGTTCCCCCTTAAACCAGAACCACCCAGAACATTCACTCAGTCTCAGTAACGATGCTAGACCAGTGTTGGATTTGTCCAACCTCCTATTTGGACAAATCCTAAACAGTGTGATAGCACCAGTGATGGAAGACGTGCTCACATGTTTTTCTTAAGTAAAAGTAACAATGCTGCAATGTAGAAATACTCTGTTCATCTGTTATGACTGTAGGTCGTATTTAGTATGAAAACATGCAGATCATGTCCGCCCGTCACGCCTCATGTCACGCTCCATATATGGCCATTGGCCAAGATCCCTGATGTCATCAATATTAAGCCCATATCTGGGAATGCCCATATATGGACATATATGTGTCAGTCTCGCGTGGTTGTCGCGAGGCGGGTCACACTTGCAAATTAAATCCGTCCTTGTCCCTTTTATGCCCATATACGGAGATCCCTGATGTCTTCAATATTAAGCCCATATCTGGACATATTAAAAAAATAAATAAAGCCAAAAGTAAAAGTAGTCATGAATGTCCCATTTCACAAGTTCAATCAAAAAACCTTTTGAAAATATCCCATCTATAAGCTCACAGTGCAACACATTGTGAGCTTGTAGATCTGCTATTTTTAAATGGCAGATATATATATATATATATATATACGGCTGATGTGTTTTGTAATAATAATGAAAAACTACAAAGTAACTTGTAGCTAAAGTTTGCAAATACTTTTTTTTTTAAAGATTTGTTTTTTGGGCTTTTCATGCCTTTATTTGATAGGACAGTAGACCGACAGGAAATGTGGAGAGAGATGGGGAATGAAATGCGGCAAAGGTCGTCCGGATCGGGAATCGAACCAGCGACGCCCTGTATGAGGGAATACCAAGGGTAAGCGAGAAAATTGCCACCAGAAGAATGAGACTAGCAGGACACTGCCAAAGACACCAGGAGCTTCCAGCCAGCAAATTGGTACTGTGGGAGCCAACACATGGGCACCGGTCGCGAGGACGTCCCACAAAAACATACGTGGACGTACTCAAGGAAGACGTAGGGACACAGAACACCAATGAGCTGGCCAGATGTATGGAGAACCGAGATGACTGGAAACAACGATGGAGGGCTCGTCTGAGGACGACCTAGAGACGCCAGCAGGCATCATAGCTTAGTATGTGGTATGCGCCTTGACCACCAGGCCAGCGGGCGCCCCAAGTTTGCAAATACTTGTAGTGGAGTAAAAGTATAATATTTGCCTCTGAGATGTAGTAGAAAAAGTTCTGAAAATTGGAAATACTCCAGTAAAGTAAAAAGAATACCTCAAAATTGTACTTAAGTACAGTACTTGAGTAAATGTACTTAGTTACTTTACACCACTGAGTAACAATGCCAGGCCAGTATTGGATTTGTCCAACCTCCTATTTGGTTTGTGAAACAGCATGGTAGCACAGCATGTTCAGGACTCTGTGAGAGAGTAAATCGACCCGTAAGGCTCGGAGAATTACAGGACCACATCAGTGTTCTCGCATGTTGAGCTTATTGATTATGATTCACAGCACACTTGACATTACTGCCGGCCCCTTTCCAAGTCATAACTGTGGTTATGTTTGATCTTGGAGGAAGTGAATGTTTTCCATTCATTTTCAGTAATATGCTATGATGAAAATCTACTTGTAGAATTGAAACTTTAAATTTAGATTATCCAACTTCACTATGTCTATTGCCTAGATGAAACACTGATATACACAAACATCTTCTGAATGTCTTCTTGATAGCTCAGCGATGTTTAGCCACTCAATTATTCAGGTAACGTTTAGTAACATTTGGATGCTTGGAAAAATTGACAAATAAAGACGTGAAATCTAACAGCGGAAGAATGGTTTATTTTCGAAGCTACGATTCGAATATAGCGGCGGCCGTGGTCCTTTAACGCAGAGAATTGTGAATTCAGCCTGGGACATAATCATCATGACCTGGTACAACTTGAACTTGGTAGCAGGTCTCTTATATTGTCCAAAAATTGCTGCATGGACAATTTAATGTGCCTCCCAGTTATAATAACAGCCATGGTTGCTTTTTTTTCTTACAGGCCGAGCTCGCGGTAGCCATATATTTGTGCCTCTTCGTGTGTTAGGAACAGGAGTAAACAGCCATCTCTGAATCTTCCTTTTCCGTACTTCACAATTCATACCAGATTGATAGAGGAATTCCTTTTCGGTCTGAATATTTCCAAAGCATTTGTTGTGAGTGCGTTTGGCATGTCTTTCATGTGTGCTGTGTAAACTGCAACAGACAACGAGTTTGTCTGTGGTTATTTCTCTGTCCTGAAAGCAACAAAGGATCTGATTCCAGGAAAGGCCTACGTTTAGTCAACCGGGCTGGATGAGACAGAGCAGGCTGGCTGTAGGTGGACGACCTTGACATTCCTCAGAGTCCCCATGTCTCTGCCGCATCTTTATCTTCCACATTTGTCCTTCAAACTGCCTCTCTGTTCAGCACTCGTGTCAGGGACGTGCTGGGCCCCTGTTTCAGCCCGGGAAAAAGAGTTGTAGAGGCCCTCATTGCGCGCTATAGAGAGAGATCTCTCTCACATAGTGCTGCTGCTACTCAAAGATTTGTGACAAGTGACAAGCCAGTGGGCCAATTACATGAGTTATGTTTTGTCGTTGTCGGGTGGAAACCTTGTATGTCCAAAACCGTTTGTTTTGTATTTATCATTTTAAAAATGATTTAAACTAGTGAAAACAGACGATCTACAAGCACACAACGCCTCGCACCGCGAGGCGTTGTGTGCTTGTAGATCTGCTGTTTTCACTACTTTTGTGCAAACAGTTTAATTTTTACTTTTGTGCAAATAGTTTCATTTTTTCCTCATGGCCGGCCTGGACCGGCCAGGAATGAAGCGGCCGTTCGGGAGTTGTCCCGCTTTTCCCAATGGCCAGCACGTCGCTGACTCGTGTGCGTGCTATCGTGGGTTTGGGCTCGATTAAGTTGCGCGCGGGGTGTCGTGCGGCGAAAAGGAAAACAACTGATCGACAAGCTGCTCGACGCGTCGCACCTCGGCGCATTGTGAGCTTGTCGATCGGCTGTCTTCGGTGCGTGACACCCATCTGCAACGAGGTACGACATGGGCTTTTTAAGAGCCCCTCCGGGGCTATGGAGCAGGTTGTGAAAGACCTGGTGCTGGTTGGGGGTTTTTCTGTGTGTGACATGAGCTAATGTTTGGTTTGGCCTCGTTCGCTGCTCAGCTCCTCAGGCCAGACCTGTACTGGATTTCATGCCTTGGCTCTAAACTTAGAATAATCAGCTGGCTCTGATGGGCTCTGAACGAGAAAAGGAAACTGGAACCAATATTCATGTTTATCTATCAACTTATGGCTCTTTTCAACGGGTTTGGTGATGAGACGGAGTTTGGTTGAAATCTTTCCACTGGTTTGCAGGTCTGTCGATGTATTTTTATTCCGCATTGATGTAGAACATTGGTTCTCAAAGTCACGCAAGTCCTGGGGTGCCGCAGAATATTTGAATAACATTTGAAATTCATCGATATCACTTCAGTTTAACCACTCTAGTGAAACAGACCAGAGGTCTACATGGTGCAATCTATTTTCAGTCTACACCAAGTCTCTTCACCAAAAATAGCCAATCTACAAGCTTACATCAACGCGTCACAACGTGAATGTTCCCCCAGAATAAGGATGTTTGGGTTTAAGTGGTTACACGCCAAGTATCGGTCCTATTGGTTTTCCTCGTGACTAGCCCTGAAACGGTCGTATCTCACCGATCGTTTTATGTTTTTCCTTGTATTTCCTGCCTATTTCCACTTTTTCCCCAATGACGCATCATTATGGATCCCACTTTAGTATCTAGGCAAACGCCGCTGTGGTCAGAAGTCTCTGTGAATCAAACCCAATGCCGCTTTTATCTGCGGACATACAAGGACAACAGAAAACGTCAGGATTAAAATGCTTTTTATTAAACAATATGGAAGATACAGGTAATTCTGCTTGAGCAGACCATATTCTGACATCCGTGTGCCTTCAGTAAGATACGACCGTCATGTTTCAGGGCTACCTCGTGACATACTGTATAACTGTATCTTAGGGGGAAAGATTTTCATATTATGATATGACATACAGTAAATGACATACAGTAAATGTAAGGTGGTACAAGTAACAGTGTGATTCAGGGGTTCAGGGATGGGACGATATGAAAATGTATGATATTATCGCGATAATCAAAATATCCCCAACATCCAATTATGCTGGGGCGGAACATTTGCCAAAAAATTGCGGATCTTACAAGCTCGGCTATTTTTTGGCAAAGAGATTTGGTAGAGAGTGAAAAGAAAAAACTGTATCAAGTACGTATATTATAAGTATGTTTTACCAATAGAGGGTTTAAATGGTACCGGATATGCAGCTCGGCAAATAAAAGGTGAATTGATCCTAGTGCATGACGGAGGACGATTTCACGATAAAGTAAATCTCCATGATATGATTATCGTGAGTGTTTTTCATCACGATAAATGATAATATCGCTTATCGTCTGATCCCTAGTTCCCTGGGCCCAAAACGTTTGAGAACCACTGATGTTAGAATAGCATATCTAACAGGCCATCTGGCTAAAGTGCTCATCGTCATGCAATGGGTTTTCTCACACTCACTGTCGGATGGTTTGATAAAACTATAGCCATAATGATTGTAATAATTATGCCTCTGATCTAATCGCAATGGGCTGTGTGAAACCCACTGCTAGGCGTCACCAGTGGTTTTTGTCACCCTGGAAGAGATGTTCCAAATAAAATACTAATATGTTGCATGTATTATAGTTTAAATGTGTCTTCAGAATGAGATCATGAGAACACTGAGTTTTAGTTTCATCTTCAAAATGATGTAGGCTATATGAAACGAGCCCCTGAGGTGACAGTTTAGAACACTTGTCAATGCTGGGGGTTTGTTTCTCAACCAACCAAACAACAATCGAACTCTGAGAGTGTACAAAGGGAACCAAATGAACCCTTAAGTTACGGCCAGTGTTCTTGTTGACTAGACTTAAAGACCAAGATTGTGCTATTTAGTCGACTAAGAGTAGAACACTATAGGTTGTTGCACATTGCTGCGTTTTTTCAGCCAAATATAGGAGCGAATTTCGGAGCCCGTAAATAAAGAAATCAACCTCATATCAATCACGTTTGCACACTGCTGCCCGTTTTGTATTTATTTTCGGAGCTGGTTTCTGCCCGACAGCGACAATATACTTTATACATATGGGGGGCCTTCAAATGAAAAAGGTTTCAGTAGAACTTAGATAAAGTTTAGATATTGATCTATTCTTTAGATCTATATCTAACACCTGTAATACCGACAAAACCCAGGCATGCTGTCTTGTGATTCAGACACTCGACATCCTGTAGGACTTGTGGTTCTGACAACATGAGACTATCATACATAACCGTACTTAATCATATTTAGGCGGTCAAATCATAGCATAATTATAAATAGGTCCTTTTCAGGTTAGAATTTGGCATCTCCTGTTTTGGATGTGCTTTTGTCTGTGTGGCGCTATGAAATTGGCGGATAACTCAGTTACCCCTGAACCCTAAACTTAATCACCTAATGAGATTCGCCTGAGAAATTCACGCACATAGTCGCAGATGGAGAGATGTGTGAGCACTCTTTCTCTTCAAATGATATAGCATTCATGATGAAAAACAAGAGATCAAAAGACGTGTGAAATCTTATTTCCTGAACCGATTAGGCCTATGTTACAACGTTTTCAACCACTCAAAGATAGTGTTTATTTTTACGCTTGTCCACCTGGCTCTCATTGACTTCAATCCAGTTTGCCTCCCAGTGAACCTGATGAATCTGCCAGCTCAAATTGCCGGCCCAAGAAAGTGACATATCTGTCCTTCTTTGCGTAGCCTTGGGGAATGGCACAGACGCCATCTGGACCGAGGAGTGCCTAAGTACTGACTCACACTGCAGCCCAACAGTGGCTTCTCTCATACAAAACCAGCCTTGTGGAAAAGGCTCGGCCGGTCCTGAGCCTGCAGAAACTACAGTCGGTCGCTCTCATCTTCAGATAATAACACAATAATACACTCCTTATTCGTTGGGTTAGTCACAGGCCCCAGGGGGATTCTCTCGCTGTCTTTGGGTGTCATCATATGGCATTCAGATTTTCATATTTGAAGTCACATAACAGGCCATATTCTCTAGGTACCATGCACAGCACACATTAGGGATGGGCCGATAAGCGATATTATCGTTTATCGTGATAAAAAAACACTCGCGATAATCGTATCATGGAGATTTAATTTATTGTGATATCGTCCTCCGTCATGCACTGGGATCAATTCACCTTTTATTTGCAGAGCTGCATATCCGGTACCATTTAAACCCTCTATAATTGTTAAAAGGTACTTATAGTATGTATGTATGTACTTGATCTTTTTTCACTCTCTATCAAATGTCTTTGCCAAAAAATTGCCGATCTACAAGCTCACAACGCTTTGCGTTGCAACGCGTTGTGAGCTTGTAGATCTGCTATTCTTTGGCAAATGTTCCGCCCCAGGACAATGGATTTTGATTATCGCGATTATATCGTAAATCGCGATTTCTTTGGTCACAATAATCGTGATATGAAATTGTCATATCGTCCCATCCCTAGCACAGATCAACCAGTGAAGGACTTCAACCAGTGAAGGACTTGCATGATGGCCCTCAATGGAATGGAGATGAAAGAGTAGAAATGGTTGTGTGATGTTTGTTTGAGGTTTGGAGAGGGAGAGGGTGCTTTGGCTTCCCTGGGCCCCACACACACACACAGACCTCCAGCTGTCCCCTGAGTCCGTCCAACTTAAACCGCAGCCATTAGCCCCTTTGTGTCTCATCCATACCTAGGAGCCAGAGGTCCGGCATTATTCTCTGTACTTCTTTAGAAATGGAAGCTGCGGGTTTGGGCCTGAAAACTGAATCACAGTAAAGGAATCTGGACCCTGGTCAGTGTTATTGTGTGTAAACGAGGCCCCCCCGCCCTGTATAACATGTCATGCTGTGTGTGCACATGTGCACGTGCGCGTGTGAGTGCGCACGTACATGTGTGTGCGTGTAATATCCTCTCGTCCAAAGCATCTGCATGGTGATGGATGGCGTGGGGTCACACAACATCGGCCATATTAACACATGAAAGGTAGCAAGGCTGCAGGGGGTCTATTTTAACCATTCTTCAGGGGCCCCACTATTAGCTCTCCATTCAGCGCTAAAACAGACACACACAAACACACACTGTTATCGTACACTACAACCCCCCGCCACTTTCCACGTCCACGATACAGCGTACACACACACACGCAGTGACAAACTCTTTGGGGGCGTTCGGTTGAGTGGAATTGTCATAATTATGATGAATGTCCTACTGGTTCAGTGACAGCGGGAGGGTAATTAACGGCGGTCCGTGGCCCCCCCAATCACCAGGGGTCAGTTACAAATCATTACGGGCAATCTCCCGGAGCAAGAATGTGCGCTTTGGGGTAACGCGCGACGGGTCATCTGATATGGGGACCGATACAACCGGTCTAATGTTTCCCCAGGGGGATGTGATTGTGGTGCGCACTGTGTGCGTTGCCCCCGGGCGGCAGCATTGGTTTGAAGCCCAATTTGTACTTGGTTGGGTGCCGGTGTCGCACGCAGAACACAGCAGATCTCCAAGCTCACAATGTGTCATGATGCCATGCGCAGTGAGCTTGTAGATCTGCTCTTTTCTGCATGTTCAGCGAGCTCTGAATGAGGGGAATAGCCTCGGATGCTCTCACCTTCTATACAAACGGACCCCTACACACACATGTGCACGCATTCACACACACACACGCACGCACACACACGCACACCATCTTCATTTTTGTTAAAGGAAACGACTCAGGCAATTAAAGCCTTTTGGATTACAGGGTGCAGGCAAATCATTTGAGGTTTCATTGTCAATACATCTTCATCAGGTCATGACCTGAGTACTATGTCTTCAATGTATATGGGTTATATTTTGACTAATTAATTATTAGAGTCTTTCTTCTCTTTGTCCTTTGCCAAACTTTGATAAAGTTATCTATGAAAATTAGATGTCAAGTGTACTGACTTCCAATAATTGAAATGTCATTTACCCATTCATACTGTCGACATATTACGTATCGATTTGATGGATGGTAAAGAAATGTCATAACTGCCAGATAATGGCTCATCCTACTGTCTATCTATGAATTCCACAAAATATCACCAGAGGTAACTTGTGAACCATCCTGCCAATCGCCTCCATTTGACATGTGTTGAAGGCTCTAAGGCAGTGCTGTGCCAAGTCAGTCTATCATATCAGTCAGTCAGATCAGTGGTTTCCCCAGAACTGGCACGTGTGCCATAATATCTTTGCAAAGAGAATTTACAAGTGTTGTACTTGGATGATGCACTTGTCCTTTTATTACCAGTAAGGTAGAAAAAGATATCACTGTAGATGATCTGTCTCACAACCTGCAGTGCTGAATTGTTGATAGCTGCTGTGTTGTTTTGCACCTCCGAGACATTTTACCACGTCCCCAAATACACAAGTGTATGTGTTTCTCTTCACTGTGTTGACCAATTGATCTAAATTTGCGCATATCCATTGACCATTGGCATATAGGGACTGACAAAGTAGATGCAGTATATTAGCATACTACACATCCCACAGGCTATGGGATCTGAAGTAATAATTGCGGCCCCAAATCTTCACATAGCTGGGACATGCACATCCCCGATTATGGACCTATGGAATAGTTTAGATTTGTCAGAAATGTTAGCAACATGATTTACAGAATATTTCCACAAATCCCATGCTTGCTTTTTTGCTTGCATGGGTAAAAAAAAGCTGATATAATCCAAAAAAGCAGGGTCAAAATCAATCAATGACTTTAATGGTCAGATGAGGTGAGTGGGTTTTGCTTTGGGTACAGCATGGTGTGTAAGCTCGGATTTGGCAGTGTCAGTTACATAGGCAGATACAGTATCGACATCACAACAGACATTCAAACATCACATTAGACAGACAATATATTCGCAGATGCCACCACAGGACAGAATCCGCAAATAACATTTGTTATGCCTCATAAACTAGTAAACATGATCAGATGTCGACTGAATCACAATACCCCCGAAGATCCTCAGATCTGACGGTCCTGCGAAAAAACCTATTCTGCAAACAATCACCACAGTTTAAGATCACAAGTGGTTTGTAATGGCTTAGTAATGGCCCTCTTTAGAGATTATTGTGTCACACAGTATACTTCGTTCTACCTTCGTCGGACCACAGTTATGAGGGCGGGTCTGTTTTCTGACCGCGGAGTAAAGCATTTGGGGGGGAGATTTGCTGGATGCTTTGACATTATAGTGGTGACAGACTTTAATGCTGAGACAGCCGCGTTCAGCTGCCAGCACTACCAGAGGTAGAGCCAAAGTTATGAGGCGACATCACAAATGAGTACACAGAATCCTCCATACCCAAGGACTTGGGACGGCGGCCACGACGACAGATCCCAAAGCCCTCGGCTAATATGCTAGCAAACAGCTTATATTTGGGAAAAGGCACAAACCGACTTCTTCAGTCCCTGCATATGCCAATAGCCGATGCCATTGGCAATGTGCAGTTTGATCAATTGGTCAACCCACAAGGAGACAGATGCTTGTACATGTGGAGTCTTAATTCAGAGACAATGAGAGTTCCTAAAAATGCAAATAAAGAACTTACATTTGTGAAACGTGAACGTTGTGTGTGTGCGGATACGCAAATTTGTGTCTGTACGACAACAAGAACATAATCGCACATACAAGTTATGCATTTGATTTTCCCCAGAATAGGTACACAAGTGTAACAGGTTCCCTTTTACTTTAAGTAATATACTGGACCTCTAACTGCTGCTGATGAGCATGTCTGCCAGTGGCGTCAGTTCAGAAAAAGGTAAGGTATGGCAACATGACTAGACACCAGTCATGTTGCCATACCTTAGCAACAGGCACGATGAAAAGTACATTTTTATTATTTCCCCCTGTAGTTTGGGGTCCCGGTTAAACAGGGTCTCGATCTGAAAAGTTTGGGAACCACTGCTCTAGACACTGCTGTTTCCTTTTCTGTTTCAGAGGGTTTCGTGAATCAAGGGAATGATGCTATTATGACCGTATAAATCTTGTTGATTCTCCCCCAAGAGATGTTCATTTTTGGCTTCTAAAATAGGTCAGAGAGTGTTGTTATTCACTTTCACTTTCCACTGAATTTGGAAAACAATAAAATTATTCCAGAGAAACAGATAGCAGCGATTTCAAGTAAATGGTGTCAAAATGGTGCTGAGGGCCAATAGTACAGAAATGTCCTAAAATGTTAGGACATAAAATGTTATATGTTATATAATTATGGCCCTGGGCAGATAGAAATACCGTAGAGGTTTTAAGTATTCCTGACAACATCTCCCTTGTGTTTAGTCCATGGGCCATACGAGATGTCGGTATCGGAAAGGTGGCAAAGGTTATCATGCATTTTTGCAAAGCTCTATATCTGTAGATTATATTTTGGTATGATAACCCTTTCTGAGACACAGCTAAATTGGTGTTATCAGCCGCTAGAGTTGGTGCCCCATTAACTTTACATTACAGGGGAAAAAAGCAAAAAAATAATCTGCTTTAAGTAACATATGAGGGGTCAAACTAGGGGTTTTTCATGATTCTAAATCCATTGCAAACATCTGTTTTGCCTAAAAAACATTCATTGGGCTAAAACGGCCCCCACAAAAGTGTGAAAAGTGATGATTCATCACTTTCCATCACTAAACCATAGTCTTGTGGGGCAGTTATTTAGCCCAAGGAATGTTTTTTGTGCAAAACAGATGCTTGCAATGGATTCAGAATCATGAAAAACCCCTAGTTTGATCCCTTATATGCTACTTAAAGCAGATTATTATTTTTTTGCTTTTCTTCCCCCTGTAATGTAAAGTTAATGGGACACCAACTCTAGCCGCTGATAATACCAATTTAGCTGTGTCTCAGAAAGGGTTATCATACCAAATTATAATCTACAGATATAGAGCTTTTCAAAAATGCATGATAACCTTTGCCACCTTTCAGATACCAACATCTCGTATGGCCCATGGATTGTCAAGATGTGAAAGAAAGACTATTTTCTTCTTATTTCACTGTATTCTTGTCACAGTGTCAGGTGAGGACCCATTTTTTCTGTGTACTAGAAACAGGAACTTAGTTTGTCTCCTCCCCTTTCTTAGTCCACTTCCTCCCGGGTGCTTCTGTGTTTATTCCTACTAACAACACTACGTGTTTAAGGCAGTGATGCTGATGGACAGATTCTGCTGTTCTCGAGAGATTAGGTGAGGTTGTGTGGACAGAAGCAGACGACAAACGCAGGCAGATCAAGTCCAGTGAAAGACACGGAACATGCCTACAGCAGCTGAGGCAGGGAAGACACAAACATGGCACACAGCAGCTACTAGGATAGGATCTGCCAGTCAGTGAACTGAATGGGTCCAGTTGTACAGGCTGCAGGCTGATTAATGAAGTGGACACAACCAGGTGAGTTATTGTCAGGCAACCGCAGGGCTGATGATCGAGGGAATGGAGATGGGTATGAGATGAGATTGCATATGTCATGTACCGTAAGTGGCCAGAGACTGAACAAAAGACATGTTGAAGTTTATTGTTTTGTAAATGTTATAGCAATGCAGTGCATGCATTTGGCGAATAAAAGGATGATTTTTTGTTTTGTTTTGTTTTGTTCACAGCACAGAGTGCTATTGCACTGTAGTTGAATGAAAATGTTCTGAATATATGAATATATTCTCTCTCTAGGTCGTCCTCAGACGAGCCTTCCATCGTCGCTTCCGTTCATCCCGGTTCTCCATACATCCAACCAGCTCTTTGGTGCTTTGCGCTCCTGCGTCTTCCTTGAGTACATCCACATATGTTAGTGTGGGACGTCCTCGTGACCGGGGCCCATGTGTTGGTTCCCACAGCACCAGTTTACTGGCTGGCAGCTCTTGGTGTCTTTGGCAGTGTCCTGCAAGTTCAAGTAATTCAATATTCATTTATGTGACTTTGTTTGTACAGTATGCTATGTCAGTCTCATGGTATTTTAATATTTTCAAATATGGCCCCCTTTGAAGAAGGTTTGGACATGTTTTTTTGTAGATCCTCACTAAGACAAGGAAGTAATGAAGGAAGTGGTTCACTTTCTTGTGATCTTCCAATAACACACACACACACACACACACACACACACACACACACACACACACACACACACACACACACACACACACACACACACAGCTTTCCTAAGTGAACTTCGGGCGGCAGTCGCTCATGCAGGAGGTAGAGCGTCCATTTGGCAACCAGATGGATCCTGGTTCTATACTTCTCCTGCCTTCATGCCGAAGTATCCTTGAGCAAGACGACAAACCTCTAACTGCAGGTTGCAGGTTGTTGCCTTACATGGCCTTTGCATGTGTACATTGTAAAGCGCTGAACAGCCGGGCATCATAGAAACGTGAACCATAAATGGTCACGCACTGGAGCTTTCTCTAAGTGTCTGTTTATGAGCATTACACTAGTCAGTGACGTCCACGCACACACCTACACATTTATACTGTCATACACCACTTGTCATTATAGGACGGACGTACTCTCCGAAAGGCTCCCACCGAGTCAGCTCAAGTCCCCGCACATCTGGGAGCCCTTAGCTTAGAGCACTTGGATGAGGAGGGAACACGCAAGTTAAACGAGCACATATGTTTTATTTGTCCTTTATTTTCTGTCGCTTGTTGCGTTGCAGATGACAAATCTTCGCTCCTCCGTCAAAGGTGTCACTTCCATCGTCTGGCAGTGTGGTTGTGAACCCTGAACCCCCCGACGGAGCTTTAAAAAACAACGTTGGAATATGAATATCATATGGCTTCTCCCGTGTCGTGCATTCCATTCAGATTGAGCAAGCTGAACAAGAGATAGTGCTATGGTTACATTATTCCATAGCCAAAGGGTGACCTTTTTGATTTAGTTCTCTTTATGGATCGCATAGTCTGCCGCAGCATGGACTTGAACTGATAAACTTCAAAGATTAATACGGGTAAATGCATAAATACATCTCGGCAGTTGGCTCTGAAGTGGCTCCGTTGATCGCTAAATTGATTATTATCTGCAAAGGGGGAATTTGAGTCACTCGGGCCTGTTTAAGCCATATACCTGTCCTGCTTGTCTCTCAGGCATGGCTGACACACAGGGAGCTGAGCGTGTCTGTATTGTGTTTAGGTCGGCCCTGTGCCCAGCTACCCTCCAGCACCGGCTAGATACTGAAGTAGATCCCTTACGCAAACCTACCTCTGTTGCATAATGCATAATATATCGTCGTTGTCGGGTGGAAACCTTTTATGTCCAAAACCGTTTGTTTTGTATTTATCATTTTTAAAATGATTTAAACTAGTGAAAACAGCCGATCTACAAGCACACAACCCCTCGCACCGCGAGGCGTTGTGTGCTTGTAGATCAGCTGTTTTCACTACTTTTGTGCGACGGCCTTGTGTGATGAAGCAGGGCTTTACTTTGCAAAAAGATGTACAAATTTGAAAATTGGAGATACAAGGTTTCTGCCCGACAGTGACGATATCACAGTGATGCACAGGTCAGCAACCTTTTTGACATGATGTGCCATGTTTTTATTTTCTTGCTAGCCTGTGTGCCATAACTTTGTTTAATTATGACACCACATAAAAATGTAACGTATCCAAGAGATTTTAATTGAACTTATAATAAGTCAGGACATTGTAATATTAGAGCAATAACCCACCTATTTCACAGACTTCCCCCTGGAGTCAGAATTTGAATGAATGTAGAATTATGTTCCCTTTTTTTAAATTACTTTTTATATCTAACTATTAATTTAGCGAATGTCTTTTTTTTTTTTTTAATATAAATCTTTATTCAAACATCATGGCGTACAATTAACAAGACTGTCTGTCCGTCTGACCATCTGCATGCTGACATCACCGATACTACACAGTTTCACCGCCATGGTAACCGTCTGTCTGCATGCTGACATCACATCATACTCTGACATCATAGTACTGACATCACAGACTTGCCTGGATACGGAATATATGGGCATTCCAACATGGAACACCATATATGGGTATAAAGATCTGCCCAATGGGCACTCCAACATTACTTCTGAGACCTACATTCAATCCCTCAGATACTGTGCACACCCCTGTGCACACCCCCGTGCACAGGACTAGTATATATATATATTTTGCTTTAAAAGAAAAATCCTCACGCTTACATTTATGCCAGTGTGCCAGTGATCGCCCTCCCCTGTGCCAATGTTGGCACTTGGCACCTTTGCCTATGGTTGCCAACCCTGATCGATAAGCTCACACAACGCGTTGCATCGCAACATGTTGTGCATTCATAGTGTGGCTATTTTCGTCAGCTAAGTAGCCTATGAAACAGGGCTTAGTTAGCATGACATTTCAGACTCGGCAGAAGCAGTCCACTCAGAGAGTGGGTGGGTCTATGGGCTGGAGCCAGGCTAGGGCTTAGTGGTTGTGGGTAATGTGGTAATTCAACATTTGTAATGTTTTGATAATGTTATGTTAATGTTAATGTTATACCAGACATATCCTTGTTTTAGGGCCTTGTTGTGACCTGTAAATTGAGTATAACATAATCAGGAGTGATTGGAAATAGGAAGTGGCATTTATTGAATACATGTAACCCTTTTGTCTCGGAAACATGGCACTGTTTACGTAACTAGTATTTATATGATAGAGGTTGCCGTGTAAACAGAAAGATCGCATTGTATAAGAAAAGGGAGATTTCTTCCAACATTTCACGTTTTCCGTTTACAAGGATATGTAATGTGCACGTAAAAAAACAATAACATAACATTGTGGCACCTAAACATTTTTACATTAATTTTTACTGCATGGTATGCTTCCTGGCACCAGACTCACCACCTGCATAGTTTTAACTGGTGAGTGTTGGCAGTGGTCCAGCCAACCCCGTGAGTTATGAAGTATCACAGACACACCGCTTTGCATTAGATGAGAGATTATGTTTCTACATGTACGCTTGGCCTGCGCAGCCCCCACACTCCTGTCTTTTCAGTCTGCGAAATGGAACGATCATTATGGCCTTGTAGGCAGTAGTGGAAAAAAGCACATTCACATACATTTGTCAATGTTTTATCATTAAACATAACAGTAAAATAAATGTTTCCATTTTCTCTAAAGTACCCCCTTTAGTACTTCTACATAACCCTAGGCCCTAGGGGTACATGTACCCCCATGCTCTACCACAGTGGATCTCAAACATTTTCATGCCAAGGATCTCCAAATTGTATATCATATTGGCCAATGGCCATGGACCCTCATTTGAAAATATTTTATGCCAGGGACCCCCAAAAGAGAAGATTTGTGTCAAAAGAATATTCAACATTTTTCACCACTTTCACTTTCTTGGGAGCTTGTATATCTGTTATTTTTGAAGAGCCAAAGTATAAACAATTGTTACATGGTTGCTGGGAAGCCCCTAGCTGGGACCCCACTTTGAGAACCACTGCTCAATATCATGCAGAAAATAACATTCTGTTCATTAAAATGAGTTCCAGATTGCAGCTTTAATGATCAGCATACAGCCTAGTACTGCAGATAAAGAAAAACAAATCACACTTTGGGCTATTTTGTCTTAAAGTGTTTTAATGAATATGCTGTAGTGAATGAACAAATACAAAATGTTTTGAGTTAGAATACAGATAACAGTTAGAATGTAGAGGTACGGTATGAGAACATAAGAAGAACACATCATAACTCAAGGAGTGATACAATGAATGTCACATGATACAAAAAGCTGCCCGATAGAATACTCTTCACATTAGCAGGGAAGAAACATAACAATGGCCTGTTGATACCTGCAGGCCACTTCAGAAGAATTTGGTGCTTTTTTTTCTTGTATTCTAGTATTGCATAAGGAACGTTTTTTCTTTTTTTTTATTCCAAATTGTTACGCCAGAGCTCCCTGGCTTTATCTGCCTGGAGAGCTATATACTGCCCCTGCTTTTATCCTTTCTTAAATGAGTCTTCAAAGCAGTTTACGCATAGAGAAATAAGACATTGCACGCTGGTAGGCCCAGGGACGTGCAGAGAACGTTAGAGAGGCAGGGGCTGAATTTTCTAAAAGGGCCTTTTGGTGAAAATATCGAAAATTGCAGATCTCCAAGCTCACAACGAGTCGCAGCGCGACACGTTGTGAGCTTGGAGGTCAGCTATTTTCGGTGCTTGATACCACACTGAACTAAACAAGTAAAGAACATAATCGAGTCAATACTGGATATATGGTCTACTGTATGGATTTCTACATAGAGAGGGCAGAGAGGGAGAGTTTGGACAAGGCAATTGAATGCTGCCTTCAGGTATGGCATGGAAAGAGGGCATTTGCATTTCTTTCACCATAGTAAAAACTGCATTCATAGTAAAAACTGCATTCTGGAGAGGGCACTTTTTACAGACAGATAAAAGGGCAGAGGCTCGAGCCCCCTTTGATGTCTATGTGTGCACGTGCCTGGATACTAGGCCATTATCTTTCTCTAAATCGGTCTCAATCAGTGGTCATCTTCTCATCTCATGCCCTACTGTGCTCTGCCTCACATACTGTATAGGGGCCGTATATACAGCTCAAACACAAGTTCAAAGTGCATCGCTTTTAACTCTAATGTTTTCCTAATGGCCGCTCGTTGGAGTTAATGGCGAAATAACAAGCAGGATCATTTCTCCCTGGCTCTCGTTTTTGCCATTCTAAAACAAGCGCGCGCACACACACACACACACACACACACACACACACACACACACACACACACACACACACACACACACTCACACACGTTCTCACATCAAAGCCTTCAGGCTGCCCTAATGACCCGGGCACGCATACAGTAACAGTTTGTACAGGCAGTGCAGCTGTATGTTGTCGTCGCTGAAACAGCCTCCCCCTCCCGTGTGTTGTGTCTTTGTGGATTTTCTCTGCGGTTCTGTGGTCTGACTAATTTGGTTGTCGTAATATTTTGATTCAGTGCAGCCTCAAGGCTCTGTGCATGTAAACTATATGTCATCACGTCGTCGGGTATAAACCCTGCGTATCTCCACATCTCATCTTTGAATGTTTTTTTTTTTCTTTTTCATGAATTTCATTAATGATGCCCTTTTTTTTACACTTTATCGTTGTGAGCTCGTAGGTCGTCTCTTTTTGCTATTTCTTTGAACTATTTGAAAACGTTTTGAAAATGTTGGCCTATAATGACTTGCCCAAGGGGTCGCCAGTTTGAAGGTCAGTTTAAGTCTGTTTGTGGGTTTTAAAGATTTAACCAATGAAAAGTATCAACGAGAGCTTATTAAATAATAACTACGCTGGATCTATTTTGATATTTGACAGGATTTTGCTCTCCCATTTCCTAAAAGTAGCGTTTTTGGCAGGTGCACGTCTTCAGTTTGTGTGCGTGTGTGTGTTTGCGTGTCTACAGGCCATATTTGGGGACATATTTTGGACATCAAACCAGTTGATTGGAACCGTGTGTCTAATTGGGGACAAAATTGATGTCCCCATTTAAGTTTTACTGCAGTTTTACGAGGTTTGGGGTTAGGGGTAGATGTAGTGTGGGTTCATGCAGTTTGGATTGGTTATGGTTATGGTTACGGTTAGCGGTAAAGGGATATGGAATGAAAGTAAATCAATGCAATGTCCCCCAGAAATGTTTGTGTTTGAATGTGAAGTATATCTGTATGTGTTTTCTGAGGTGAATGCTACAAATCTGTGTGAAGAAAAGGTGCGTGTTGCATTTTGAAAATAATGCATGAAATGATTGATTCACCATACCTTTAAGAATAACTTTTACTGTATTTGTATACAAGTATTTATTTTTTTATACATTGAACGATAAAACAAATAAAAGGCTCCTTCATATAAATGTCTGACTATACTACACTGTATGAACACAAAATCGACATAAAAGAGTACAAAAATAAAACATTTGTTTGATATTAGGTTTTACATAATAGGAAGGGTACTCATAGTGAACGGGTGTCATCTCCCGTGTACGTTTGTACGGGCTGTTCTTACAAATATAGGAACAGAATTCGTATCAAAGAAAATTTTAGGGAACTTCAAATAACCTCATGCACTTAGCTATAAACTGAGGGATTCTCTCTGTAGATTTATTGTTGACAAATGAATACATTGGATATAAAGTGCATTGTTATCTCGATAACAGGAGAAGCTAGTAAAACCCTTCTATATTATTACTACTACAACTAATACTACTACTATTACTACTACTACTACTACTATTACTACCACTACCTATACTACTACTACTACTACTACTACCAATCCTACTACCTCTAGATATGATACTACTACAACTTCTACAGCAACAAATACTATTGGCAATGCCTCGACTATTATTGACAGCACAAGAACTATTGACATTACATAACAGTTCTCCACATCATGGCCTTCTGCCGAGCAATTAATTAGCATCTGGTGAATTCTCTTAGCACTTTTAATACATTGCTAACATGGCTGAATCATTTTAAGATGTCGAAGCTAAAAACCCCATTTGTTTTTCTTGGGCTCAACTGTTTTCTCCAATTGAAATGAACGTTTATGATTCCCGTAAGGAACACTGCAGACCCATTGGTTGCTCAATTAGCTCAATTTGGGCTCCAGATGTGCAGGAATTATAGAAGAAAAAAGAAAACGCATGGATGTTGGGTAACATAAGGTCACATGATCATAGACGCACAACAGTTCACAGAACAGGGTCAGGAATTACTCTGCTGTGCTGCCTGCTGGCATCAACATTTCCATGACAAAAGTATACTAATTACCATTTTTACTAGACTCTTATATGGTGGGGAGTGGTTGGCACCCAGTGAAATTCCAACATACCGGTACGGCGCCATTTTTAGCTTTAAAGAGAAGCTGCTCAACTCTGTGATTCACCCTGGCATGATCCCTATTTTGCATGCTATTATCAGCAAAAAGAAATTCCCGAATCCCCCCCAAGTTTCAATTTTCGAAGATTGTAAAAAAAAATAGCAAAAGTAGCAGATCTACAAGCTCACAAAACGATGCGTTGTGAGCGTCTAGATCGGATATTGCCGGCATTCGTCGCACGGCTAAGTATATAGGGCTTAAGTGGTTAATTTTCTGGGAACATAAACATCTAAATGGTTCCACGCTGTTTCGTCCATCGGTAGGACAAACATGGATATACCATTGCAAGGATTAGCTATAGAAAAAGCCTGTCTCCCTTCTGCGCCGCTAACCACAGTGTCCTACTCTTCCTCACAATTTCACAGTGCTCTTCATCTTCATCCTCAGAGGACCCCCACGCCCCAAAGGCAGTACGAAAAACAAGCTATAGACGACGGTTGATGGGTGTTTAGGATGACCGCTACCAAACCCCTCGCACGGTCTCACCCCGAGGGTTTACCCCGAGTCTCGGGGGGCCCAGATGTGGCTACGCGATTGCCCCCTCCCCCACCCCGCGTGACACAAAAATCCCAAGTCCTCCTGACTCCTAAATGACAGACAGGCCAGGGGGACAAAACAGCTCCAAAAATAGCTCTTTACTATGAGGTCCAATAACACAACAGAAAACAAAACAGGAGGAAAACATACAGTATGTACATCAGAGTTATAAAAAAAAACATACACTCGCACAGGACAGATATAATTACAGTTTGCAACAAGGAGTGTGTATTATGGTAGATGGTGCAGTGGTGATGGCGATATAGCGTTGACTGAGGCGTATTTGGTGGCCATGGTTGAAGAGTTCATTGGGGACCCATCATGGGAGGAGAAGGCAGGGTAAGTGCTGTATAGCATGCCAGATAATCACACACATTACACATGTCGTCACATATCTGTAGTGATGGTCCAGAGCCTTGTCTGCGGTCCATCTGCTGGATCTCTCTCTCTCTCTAGACGGCCTGTTTGGCTTTCTTCATCCTGGGGGACACAGAAACAGTGGATTTGAGTTAGTGCCAAGAGATAAACAGCACAGAAAGCTGAAATATGATAACATCGTATATTAGGCTGAGCTTGCTGAAAAGCAGATTGCAAACAAAAAAAAGTGTTTATTGAACTCTGAGAGTGCACACATGAACCTTTTCGGGTCCATTTCTGCACTCTCCAAATTAACGCTCGTAATTTTACAGCGTGGCTGTGATGGCTGGCACACGGAACCCACAGATGAGTTAGTACAAGGAGGAGTGCAGACAAGCTTTTGGCCAAGTGAAGAGACAGCGAAATATACGTACACTCGGTGAAGCTCTTCTTGGCTATTGGCTCTCACCGATAAACACCACTTTGAAAACTATAATGAGAATTTATTCCAACTACGACTGTCTGCCAGAGTACGCCTGTGATAGAAGCCAGCGTTGGACTGCTCTGGTGTTCCAACGTGTCCCCGGTTGATTCAAGGATACGGAGCCAAACACTTCATCTTGGACGGCACTCTTTTTACGCAACTATGAGCGAGATTTAGTTTCGTTATTTATTGTTTTTCGTTATTCAAAGGAACACACAACCTTGTGAACTATTAGCTGGCCATTGGGGACAAGAACATTTTTAGCTGTTGATTGGCTGAGGGATTTTCTTCCAAGCGATTACTTTGAATAATCTTGTACTATTTTTGGGCCCCTGCCTGTACAACATAAAACAATATGTTATGATGAAGCGTATGCATCAATCAAGGTGGTGCTTTCACAACTGCTTTTTATCGCCAGGCGTAACACGGGAAAGGCTACTTGTTTTGAGATTTGCTGACTTTAATGGACCTTTTGACGAGGATTTATGACGAGAGATGCCGCACATCGCTCACAAAGCAATTACTCTGATCACTGGTGGTCACGTCAAACAAATTCACCCAACAAAGGATTTCCTTGCAAATGTGCCATCTGGAGTTATTAGCTTTATTCCACAACAAAATAAATCTAATCATGTTGCAGTCAGTCCCACGGGGAGTCAGTTTGAATGAGTTGCACAACTTCAGCATTGAAGGAGCGTCACCATCGACAATGCATGCAGCGCAGCCACATTGCATTTGCAAAGAGGCATCATCAACGCTCTACCTGAGATGTTTTGTTATGCGAAAAGCCTGATTCACACCTCAACCTCGTCGGGACAGACTCCCCTCTCCTCCCGAGGCAGACGAGAGGTTGGGGGGGGGGGGGGGGGGGGGGGGAGTCGGATGGCGCTACGGGGTGGGGGGAGGTGGGGGCAGAGTTGGAGGGTGCTACAGTATATTATGTGGACACATGTCCGAGTTTGGTTTCTGTTCCAAAAGACATGTCCGACTTCGCCATCATCTCACAACTGGTTCAGCGACCACATGTGGGCACTTTCATAATGCGGGCGGGCCTTGATGTGCAGTACGGTAGACAAACCAACGGTGTGTGACTCTCATTATCTGCTACCGCAAGGACATGAGTCGTCAGCCAGTCACTGTGTAGTCCTGTGCTGTGCTTACTGCTTAGTCATGTAACTGCATGTTCCAGGTTAGGACTATTGGGCTATTAAGGGTTGTCACTCTCCTAATAGGCCATTGACAGGCGACATACAAGTTCAATTCAATTCAATTCAATTCAATTCAATTCAATTCACAAGTATTCAAATGCACATTTGCATTCTCGCTTGCTTGCTCTACGACTCTGCAGCGGTGAATGGTTCTACAGCTCATTCAAAATATTGAGAGAGTCACAGAGTATAAATATCTGGGCATTGGGTTGATGGGAATTGAATTCCCTTTGGAAAACCTTGCCTCCAAGTTGAGACAGAAAGTTGGCTTCCAGTACAGAAACATAACCGAACCGGTTTTCATTTATTTAGTGGGAAGCACTATCTAAGCAGTGTTCTTATCGTCTAAGGACTGTGGTGATATGATTTATCTGCATGCTGCTGTGTCAAATCGTAAACGCTTGCTCTCTTCCATACATTTGATAAAATCGCAGATGTACAAGCTCACAATGTGTTGCAATCCAACAAGTAGTGAGCTTGTACATCTGCTATTTTGGAAATTGTACATTTTCCGAAATAGGAATGCAAGGGTGAAAGTGGCTATGATCTTGGTCTATTATTAAACATTTTGTCCTTTTAAATGCTGTAATAACTAGTAAGGTTGGTTGGCCTTCTGTTGCACAACAAACACTGGTATTTGTATATTTTCAAGTCCCTTATCAGCAAGCTACCTCCTTGCATTTCAACCATGTTGGAATTCTGGAAGCCACAGGACTTGTTCTAATGGCTTGCCCAGTTCATAGATTCCCAAGAGCTTGGTAAAAGTACATTCTCCTGTGATGTCGCTCTTGGAATGGCCTCCCGCATTGTCTCTGGAGACTTAACAGTATAGGTTCTTCCATCTCTGGCATTGTTTAGGACTTTGATTTCTAGACCCCTTTGTGTTTCAAGCTGCAACTGTTTTAAATTCAATACTATTGTTCTGTGATTGATATGTTTGTTCTTTTGCTTGTTTCCGTAATTGTAAATGCGACTACGTCAGAAATGAGGGAAACCTCAAGTATCTTTTCAAGAATAAATGAAAGGTTCAATCTCGGGAATGAATACGTTATAAAGTAACAATATACAGTATCAGAAGAAATCCAACCCTGTCCTTAACCCAAACACACTTAGGCTCAAAGTCATGTACCGTATAGGCTACCTAACACCCAAACCAAGTGCTGACGGACTGGAAAAGGCATTAGCTGGATGTGAAGCCACTTACTTGTTGATAGCATTCTTCAGGTATTGCTGCAGCCACCTGATCTCTGGGTTCAGACAGACCTCTTTGTTTGTCTTCAGCTTGGCACTGAAAAGAAGATGGAAAGAAAAGAACAAGGCGAGTTTAGCCGAAGTGCTCCACAGAGAGAGTACACAGTATGCGCACATTATGTAGATTGTAGAATCTTCATTTACATTTATTCAGGAGACGATCAAGAGGCTGTAGATCTGCTATTTTGCCTACATTTATTTGACCAAACGATTCTCTTTTATGCTGAATGCTTGTCTGCTGTCACCTGTTTTGATGTGGCCAGAATCAGAATAGTTCATTCAATTCAATTCAATTCAATTCAATTCAATTCAATTCAATTCAATACAATTCAATTCAATTCAATTGAATTGGCTTTATTGGCATGAGAAAACATACGTTTACATTGCCAAAGCAGAAGTGTACACAATACAACACTAGGGATCATTGTGGCTAAAATATCTATTTATTGATGTCTAAGAGAATGAGAGAACTATAGCGCTATGAGAATCACGTCCCATACTTTGACACGCAGCTATTGGTTATTTACCCTCTTCAGAATAACATGGGGGCTATTTGCAGAAAGGGCCAGGGTGAGGATCGTATGTCCCCCATGTGGGGACATCATGCGCCCTCCAGTACACGTTCCCTGTTTATCATTATTGGACAACGTTTATTTGGTTTGATAGAGCTGTCAAGTCCCCTTGAGGCTATCTTGACTCGACTCTCCCCACTCCCATCAAAAGTGAATCAAGCTGAAGCGCTGCGCTGGCGCTCATTTCCCCCTTTTAAAACGTGCGCCGCACATAAACCAGAACAATGAGTAAGACTGGACCATAAAGATTAAAGCTCGGAACCCTGCGTGGGAAGCTAACGAGAACCGAAACCAATTGCGTCGAACCACAATTATTGCTTTCCTGTTGAAAACAAAGCAGCATCCAATTTCCTTCACATTCACTCTCCTTTTAAACACCAATAGACCACACTTCCTGTGGATGTGTCAGGCTGTCTGTCTAAAAGGATCTGCATAAAAAACAAACGTCTTTCTGTGTGTGTGTGTGTGTGTGTGTGTGTGTGTGTGTGTGTGTGTGTGTGTGTGTGTGTGTGTGTGTGTGTGTGCACGGCTCCTTTCTCTGTCTGTCACATCCAAAAGATTGATGGTGAGAAATGTCTTCCCAGGAGGAAACCTGTCTTCTTTTTGAGCCAGGAGTGCACGAGCGTGTGCTTGTGCCACTATGTGATAAAAAACCCTCATTTATTCTTTGTACGACCGTGTCCGCTTGCTGAAAATAGCTGAAAAACAGCTTCACGATCAGTTATTTTTGGTGTGACCGGCTCAGTCCTGGTATAGCTAAACTAGGCTTTAACGAGCACACAGGCCGGCTGTCGCTGAAGCCTAACTTACAGGCCGCTTGTTTGCGCCGGCCTCGCTGTTAGCTTGTACATCAGTTGTTTTTGACAAGCAACGCTATGTGAGTATTACATCTGCAATTTGAATGAATAATAATGAATAATAACCCTATATTGATTTCAGAATCCCAATATTATGAGAATGGCGACTCTCGTCTCTCTCTCTCTCTCTCTCTGACGTGATGCCGTTAGAATCAATACGAAAATTGATAAGCCAAAACCTTATTGATTTACGATTCTGAACAACATCTTCCTACATGCCACGTGGGGATGCTTCAGCTGTAAATGTTTGGTCCTATAACCCCAGTAAGGTTATAGGTTATAACATGTACAGATTGCAGCTTTCAGTTTGTGGCCACCATGTTGGAGCTGTCAGATGCAGTATGTGTGGGGTTATACTTACATCACTTGGAAGGGACAGTTGGGAGTGTGGATGAACCTCAGCTCGCGGATGATGCCTCGAGGGAGAGAGTTGACCGTGGAACGACAGGAGCATCTCTCCACCAGGCTGATGGGTTTGGCTGCATCATGGAGACAAGAGAACAGAGAACACAATTTAGTCTCTGTCACTTCCGTGCTTTCCCTGACATGAAGTAGATGAAACAAGACATTCAGTAACATCTACAGTACAGTTTTAATCTAACTCTGAGAGTGTCCAAATGTTACCAACAGAGTATTTTACAGCAGTGTTTCTCAAACATTCAAATTTCAGGGTCTCCCCTTAACTCTGACAGTGTACAAATGGAACCAAATGGACCCGTTAGGGTTCATTTGGTTCCATTTGTACACTGTCAGAGTTACAGACTTGTATGGGTCAACTTAGACCCCCCTAAAGGAACCCACAGAGACCCTGAAATCCACTTTGAAACCACCGTTTCACAGTATAAGAATGCTCTGGTTGTGGACACTCACACATTACTGCTAGTTATCTCTCCTACCAGTTTCCATAAGTCCCATGAGTCCCAGGTCTTAATTATTCCCCAATTAACCAGCCTCTCTATTCTGGAACGTTCGGTCTACAAGCTTACAACGCCCTGCCACACGACGCGTCGTGAGCTTGTAGGTCGGCTATTTTAGCAAAGAGATTTGGTGCCGGAGGAAAAAACAAGCAGACATAGCGAGCCCAGCAGGGGTTCCCCGGCCGGGTTAGCGATAGCGGTTAACCTCTTAAAACAAACATATATATATACATAGTGTGACTGTGTCGCTTGCTGACAGGAACAGATTTTCGGCAAGCAACACAGTCCTGCAAGTGTATAAGCTTTAGTTCCAAACAACGGCAAAAGCACACAGCCAAATTGTCGATGTTCATTTAACTCTGAGAGGGTGCAAAATGTTGCAAATGTACAGGGTGAGGGTCCATATTATAAATGGATAAATGAACACTGAGAATTTTTGTGTATGAAGTATAAGCTTTGGTTATAGATTAAAGGTGTGGGGGGCATACACTCATACAATGTATGCTTTGTATGTCTTTGACTGTATGATGCAGTCTGTGTTTGTTGAACTGTGACAGTGTAAACAACTGGACGCCTAAGGTTTTTCTTTACATGCACCATAAATGTCTGAGGAAGATGAAGGGCCGGCCTACATTTTATTAGTTATAAAAACATTGAGTGCCTTCAAATCAATCAGGGACGTGGTCAAGAGAAGGGGGATAAAAGCCAGTATTTAATCATAGTGGTAAGTTTAACTGTTCCCATCTGCTCGCTGAATACACTATGGGGACATTTGGCCCGCGCAAATAAACATATTTGGACCACTAGACAAATAGAGTCTGATGTATTGGTTATATTAAAAAAAATGTATTGTTCTGGAACCTCTTACATATATAGGCTAGACTAATATATCCCAGTGTACACTCTAGCTTGAAGGTCAATGAAAAAAAGACCCCTTTGGTGATTGTTCAAGAAAATGAGGTAATTGTAAAGATTGTAGTCAATAACATCACATGCATGCGTGTTAAGAACAGCACATGGTATTGGTGACATTATTGTCTGGCTTCAACTTCTATGTGCGTTGCGGTAGTCGGTTTTATGTCGCTGCACCAATGCCAAGACGACAAACTCATACTTGGCAACAAAGTGCTTACGTTCTGTTTTAAAAGGCAGCTAAAGATCCACCACCAGCCTTCATATTAGATGCTATCCTATGTCTATCTGGTAAACGGAAGAAACCAACAGAAATGATGTAAATGGAAGGCCTGCTCTGCAGAGTTCACAACCCCTGTGGCGGAGATACAGATAGACTGGAGGAAATGCTATTTAAATCAAATGTATCAGTGTTGGAAAAAGTACTCACATGTGTTACTTAAGTAAAAGTAGCCTATCAATAATAATGTAGAAACACTGTTACAATTCTGGAATTCAAACAGTAGGCCTACTTGAGTAAAAGTACAACATTATTGGTATCAGAATATGCTTAAGTACAAAAAGTAAAAGTAGCCTATTATGCAGAATGTCCCATTTCAAGTTTTCAAATATGTACAAATATTTTGAGAATAACAGATCTTTCGGCTATTTCAAATGGCCAAATGTAGGGCTGAAGTTGTTAATGTAAATGTTGTAATAATAATCTACAAAGTAACTAACTAAACTTTCAAATTGTAGTGGAGTAAAAGTGCAATGTTTGCCTCTGAGATGTAGTGGAGTAGATGTTTTAAGTATCAGAAATTGAAATAACCAAGTAAAATACAAATAAATCAAAATTGTACTTATAAGTAGGCCTACAGCACTAAAGTAAACATAGGCTACTTGGAAATAGTTACTTTCCACCACTGGTATTTATTTGGGAAACGAGAGGGTCCCACACCACACCATTGCAGATAAGATAACAGAATGCTCTAACTCTTGCTTATCGGCATGATATCACCGGATCACACCACTTTGTAAAGCCATTGATAGAGGATTTGAAACAGATGGTGGGAGAATTACCACTGCCAGTCCCTGGATTAAAACATGCCCGCTATGCAAATGATTTCTTTTTTTTTTTACACTCTAAACGTGTTGTCTCAACGGTATTAGCATGATAAAAGCGCGCGGCACTGTGAGGTTAGGTTTGTGATGTCGCCATGTAGGCTGGCTGTGGTTTAGTCTCATAGTGCCCTAATTTGCGGGTAATTACATGAAAACAAAGAGTAGAATAAATACACACAAATCAGCCATCCGACATAGGACCGCTTGCCAGAGCCACATGCATGCGCACAAGCAGCCTATTACAATAACAACAACCGCACACGCATTTTTACGCACGACGCCAAGACTTTACGACTAACCCAAAATAAACCGAGAAATATTGGTTTAAGAATGAAATGATTAAAGAGTTCTATTTAAAGACTCGAGCCACAAATGTATCCAATAATGAGATGGGAGGTTGAAAGGGGAAATCAAAAGGTGTCTACAGTTGCAGGACTGTTTGTGATATTGGCAATAATTAAATTAGATACTATAGATAGCCTATTTATTTATTAAACTGACAATTAGAATTCCCTAAGAAGTCACCTTAATCACACACTGTAAAAGCCTACATAGGCTTTCAATGTGTAGCCTAATAGTTTTTTTTAGACAAATGCATTTTAAAAAAATTGGTAAATTGATAGCTGATTGACGAATTAAGTCTAAAAAGGTTTTGATTGATTGACTAACAAACTATTGAAGAATAGCCCAACAGAAAATCTGACAATCCATATAAGACACATCCGAATTGACCAATTAATGCATACTGTAATAAGCTTAAAACAACTTCCAGACCGTTTTATGCATGCATTTCCTTCCAGCCATCTGTTCCGACAACGCTGTATAAACATTAACAAACGCGCGATCAAACACCAAGTCCATCAAACAGAAATAAATTAAAAGTCAAATCAACAGCCTACCTTGTGACTGAGGCACGTAGTAAGTGGCCATGGCGAGCACAGTCACCAGAGCCAGTAATTTCATATCCATGGTGCGTGCGTGTGTGTCTCTCTATGTCCAAGTAGTGCTGCGTTATTAGATCTGCTCACGGTAAAGTCCTCACGCGTTCTGAGTCTGACAGTGGAGTGGAGTGGAGTGGAGTGGAGGAGTGTGCTGGTTGTGTTAAATCCACGCACGAAACACCCCTGAGACGCAGGGGAACCGCAGTGACCCCCTCCCCTCCCCGTTCACTCAGTGACACCCCCTCCCATCCACATGTGTGCAGCACTCACATTTTGTACTTGAGTAAAAGTATCGATGCTGCAATTGTACAAACACTGTTATTAAAAAAAAGTCTAAAATTGACTTGAGTAAAACGTACAAAACTATTGTCATAAATAATTACTTGTACAAAAGTAAAAGTACAGCTTATGCAGAATGTCCCATTTCAAGTTTTCAAATGTATAACAGTCTTTATAGAAAATAGCAGATCTACAAGCTCACAGTGTGTCCCATCACAACGCACTGTGAGCTTGTAGATCTGCTATTTTCAAATGACTGAAGTGGTTAATGTATGTTGTGTAATAATAATCAAAATCTCCAAAGTAACTATAGTAACTATAACGTTTTCAAATGCATGTAAAAGCAAAAGTACAATGTTGGACCTGAGGCTGAGATGTAGTGGAGTAGTAAAAGTGCATGCACAAGTAAAAATGCAAACACCTCAAAATTGTATTAAGTACAGTTACTTGAGTAAATGTACTTGGTTACACCACTGCCCCCTCCCCTCCCCTCCCCGTTCTCTCAGAGACACCCCCTCCCATCCACTCTGTGACTGAGCCTCCCCCCCCCCCCCCCCCCCCACACACACACACACACACACACACACACACTCACACTCCCACTCACACTCAGTGAGAGAGAAAGTAGGAGTGACTGTAGTGAGATAAATGATGCCCCCCTCCGGCGCCCACCCACCCCCGTATCCCGACATGTCCTCCTGCTCCCCCCCGCTTTCAAACTTTTTCACATTAAACCAGTGGTGGAAATTTACTCCAAATCTGAGTGTACAAATGGAACTAAGTGGATGCATAACAAGGTTTCAGATACATTAACATGGATTTTTACTGCATACATGTGCACTGTACAATTTTGAGGTAGGCCTAGTAGGCCTGGCCTACTTGTAGGGCTACTTCACTTGAACATTTCCATTGTTTTTATTCTTTAGAGCAGTGGTTCTCAAAGTGGATTCCAGGGACTCTGTGGGTTCCTTTATGGGGGTCTAAATTGACCCAAACAGGTCTGTAACTCTGACAGTGTAAATGGAACCAAATGAACTGTCAGAGTTAAGGGGGAGACCTTGACATTTGAAAGTTTGAGAAACACTGCTTTAGAATATTGCGCTGCATCTTGCAAATACAATTATTTGCCAGGTTATAGTACCAGTGCTTTGCAGATTTATATTAACACAAAACATACAAATATACATGGTGTATTGGGTTAAGCTGCACAGCAGCACATAAAGTAATCCAAATAGCCTCACCTACCAACATTAATAAGTGATGCACGCATGAGTGCATTACCAAATGCAATATTATAAATATGATTGTGAAATGCATGCAGGGCAATTCTGCATAACGAGCAATTTTCCTTTTGCCAACACTGACTCAAGCAATATTTTGAATGAAGGACGATTGTGGTACGTAAAAACAAATACATGAAAAATCGTACATCTTCCATGACGTTACTTATAACCAAAATAATGTGTGATATACCTACTGGCATTGCGTTGGTGCGTACTGGCAACATTGTGTGACTTTTTAACAACGACAAGCTCGTTTAGAATTATTTTGTGGGACTTTCCGGTGGCTTTCAGTTAAAGGCTGCCATGAAAGAATAAGCACGCCTACTGTACAAGGGATTTGATATGCATTCCCCCACTGTTTTATATGGTCGCTTGGGTTTTGCAAGCTATGACAGGGTACATTCTTTTTCCCCCCCCCTTTCTTCTAACATATGTTTGGCTTTAGTTACGCTGTGTGTCTCTCAGGAGGACAGCGACGCTCCAAATGATTTAAAAAGCTAAAAAACTGAAGTCGGAGTAGATTCATCTGATCCAGCAGAATTCGGTTGCATGAGTGGTTCTCAAAGTTGGGGTCCAAGGACTCTCCGGGTTCCTTGAGGGGGAAATCACGCTTTTTCGTTGTCACATCAATTCGACTAAGGGCTAGGGTTAGGGGTTTGGTTTTAGGGTTAGGTTTAGGCATGGTTTTACTGAGGTTAGGGTTTGGGTTAGGTTTAGGCATAGTGGTTAACATTCACCAGGTTAGCATTCACCAGCGTCGGCAGGTTAGCATTTCACCAGGTTAACATTCACCCGCGTCCAAAAGATGTGCTGTCGAAAAGATGACACGCTCCCTCCTTGAGGTGGTTCCAAATGGACAGGCTAGAGTTACCTTGTCTGTAACTCTTGAGAATGTACACTCTCTGAGTTATGGGAGAGTCCTTGAAATAAAATAAAAAAGTTTGAGAACCACTACATTACATCATTGGCTCCAGTACATAGACCCGAGGCATCCGTTCTCACTGTTGGGGGAAAGAAGGGGAAACGGTTTTTCTTACTAGTAAGTAAATCCCAAACATTTGGCTTTATACTGTTGACTCTAAGTTCTGGAACTTTCCAGAGCTGTGGTTGAATCCTATCTCATTCTCTCTCTCTCTCACTCTGGATGTGTGTATAGTATACCATGCATCCACAGTGTTGTGTTTGGGGGTTGAGGGGGGTGGGGGGGTATTATTAGTGTGTTTAACGGAATGCAGATGTGAGGTCCATTTCCAGACACTTGGCTTTTATCCGGCACAGAGCAAACACTCCATCTGTGCGGTGTGTGTGTGTGTGTGTGTGTGTGTGCGTGTGTGTGTGTGTGTGTGTGTGTGTGTGTGTGTATGTGTTTTTGTGTGTGCACCCGAGTGCTTGTGCGTGCATTTGTGCTGTGCATGTGTGCAAGTGCGTGCATGTGAATACATTTGCATGTCTGAGAAAGTGAGAAATTAAAAAGACAAGAGAAAGGAGTCTCTTCTCTGTAAAGGAGCGTTGTTAGCTATGCACCTGACAATTGTACTATTTAAATACACCTAGAATACTTTAGTTGACTTGCCAGTCTACATATACAATCAAATTTGCGTGCAAATATACAAACATATGATGCTGCACTGCTGTCTCCGCCATTTACAAATCTAGTCATTAGTTCATTCATGACATTGTTGAGTAACATGAATAATACTTAGTAGTTTGGTATGTTGTTTGTATTTAAAGCAAACTGGTCTTCATTACAGTGTGGGGAAAGCAAGCCACCTGTTGCTTAACAGTTTATTATGAAAAGACTATTATGAAAGTATAAATATACATTTTAATGGTTTTAGTACAATGATATTATTTTCCTGAGCCGTTATTGACAGGAACAGTGCAGAGAGACAGGAAACATGGAGAGAGAGAGTACGTGCGTGACCAGGGGCGTCACACCAAATTCTGGGCCCTGGGTACAAGGATTCACTGCGGGCCCCCCATGAATGTTAACTATTGAAAAATAGCAGATATACAAGCTCACAGCGCGGCACCGAGTGCCGCGCTGCGAGCTTGTAGATCTGCTATTTTTGTAAAATCGTGAAAATGTGTGCCAAGAAACCTATGTTTCCATGTCAGTGATGCTCAAACTTTTTCAGGACCCCCCATCTCAAAATATTTAGTTCCAGGGACCCCCCAGAAGCAAAATCTGAGTATGTTCCCTTAAAAAATACATATATTCAAAGATTTGCGCACATTTTCACGACTTTTCAAAAATAGCAGATCTACAAGCTCGCAGCTGTGAGCTTGTATATCTGCTATTTTTCAATAGCTAAAGTTACTAGGGCCCCTCCACCTTGGGCCCTGGTAACTCAGTCCCACTTTCCTACCCGTTGTGACGCCCCTGTGCGTGACTCGCTTACAGACATTTGAGGCGTTGTGGCACATGCTCTAACCGCTCAGCTATCGGGCCACCCCATTAGTAAAATGATTAACCAATCATGTTATCGTTTTGGCAACCGGAAGGTTCCCAGTTCGATCCCAGGCTCCGCCAGAGTTAGTGTCAAGGTGTCCTTGAGCAAGACACTGTCTGAGCCCCTAATTGCTCCCAATGAGCAGGTTGGTAACTTGCAAGGTTTCCTCTGCCATCTGTGTATGAATATATAAATGATCAGTGTTTACCTTTGTTGTGAGTGTCTGAGTGTACTTAGAAGTGCAAAAGAAGGAGAAGGTCTGCACACTTTAAAGTGTGTCTTTGGATGTCAAATACGAGACTGAGGCTGTCTTCCACACAGGTTGCCATGGTAACACAGGGAGTTAAAGACATGGTGGTGGGCGAGACGGGCCAGTGGATCCTCTCAGCCCGGTGGACAGCTGAGAGGACAAAGACACACATCACACAGACATATATTGACTTCTCTCAGGGTATAGTGTGTGTGTGTGTGTGTGTGTGTGTGTGTGTGTGTGTGTGTGTGTGTGTGTGTGTGTGTGTGTGTGTGTGTGTGTGTGTGTGTGTGTGTGTGTGTGTGTGTGCAGGCACATCAATGGGGGCTTGAGTCCCTGCCATTTTATCCATCTGTAAAAAGTGCCTTCTCCATACCATGAATGCAGTTTTCACTATGGTGAAAGAAATGCAAATGCCCCCTTTCCATGCCATACAGTGCCTGAACTTGAATGCAGTATCTTATGTTGAAAGAATTGCCCTCTCTGTATAGAAATCCATGCCGTACACCACATCTTCAGTAAGTATTGACTTAATTATGCTTAGTTCAGTGTGGTATCACTCACCGAAATACCGTCTGCTATTTTCGATGTGTGTGTGTGTGTGTGTGTGTGTGTGTGTGTGTGTGTGTGTGTGTGTGCGCGCGCGCACGTGCGTGCATGCGTGCGTGCATGCGTGCGTGTGTGTACTTGTATTACTCTGCTTGTGAGACCAAATGTGATAAATAGACATTGGGAGGACAATTTTCCTGTCCTCACAAGTACTATACCAAAATGTGTGTGTGTGCATGTGCGCTTGCGTGCGTGCATGTGAATGTGCACACACACGTGCGCACTAAAGAGTATGTGTTTGAGCAAGGTTCTCTCAGGTCGGAGTGAACGGACACTTCAGAGGGGCTCACATCAAAGGGCCCCCGATCGCAACGGCCCCTCAAAGCCGCTCACCGTCGCACGCGGCGCCTCACACGTCAACACTAGGCTTGTTTTTACTTCCAACTCGTCGGTGGACGTGCAAGCTCGTACAAACGCGCACTCACGAAACGATCGCAGGAAGAGGGCTTGCACAAGCCCAAACGCACATGAAATTCATTCCTCATGAACGCACGCAAATCAACCCAGTGTGATGCTCAGCTTGTGAATTCCAGCCAGCATTTCGGGACACGATAGAGAGAGAGAGAGAGAGAGAGCATGCCAGAAACATACCCTAACATTTCAACATCCTGCATCAAGAAATTATCATTTCTTTATTTAGTTTTCCCCTCTTAAGGTGAATGGCCTCCTACGTCAACAGGGGGTCCAGGACCCTCAGAGTTACTACAGTGGGTCCTCCAAATCTTTGTGGGATAGAAACCTTTTTCTCCTTTTTTTATATTAACCACTTAATCCTAGCGTCCATTCTGAGAACTTTAGCCAAACATAGCAGATATACAAGCTCACAACGCCTTGCAGTGCGATGCGTTGTGAGCTTGTAGATCGACTATTTTTTGGCAAAGTCGTTTGGTGTAGAGGGGAAAAAGTGCAGACTAAGTACAGAGTGAAATGTCAAGTTATGTATTGACGATTCAAGTGGTTAAATACGTATATGAAAACACAAATTGACATGAATCCAAAATACACTGATCATCATGCTGTCAAACAATGAAACTATCTATGAACAGGTTGTGGGGGGTCCCTGCTTCATCTCTCTCTCTCAACTAAGGGGTCCTTGGCCCTTAAAATGTTGAAGACCTCTGACCTAAGATTTCAACATCTCCTGCATCCAGAAATTATCTTTTTTTATTTCGTTTGCCCTCTTAAGGTGAATGGCCTCCTACGTGGTTCTGTAAACACACAGTTATCTGGCAACATGTCTTCTTGCCCATTTTTCAATATTTCCTTCTGCAAGCTGTTTGCTTTCCCCCGCAAACAAAACCGGAATGCCTTTGCTCCGTGTCATGAAACGTTAGCAAAAATTGCTCAACAATAAGAGACCCGTGTCACTGTCGGAAACAGAAAGGCCATGAAAGTGTTATCACACTCATAACACGCACATTTTGGAGGGGCATCCGGGTCAACCTGTTGTTTTTCCCTGTACAGTGGATGTGTGACAGCTGTCTACTCAGTTCATTGTTTCTCGGATTGCTGTAATCTGGCATTAGGAGAGAGCTTATTCATCACATTTAACAGGGTTCCTAATAACTAAGACACAGCGAACAGGGTGGCGGTGGGGACGATGACAGCTCCATCAACATTCCAAGAGGTTTTATTTGGTGTGTGTAAATATTAGTATACCGGTAGGTGCGTGAAGGGTGCTATGTGCGATTGTGTGTGTGAATGTAGCTGCCTTGTATGTATGTGTGTGTGTGTGTGTGTGTGTGTGTGTGTGTGTGTGTGTGTGTGTGTGTGTGTGTGTGTGTGTGTGTGTGTACAGTATACACAGTAGCGTGTCACGATGCAGATGACTCTTACGTGGATGTTCAGATGATCACCAGTGTGCTTATGCATGCCCATTATGTACAGTAGACTACGTGCGCATGTCTGTGCCGAGCCATGAGGCCCATAGGGCAGGAGCTTATGTCCTGTTTACGTAGCGTACGGTACCTTGATGTATAAGTACACCCCCTGGCGCTGAGTGCCAAGCAGGGTGGCACTGGGCCCTATTTTTCAGGGTCTTTGGTTTGACCTGGCCGGTAATCGAAACCCGACCTCCCAGTCTCAGGACGGACACTCTAACCACAAGGCCACTGAGCTGCTGCGTGAGATGTGTGCAAATGGTAAATGATAAAGGCACCGCATTAACATAGTAGCTTTATCCAAAGCGTACTTCTAATTCACCCATTCGCCCACACATAATCATATAGTCACCGACATCAGTGGAAAACAGGCAAGGCGACAACCTGCCCATCGGGAGCAGCTGGGAGTTCGGTGCCTTGCTCAAGGCACACTTCGAAATGCAGCCGGGATGAGCCTGGGATGGAAACGGGGTTCCTTCCGTTTCCCACAACGGCCGTTCTGCCTTCCTGACACACTCCCACCCCGTGTGTACTGTGCATGTATGTCTGTGTGCGTGCGTTCACGCGTTTTTTTAGCACACACATGTGCGTATGCTACACACACATGTATTATATTCAGCGTTTGTCATGGATTTAATTTGTGCACAGCCTGCGTACATGGAGAACATGTGCGCGTGTTAGTGGTTACCTCTTTACACCTCTCACATCTGTGTGTGAAGTGTCCGTTATATTTGTCTGTAGCAGCAGTGCTGCTGGAGCTGCTGCTGCCCTGCGTCCCATGTGTCCGTCCGTCCGTCTGAGCTGGGAGGTCTCACTCCAGGGGTCCTGCGCTTCCTCTCTGTGTGAGCCATTTGTTACTGTACGCAACCCGGGGAACACGCTAAGCCTTCCTTTATCGCAGTGCGCGTAAATCACATGCACGGCCTTTCTCTCTAAAGTCGAGGCAGGTGTCTTCAAGAATGACGGCATTTTATGCAGGCGCGGACCACGGTTTAGCAGCTTTAAACCTGGCGTCCGCAATAATTCTAGGGTAAAACTGATATTTTCGCGATGTCTTAAATAGGGCTTAACCGTGCTCACATCCTAACTCCACTCATTACATGTACAGATACGTATTCAAGCAACATACTGTACACACACTCACTCTTACTGCACTTGCATGTGCACAAACACGTACATATGGACCCCATTTCTCCTGTGATCACACAAGCCAATGGGAGCTATCAACATTTATAGCCTGCACGTCAGAGTTTCCCATGGCTTTGTTTGATTGGCTCTGCGGTCCGATCTGAACCGAAAACACATATGAAGGTGTCGTATATGTTTCCGCTTCAAATCTTCGAGTGTCATGTGTTTCCTGTTCAAAAGATGTATAAACTGACCTTCACGGCCCGAAGTCAACACTCGAGATTCGACTGTGTACGAATCCCCAGTATAATCTGTCACATGCTAATATATTGCTAAACATTCCTTATGCATTATTCACCTTTTAAAGCAAGACCAAGAGACGCAGGCTGTGGAGGGGGCAGGAATGTGGATGGATGAACGCATTATGGTGGAGCAGTCAGTTTCCATAGATCGGGCTTTAGTTTAGGGAGTCTTTAGGCGACTGGTCCCAGTGGGGGCTCTGCCAGGGCTCCATTGTGGTTCAGTGAGGCTGAGTGTCTTCTGGCTGTGCCTTTGTCCATCATCTTCCTCCGTCTTCCCCTGTGAATCACGAGTCTGCTCTCCTACACTCCACCTTATGGACCACCTCAGTGTCCTGTCAATGAAGTCTTTAGCTATAGACACTCAGTCAATGGAAAATCACCCATTCACACCCGAAGGCTTTAAAGTAATCAGTGCATTTCACACTGATACTAGCCTTACACCAAAGAAGTGTCTACATTAATGCAGGTACCGTACATATCGCTGTTATCGGGTGGAAACCTTGTATGTCCAAAACCGGTTTGTAAAATGATGCTAAGTAGTGAAAATAGCCGATCTACAAGTGCTTGATCGGCTATTTTCACTACTTCAGTCTTGTATGATGAGGCGGGGCTTTCCTTTACGAAAAAACGTACAAATTTGAAACTTGGACATATACAAGGTTTCTGCCGACAGTGACGATATTTGGCTCCTATTTGACTCCTAAGGAACTGATGTCTGTCTGTCTGTCTGTCTGTCTGTCTGTCTGTCTGTCTGTCTGTCCAGGGCTAATCTCGCGAAAGCCACTGGACCATTCAGCACCATATTACACTTGCATGCTGCCAGCAGGACAAAGAATTCACGTAATTATGTTGTATAGCTTTTGCGAATGCAGTATATAACTTTTTAAAGCCTTGATTTTGATGCAGGAAGTCAATGGATGGGCAAATAACTCCATATTTGAGTCAATATGACTGTCACAGCAAAGTGATGACACAGTGTCAACATGACGTCCATGTTCCACATGGAAAGCCACGTTGACACTGTCAACTTCACAGTGGACCCTGTCTTTTTAGTCGTATTGTTTCCAATTAATCTTTGACAATGACGGATGCGTCCTCGGTTACCAAATATGAAAACAAGCGCCGTACAACATACTTTACTGTCTCCACATATAACAGCCAATAATGTCTGCAACTGTCTTATAACTTGAAACAAGTGTAGCCGCACAGTGTCGCGTTTTATGCAAAAGTTAGCTTCTGTTGCTCGGTTTTATGGCTTCAGCTGTGTTTGTGTGTGTGTGTGTGTGTGTGTGTGTGTGTGTGTGTGTGTGTGTGTGTGTGTGTGTGTGTGTGTGTGTGCGTTTGTCTAGCTATACTTATGGGGACCATACGCATGTTCACACACTCACATGCTGGGGACGTCTGACACAGTGGGGACAAAATCGTAGGTCCCCATAATTATTATCATTCAGGGAGATAGGGGGCAGTGTTGCTGAGTGTCTGGTGCTTTTTTTAAGCAAGTCCCATAATTCGCGTTTTCATGTCATATGACAGGTGTGTTAACAGAGTGGGGACCCCCCCAAACAATTTTTTTTTTCCTGCAGTTTTTGTGTGAGTGTGTGAGGGAATGGGAGAATGAGAGATTCACACACTACTAGCCAATCACAGGTCCGATATTTGCATACAATGACTTTGGCTTCAAGTCAGTTTTTCAGGCCTGTGGGACCACAGGAAAGTGGTGTCCCCATAATCGATGCAAACCCGCGCAGGTCCCCATAATGGATGCATACAAACATGTGTGTGTGTGTGTGTGTGTGTGTGTGTGTGTGGAGAGTTTAGGGCCAGACTGGGTTATGGAAGCACACAGCTGGTGTTGTGGTGAGAGCCGGGCACCTCCTCCCCGCTCAGAGAGAGGCCTGTGCTGGGATGCCTCCACACAGGGGTGTCGCACCAAATTCTGGGCCCTGAGTACAAGGATTCACTGCGGGCCCCCCGTGAACGCATTATTACGCATTATTTTGTGCTTTAACTATTGAAATAATAGCAGATATACAAGCTCACAGAGCGGCGCTGCGAGCTTGTAGTTCTGCTATTTTTGAAAAATCACGAAAATATGTCTTTGAATATTTCAATCCTTTTCAAAAAGGTTTTTTGAAAAACCTATGTTTCTATATCAGTGGTGCTCAAACCTTTTCATGTGAAGGACCCCCAAGATGATATGTATTTGGCCGCGGACACCCATCTCAAAATATTTTGTTCCAGGGACCCCCAGAAGCAAAATTTGAGTTACAAAGGCTTGCTTAAAAATGCATATATTCAAAGTGTTTGCACACATTCTACAAGCTTGCAGCGCGGCACTCGGTGCCACACTGTGAGCTTGTAGATCTGCTATTTTTCAATAGCTAAAGTATAAAATAATTAAAGGCCCCTCCACCTTGCTTGGGCCCTAGTAACTCAGTCCCACTTTTCCCCCCCAATGTGACGCCCCTGTCTCCACACAGGACTCCCACACGGCACCTGGTGTCCCACAACCACGAGAACCAACGTGCTTCTCTTCAGCTGCTGGCTCGTCTGCAGTGGTGGAAGAAGTAATTTTGTTTTTAACTTAAATAAAAGTATCAATACCACAATGTAGAAATACTCACGTCACAACCGAGTCCGGAAGTCCGGAATTCAAAACGTACTTGAGTAAAAGTACAAAAGTATTTGGCTTCAAAATGTAATTAGAGTACCAAAAGTAAAAGTATTCGTTATGCAGAATGTCCCGTTTCAGGTTTTCAAATGTATAACAATCTTTTGAAATGAGCCAATCTACAAGGTCACAATGCGCAGCATCGTGACGCATTGCGAGCTTGTAGATCGGCTATTTTCAAATGGCCAAAATGTATGTACCGGTAGGGCTGAAATGGTTAATGTATGTTTTGTAATAATAATCTAAAACTACAAAGTAGTCAAATAATCGTAGTGGAGTAAAAGTACAATATTTGACTCTGAGATGTAGTGGAGTAGAAGTACTGAAAGTTGTAAATACCCTCAAAATTGTACTTAAAGGGGAAGACCATCCATTTTCAATATTGAACTATGTCATTACTATACCTTAGAGGAGTTGTGTGGAAATAAAAAAAAAATTCCCCCTCTTCTGTGATGCCTAGAAATGGAGGATTGATTTTGGGGTTTGTATTGTAAAGTACAATGTGTGATGTCATCAAGTTGTGATTTGCAATACAAACCCCAAAATCAATCCTCCAGTTCGAGGCAACACAGAAGATGGGGAACTTTTTTTAAATATTTTGTATAACTCCTCTAAGGTATATTAATGACATAGTTCAATATTGAAAATGGGTGGTCTTCCCCTTTAAGTACAGCACTTAAGTAAATGTACTTTATATGTTGTTACTTTACAACACCACTGATCGTCTGATGTGTCCTGAGAGGTATCAGGCAGGAGCGTTTATGACAACACTCTTACATCTGTTTTTGAAGCATCGGTACCAGCGATGAATTGATGAATTGAACTGAATCCAATAAAGTGGATTAAGAAATGAGCTGAATAGTTGTATTGTATGTATTCTTTAAAAGAGTGGGGGTAGAGAAAGTACTCAAATATTTTGAGTAACATAACAAATCTTATGACAAATAATAACTAAAGTAATTGTATCACTTTTTTAAACGAGTAACGATGACTAAAGAGACACACGTTATTACTCCCCAGTGACTTTCCCAACACTAGAATCGAGGGAACGCTATTACAATATCTTTTTCATTCTCATGTCAAGAGGTTATCATCTTTTGGAACGGGTGTCTGAAACAGGGTCAGAGAGTCTTGTGATTCACTTCAACTGAAAGATAAACAACTTCGGAGAAGCACATTGCAGCCATTTCTAGTAAATGGTTGTAAACTCTTTGAGACCCGGGAACAATGTCCAAGTAGAAGCGATGTTTGTGCTGCTCCTGACTTCTGTGGACGGAAGGAAGTGGCTCCAATAACACTAATTATACGTTCCTGAAAATAGCTACACCATGCACAACTCTCACTCAAGTCTCGCAATTTCATTAACACGCACAAACTCGCACTTTCATACATGCACGCACAAACACACACACATGCATACGCACGCACGCACGCACGCACACAAACACAAACGCACACACGCACACACACACACACACACACACACACACACACACACACACACACACACATACACATGCATAACTCTCACTCAAGTCTCGCACTTTCATTAACACGCACAAACGCTCACACTTTCATGCATGCACGCACAACCGTGTGCGCACACACACACACACACACACACACACACACACACACACACACGCACACGCTCAAACTGAAAACTCACGATGCAGAAACAATACGTCTCAGCCTAAATCCTAACCACACACATTTAATCTCCGACAAAGGAATTGACACGACATGCCATTTCTCCGTTTGGTTTAGCCTTCTGTTTCCTTTAATTCTCTGGCATCGCCGTCCGCCAGGGACGTCCTTATCCACTTGTTCCCTTGGCATTCCTCTCCCCAAAACTTGATCCATGCCTCTGATAGAAAATCCCCGAAAGACAGATGCAGGGACGTGCTGGCCATTGGGAAAGGCGTGACAATTCCCGAACGGCCGGTTCATTCCCGGCCGGTCCAGGCCGGCCATTAGGAAAAAAATTAAAATAAATTGTCAGCCTTCGTTCCATTTTGGGGGCTGGGCGGCCAACAAAGTAAATCGTCACTGTCGGGCAGAAACCTCGTATCTCCAAGTTTCAAATTCATACATTTTTTCGCAAAGCAAAGCCCTGCTTCATCATACAAGGCCGTTGCACAAAAGTAGTGAAAACAGCAGATCTACAAGCACACAACGCCTCGCACCGCGAGGCGTTGTGTGCTTGTAGATCGGCTGTTTTCACTAGTTTAAATCATTTTTAAAATGATAAATACAAAACAAACAGTTTTGGACATACCGGTACAAGGTTTCCACCCGACAACGACGAAATATAACTCATGTACAGTAATTGGCCCGCTGGCTTGTCACTTGTCATGATCTGAAATGGCAAAGAGTAGCAGCAGCATCACTATAGAGAGAGATCGCTCTCTATAGCGCGCAATGAGGGCCTCTACAACTCTTTTTCCCGGGCTGAATCAGGGGCCCAGCACGTCCCTGGACAGATGGATTGTGTTTATGTTTCATTATTCATTCCTCTGTGTCATCCGGACCTAATGATAAAAGCGGCATTGTTCCTTGCCCCTGTCAGCGGGCTTGATGTATTATAGGCAGCTAATGTTTTTAGATGTCCAGAAAGAGAGAGAGACACACTGTAACAGGTGCGTGCGAGGAAACCCAAGACGGACGCGGGATGACAGGACGTGGGCCCATAACGTCTGTTAAAAGATGGGACATCATCTCGCCAGAATCCACAGGCTTCTCTGGGAAACTCGTAAAAGAGTTAAAGAGTGAGAGTCAATGGGAACAACATTGCTACAAACCCCGGGCATCCTGACAGCTAGGGGCCATCACTGTGGTATGTATGAGGGAATAGCTCTTCCCTGGCTCTGCGAGTGCCGTGCGGAAGGTGGCGAGGTCGGCCGAGCGCACCACGGGGAGCGCTCTGCTCTCTCCCTTCCCTGCAGGGCACACACACACACGGCAGCAGGTGCTCAAGTATAGGACAAAAAGGACTGTGAAGGTCAAACTGCCGTAACGGACTGTTTGTGACGATGCCGACTGGAAAGCAAGCGACGGAGGTGTCCCAGGGGTCAGAGTTAAGGGGATCCTTGCAAACAAAAACATTTGACAACGACTAGGCCTATAGTTTGACTCATAATGTGCCATATGTAGTGTCATAGTAAATCAGTTTCATACATATTCTGAAGAACACCTGGAAACTGACATTCAGTAATTGAGTAATTGAGATAAAAATAAGAACATTATAATGGTGTGTAAAAAAAGTCTTGCAGCAGACAAATTTGTCCGTGTATATACGGACATATTTGTCCGTGTACGGACATATTGATGACCCCTGAGTATTGAGCTCGCGGAGGCTCAAAGTTCAGTTTATTTTCCCAATGCGGCTGTCAGAGCTCTGAGTGAGGACAAGGCCCAAAAAAACAAAAACATGAAAACAAAAGAACAGCAAAACAAAAACTGCATTCAATCTGTAAGAATCCTTAGCAGCTGTTCAACATTGTATTTGCACACAAATGTACAGACAAGTGAAATAAACAAGTGAACTTGATACGAACTGTACGTATGTTTGCCTTCTGCCTTCTTGCACATTCCTCATTCCCCAGACTGCAGACACCAAATTATTGGTGTAGGAATGTGAGAGAAAAAAATCCATGAATTCAACACTTCATGGGGTGTGCAATTGAAAATAATTTTTTTTTGGAGTGAATCACTCCTTTATGGGGCCTTTTCCACCAAAAGAACCGTGGTTCTAGAACCAGTGCCGTTCAACTTTCTTGGAACCTGCTTGCGTTTCCGCCAGATTGAACCATGATTGAACCAGAGGAACCAAGGATTGTGTGGTTCCCGTTACGAACCAACTTTTACGGTTCGGAACCAACTTTTACGGTTCGGAACCAACTCCGGTTCTCGGTGGAAAAGCTTATCTCTGGTTCATCCCATAGGCGGGAGAAAGAACCAGAACCGGTTCTTTGCCGGTGAAAAAGGCCCTTATGAGGTTTTCATACCATTCTACCTGTACTTTTATTTGTATTTGTATTTATTAAATTTCTACTTCATCACACCCAGTAGTGTTATTTTCTTTGTCATCGTGTGAGCTCGAATTGTATTGTAGTGTCAGCAGCACAACAGTCCCAGTCCCTTCAGCCTCGCGTAGCTCAGTTCATTACGCTCAGAATGTGAGTGATGACAAAGCTTTTGTTCACAATAAAAGGAAATGCCTTTTAATTTAGAAATGGACACATTCCCGTTGCTCAGTCCTAGTGTTTGTGAACATTATACCCCGCTCCCTTCCAGAACCAGAAACTGGAGAACAAAGGATCTAATCTGGGATGTTGTCAGTACACGTGTCTGGGAGGATGACTTGTGTAGACTAGAATGTCTGTTTGATGTTTAATATTATTAGATTTTCATATCATAGTGGTACTGACAGTGTAATGTCGGGACGGCTCGGGCGCTGTCACAGTTAACTTTTCCAACACCTCGTTCATCATGTCGTTCTCAGCCCAATAGTATATCGTCACTGTCGGGTGGAAACCTTGTATGTCCAAGACCGTTCGTTTTGTATTCATCATTTTAAAAATGAACTAAACTAGTGAAAATAGCAGATCTACAAGCACACAACGCCTCGCACCGCGAGGCGTTGTGTGCTTGTAGATGGGCTCTTTTCACTACTTTTGTGTGACAGCCTTGTGTGATGAAGCAGGGCTTTCCTTGGTGAAAAGACGTACACATTTGAAACTTGGAGATGTGAGGTTTCTGCCCGACAGTGAAGATATTTCTATCGAATATTAAAGTCTTTGGACGGGCTCATCTTTTTTGTGGCACAAAGAGACAGCGTTGTAATGATAAATGAACTGTCAGTCCAAGGCCAAGAGAAAGATTGTCTGAATGCTGTGAAATGCGGATGGCATTTCCCAATAATAACCGATGCGAGGACCATCTGCAACCAACCCCTGTCCCACATGGGGCTCCCAGGGAGATGGCTTACATTTTTGGGACCCAATCAAACCCACACTAATGAGGAGAATATACGAAAATTAGCCGCGTCTGACAAAAAGCAACGAAAGGACACTTAACACGTTTGACGTTTTAGCCGCGGAACCTGCCAAATGCACAGGGTGGTCAGACTGGGAACAAAGAAGGGCATAAATCAGGAGATAAACGTCTGCAGCTATTCCCCTGCTTTGAGGAGCCGTCCAATCTCCGGGACATGCGTGGATTTACCAATTATGCAACAGTCACATTTTCATTTGTCTTAAATTACCGTAAAATCCATGGCACATTGGTGGGTAATGCAGATGTTGGCTGGGTCACTCTGCGACATATACATAATAATGTATGTGGTATTCTTTGCGAAGAAGGTACTTTCCCTCAAACCATGCATGTTTAACCACTAGCCCCTATATACTGTTGTTTCCTGTTGAGATTGGCACATTTCACCCAGGTTTTTTTTTTCATCTCACTCACGTCACTTTGTCTTCTGACCTCACTCAGCATAATCCGAAATAAACAGAAAATAAACAAAAATTAAAATAAAACAATTCACAGGAGGCAAGCAGTGATCACCCCATGATGTGCACGGCAATGTAGTTTCAAATGCACTACATTGAAGGCGCTTTTTGAGAGTGAAAAAAAACGAGAGGACATTGGTGACATCTGGGCAGCTTGCGTGCCTCCTTTTACCATACCGCTCCACCTAGCCCCCACCCCCGCTAGCCCCCACCCCCGCCCCCCCGCTCTCCCTCCTGTCAGCAGCAGGACTTTTTCTTCGTTCCATTTCCTTCTGAGTGAGGTCTTGGACAGAGAGGGAGAATGGGGAGGCGGGGGTTAGCGGGGGTGGGGGCTAGGTGGAGCGGTATGGAAAAAGGAGGGAAGCGGGCAGCTTGCCCCTGGAAATGTGCCAAGCTCTAGGGAACAACAACACTTCATCGTACAGCGGAAATAGCCGATCTACAAGCTCACAGCATGGCACGTATTGGCGCGTGGTGAGCTTGTGAGTTGTTCGATCAGGTATTTTAGCTATTTTTGAAAGTTTTTTTGCCTAAAATAGGGAGGGACTCCAGGTGGAGAGTGGGTTAACCCTTTCAACCTGCTAGGGTTAAGGGACAACCCTCTCTCTTCTATTCTCAATGTTTCCGCTGAGCTGTAACTCTGCAGCTGTTGTCTCTTTACGGCCTCGGCGCTCCCGGGTCACTACATAAAACACTTAAAGAGACTTTCAAGAGCAGAGCCGGGGCTTACAGCTGTCAATCAATCATGATGATTGAGCAGCCTAACAGGACGGCGAGGCTATGACGGGTGCTGTTTGGCCTGGGGCTGTAACGTTGGGATGTTGACATTTTTATATCAACGAACTGAAACAAACTAAAATATATACGGTATATATATCTTTTGTCTCGTCATTTTATCGAATATATATATTTTTTTATAATCTGCAAAATTGTTTAGTGCAGTGTTAATTTTGTCGACTAAGACTAAAAGATTACAAAATGCTGATATTTTGTTGATAAGACTAAAACAATTAGACTAAGACTATTATTTGTGTTATTCAAAAGACTAAGATAAGACTAAATCTAAGTCTAAGACTATTAACTCTTATTCTGCTTTTGATGGCACCAGACCCAATAAATAAATAAATAATCTGGCAGTAGTAGAGTTAATGGCTGTAAAAATGAACACTTATGTGGTTATATTTAGCCTAAAAGACAAAGACTAAAAGACTAAGACTGATCACAAAAGATTAAGACTAAGACTGAAATATTTTGATATTTAGTCGACTAAGACTAGACTAGACAAAAACAATTTCCGAAGACTAAGACAGGACTAAGACTAAGTGGTGTGTTATTCAAAAGACTAAGACTAAGACTAAATCAAAATTTTCAGAAAAAATTTACGTTGGTTTAGTGAGATCATTTCTCTTAAGCCCTATGTATACTTGTACAACAATGTCATGCAAATGTGGCAGCGAAATGACGATTTGAAAATCTATTTGAAAAGCAATTACTTTGTTAAATCGATAATCCTTTCGATTGAATCGATTAGTTTGATTTACTGTTGCGCTCCTATTGCTGTTTGTTAGGGGCTGTGCTTGCTATGGTAGACAGAGTAAGGAGCATGGAGTTGATCTATAGGCCTAATCAAAGGCCTATTAATCAAAGCGAGTAAACCGTACCGGCGGAGAGGCGAAGACAGAGCATCTTGTCCTCTTTCATATAGACAAATAAAAGATATTGTTACACGCTATTCATCCTGCGAGGCTCCTTTGAAGTCCTTCCCCCTGTCGAGGACACAAGTGAAGGTGATTTTTCACCGAAGCTGCGTGGAAGTGAACATCTCTTACGGAAGGAGAGTGGTTCTGTGTGTGTGTGTGTGTGTGTGTGTGTGTGTGTGTGTGTGTGTGTGTGTGCGTGCGTGCGTGCGTGCGTGCGTGCGTGCGTGCGTGTGTGCGTGCACATGTGTGGGTGTGTGCGTGCGTGCGTGCGTGCGTGCGTGCGTGCGTGCGTGCGTGCGTGCGTGCGTGCGTGCGTGCGTGCGTGTGTGCGTGCACATGTGTGGGTGTGTGCGTGCGTGCACATGTGTGTGTGTGTGTGTGTGTGTGTGTGTGTGTGTGTGTGTGTGTGTGTGTGTGTGTGTGTGTGTGTGTGTGTTCATGCATGCGTGTGTGTGTGATGTGCACGAATACAATCAATACATACATTAACTCACATTAAAGATTTTGCAGATTTTACAGGGTTTCACAGTTTTACATAGTGCACATGCTCCCCACAACACTGATCAATAATATAAAGCCATAAACTATCAAATACTGATCAAGTCAAAACTAAACTAAATAAATTCTTAGTAAGCAGACGGGCTGAACTGTGGTATTGATATTAGAATCTGAAGCGTGTGTGTGTGTGTGTGTGTGTGTGTGTGTGTGTGTGCGTGCGTGCGTGCGTGCGTGCGTGTGCGTGTGTGCGTGCGTGTGTGTACGTGCGTGCGTGCGTGCATTTGTGCGTGCATTTGTGCGTGCATGCGTGTGTTAGTATGTGTGTGCTCGCACATGCACGCATGCTTGAGACTGGCCTTGCCCTGGAGATGTTTGTCAGTGCTCCTCTGCTGCTGTTAATGAGCCGTGTGATCCACTGGACCTCCTGTAGGCCATATCAGGACCACATGACTCACCACCGACTGACTCACCAGTCACCGGCCTCTCTCTCTCTCCCCCCAGAGTGCAGGCCCTGCTGGCTGCCTCCCAAACCATTCACTCACTCACTGCTCACTATCTGGGGAGTTCTGTGTATGGAGGAAGTACTCATATTTGTTTTACGTTAAAGTATCAATACCCTATTGAAGGAATGTTATGGTACGGTATGGTTTATTTATTTTTCCCCGAGGCGAAACATGTTTTGCCACCTGAGCGAATACAAATACACAAACAAGAAACAGTAACATACAGTATGAATTACATAACGTTACATAAAACTGTAAAAAAATGAAAGAAAAAGAGAACCTCCCAAAAACAGAGCTAGCGGTGTTCATTAAGGAAAAGCAGAAGGATGTAACAAGTGCGAGTTCGGTATTCAGAATTAACTTGAGTAAAAGTAAAGTGTTAGCATCAAAATCTATTTAAAGTACCAAAAGTAGAAAGTACTAATTGATTGATTGATTGAAGACTTTATTAGAGTTTGCATATAGGAAAAGGTATTACAGTACAGTTCACTGGTACAAGTTCACCTAAAAGGATTCCTCAAAAAAGCTGGGCTTTGTTTCAAGTGGGGTCCTTGATTCCTTGTGGCACTCATTATGCAGAATTTCACAAGTTTCCAAATGTATGAAAATCCTTCAGAAATAGCAGATCTACAAGGCAAGCTAGAGCTTGGAGTTTATGTATGTGTTTTAATAATAATTCAAATACAAAGTTTCAAATAGTTGTAGTCAAGTAAAATTAAATAAAATTTGCCTCTGAAATGTAGTGGAGCAGAAGTACCGGCATAGAATGTTCAAAATACTCAAGTACGGCACTGGAGGTAGGCTATATGTACTTTGTTACTTTACACCACTGACTCATTCACGACTCCCTGCTCACTATCTAGGGAGTTCTACAAGACTATAAATGAGCTCATCTGCAAAACGAAGAAACACTTTCAGTCACTACTTGGGTAGCTGTTTATTACGTTATCGGTATCACTGTTGCACAATTAACCACATGAACCCTATATGTATTTTAGTCCTGGGGTCTGGGGTCCCTCATGGTCATTTTCCCCCCTCTACACAATAGACAATCTACAATCTCACAAGGTGGACCACAACGGAAACAAGTTTTGGCTTTTTCTTTTGTGTATAATCCACGTTGGTGTTTTCCTAAATAATGACATTGTTTTTGCCAATATGTATTCTGTCTGTCTGTCTGTCTATCTACAGTAGTATCTATGTACAAAGCATCATGCCGTGTTGTGGCGAAATCTCGATATTCCGTTGTTTCACCAGGTTAGCCTAATTCACCAGCGTCGGCAGGTTAGCTTCGGACTACTGGGACCTCGAAACAACGGGACCTCCTAAGCCTAATAGCTCATTTTGACGAACGTTTGCCGGGTTTCTAACAATGTTTCTATTATATGACATGCCCAGAATATAAGGACTCTAGGGTCCATGTGGTTAAGTACTGTATATTAGTGAGTGAGTGAGTAGTGAGTGATTTCGGACACAGTCCTCATGAGAAAAAGACCGGAGTCAGTGGAGCATTATTGGTGCTGAGGCGCTGAGGAGAGGAGAGGAAATGACAGGTAAGGAGAGTAGGAGAGGAGGAGATGAAAGGTACAGATGAGGGCGAGGAGAGACAGCGACGGAGATGAAGAATGAATGTCCGACTGAAAGGTCTGTTTCCAGAGCTGGATTTGATTAGAGACTGTAACCGCGCTCTGTTCCTTATTAACTCCAAGGGTCACTCAACTCACCACCGTGTGAGCGTGTGTGCGTGTGTGCGTGCGTGCGTGCGGGTGTGCGTGTGTGCGTGTGTGCGTGTGCGTGTGTGTGTGTGTGTGTGTGTGTGTGTGTGTGTGGTTTTAGTACTCTATAGTCTTGTCTCTGAGACGTGTCCTGGGCTTACCTCATCATCTTCGGTACATCTCGTCCTGCTGTCGTCCATAATTCAATAACAGCCTCTGCTCTTCTGTAAGCCCCTGTAAGGATTCACACTTTGAGGCACCTTTACTAGGTGGAAGGGAATGAAAATAAAGTGATGTAGGCCTAGTTGACATTCATTTCACTTAGCCGCGCTTAAAGGGATGTTTCACTTTCAAACATGTTTGTGGTCATTTTATCATCTATATTCTGGCATTTGTGAGTACAGTTTGAGCTTGCAGATCGGCTATTTCCACCATCAATGTTCTTTTTAAAGTATAACGTTGTCAACTATGTTATTTCTTTGTATATTTAGGTAATTTGTTATATCTGCCATGTGCAACTTCAAAGCCTAAAAGCCAAACAGAAACGTAATTGTCTACAAAAACACAATTTCGCAATTATCTGAATGACAATTAATGGCCATGTAAAATGTCATTGACAGCCCTACTCTTGAGTGAGGTGAAACCACGGCACTACTAGACACCATGCATACCAATGTCTCGGCCGAGGTGAAGCTACAGGATGACACCCTGGCACTAAGCAGTTTTGTCGTTGTTTCCCTCGTTTGTTTAACTATTCTTTGCCATCTTCTTTATCTACTCTTGTCTAACTCTTTGCTTGACACTGCAAAACGTTGGAAGCTTGTGCAGTCTTTTTTATGATTTATGATTTGAGACTGGTGTCACCTCACTCGCAGATTAAGGTTCGGACAGGTTGGTTAGTTCGATGGTCAACCTGTGGCAGTAACGTGACAGTAAAGTGACAATTGAAGGACTTTTAACACCTTTTTACAAAAGAAAAGAAAACAAAAACATTACTGCATCAAAAGTATTTTCTTTTCTTTCTTTTTTTTGGGAGGGGGGTTGTGGCCTGAGAAGGTTGAGAACCTCTGGGTTAGCTCACTGACCATATATAACCCCCTCAGACATGAGTCAAGTCTGACTCACATAATGTCTCTCCCTCTCTCTGGCCTCCGTTTCCTGTCTGTCTAACGCTCCCCTATCAAAATAAAAGCATCAAATGTACCGGGTACATTTCTTAGGTGACTCGGGTCGGTGTGGGAGTAGAACCTCGCTGAACTAACTGGACCTCTGAGGGAGAACAACCAGCCCCCCCCCCCCCCCCCCTCCTCTCTCTCTCTCTCATTCGAGGAGGATTTCATCCATCATTCCACTGATAGGAAATAGAATGAGCTGCATGATGGGTAGTTTCCCGAAACTGATTCTCCCACAGAAAGTCGATACCAAACCCCTCATTCTGACAAAGTCCCCTATTACACACACACACACGCACACACACACACACACACACACACACACACACACACACACACACACACACGCACGCACGCACGCACGCACGCACGCACACACACACACACACACACTCACACACACACACACACAAACACACACACACACACACACACACACACACACACACACACACACACACACACACACACACACACACACACGCGCGCGCACATGCTACTATGGGTGGTCTTTGAAGTGGCCAGAGTTTTTCAACTTGCCGCACACATGGCCTAAGCACTTGAGCTAGCATTCTGCTTGCGAGGTCAAAAAACCCATAGCATATATGTGTGCACACACGCGCACACGCGTGTGTGTGCGCACGCACGCACGCACGCACGCACGCACGCACGCACGCACGCACGCACGCACGCACGCACGCACGCACACATGCACAAAATATACACATAAAACAATACTGTAACCATACAGAAACATAAACACCTGGATATTATGCAGACATGTTTAACATACAGACATTTCTACATTACTGTATGGCAGCTCTATTCAACCTGAGGCCTGTGGGCCGCATGAGGCCCCTGCGGCGGCTTGTCATGCCAGTAAAAAAAATATTTCTTCTACTTTCAGTGTGGACAAATATTTTCTGGTGTCATGTTTTCAGTTTCTCTCCAAAACCCCTAAGAAATTTTATTTTTTTGTGTTTTATATAAGACTTTTTAGCTATTTTGTTTGTTCCAAAAGAAGAAACTTCATAATTTCATCATTAATCATTCATTCATCAATCATTCATCATGACAATCTTTTTGTTCAATGAGGTTTGGCCTTATAGATGGAAAAATGGCTGTTTCTGTTTTTCCTCATGTAGAGTGTTACAAAATCATTGTCTAAATTTCATTTTTAGCTTGCGGCCCTTGGACTTTTGGTATTTTGCTGAGTGGCCCCTAAGTTGAGTAGCCCTGCTGTACGGTAATAACTGACCTACAATCTTATTTTCGAACAATTTGAGGACACGGTTTGAAGGTGGCTAAGGAAACCTTCAGCGGGACGTTAATTCGCTTTCGGACCCTCAAATAGATTTACAGGAACAGCTGTAGAACCAAACACATTCTCCGCCTGCACACAAACAAGAACATTTTCTTGAACGAAAGCAGAGTTGTAGTCTTTCAAACGTGGCGAGGGAATAAAGTCTCACTTCAAAGGGAGAAATGACAGCCGAAGGAATATAGGGCATCTTTCTTCGCGCTTATAAACGCTCCAAACCCACAGTGGGCCTGATTCCATCTCTCTTGTTCTTACGGTGTCTGACTGAGGCAGGGACGTGCTGGCCATTGGGAAAAGCGGGACAACTCCCAAACGGCCGGTTCATTCCCGGCCGGTCCAGGCCGGCCATTAGGAAAAAAATCAAAATAAAATGTCAGCAAAGCCCTGCTTCATCATATAAGGCCGTTGCACAAAGGTAGTGAAAACAGCAGATCTACAAGCACACAACGCCTCGCGGTGCGAGGCGTTGTGTGCTTGTAGATCGGCTGTTTTCACTAGTTTAAATCATTTTTAAAATGATAAATACAAAACAAACGGTTTTGGACATACAAGGTTTCCACCCAACAACGACGAAATATAACTCATGTACAGTAATTGGCCCACTGGCTTGTCACTTGTCATGATCTGAAATGGCAAATCTTTGAGTAGCAGCAGCACTATAGAGAGAGATCTCTCAATGAGGGCCTCTCCAACTCTTTTTCCCGGTCTGAATCAGGGGCTCAGCACGTCCCTGGACTGAGGGTTCCGACTTCACATTGTTCCCTTTGTTCTCGGGCGATGCCAGACAACAGTGACAGGCACTCTCAAAGCCTCTCAGGGGCGGAGGAAGCACAATCAGTTCTACAGGACTTACAGGGGCTTTACCACCTTTCATTCACAAATCCCTCTCCCATTCCAGTGGTGGAAAAAGTATAGTCGCACTCTTTTTTACGAGTAAAAGTATCGATACAGCGATGTAGAAGTACTCTGTCACAAGTAAAAGTCTGGAATTCAAAATGTACTTGATTAAAGGACAAAAGTATTGGCATCAAAATGTACTTATACAGTACCAAATGTAAAATATGCAGACTGTCTCATTTCAAGTTTTCAAATGTATGAAAATCTTTTGAAAATAGCAGATCTACAAGCCTACAATGCGTCACATTGCAACGCATTGTGGCATTGTAGATCGTCTGTTTTCAAATGGCCGAAATGTATGAGTACATGTTTTGTAATAATAATAAAAATCTACAAAGTAACTCAAGTAAAGTACTTAGTTACTTTACACCACTGTCCCATTCACAAATCCTCTCCTCTCCCCTGCTCTCCCATGCCTGTCATATTTGCCCATCTCTGATCTTGCTACAATTCTTCACACTCGCAACATCCTCCTACATTATACGCACTGCGGCGCGGGTGGGCTCAATAAGGCATGGTTCACAAAGTTCACAAAGTAGCCCCACTGCGTGCATGGCATCCATTCGTCCGAGGTGTATTGGAGATTTCGCCCGGACCTATAGCAGTGTTCCCCCCCACACGCCCAAGACAATGGCATCGTTGGTGGGGGGGCGGGGGAGGGCTGTACGTGCACTGAGGGCCCTGGAGGTGAATGCAAACTAAGGTTCCCCTCTTTTCTCCTCGCAGCAACAACCCACGTCTTTCACACTGTCTTTGCTTTTTACAAAATGTGTGACAGCCATTAATGGGGATCCAGGGCCTTTCAGGCGGCGCATAATGGTCAAGTAGAGCTGTGATAATCTGCCGTTCAGATGTTGTTCGTCAGTTTAGAGGGCATCAGCTGGCTTTGAAGGGAACTGTATGCGTCTGTGACTGAGTATGCATGGCCGCCATTCAGCTATTGTGGCTTTCACTCCAATCCCATTAAATACCGCACAGACAATAAACTGGAACCATGGAAAAACTATAGAACAATCTCTCTCGCTCTCTCTCTCTCTCTCTCTCTCTCTCTCTCTTTCTCTCTCTGTCTGGCTCTCCATCTCTCACTCGCTTTTCTTCTCCTGCTTAATATCAAGACTCACAATTGCAGTGATTCCGGACGGGAGTCTTGGAGCAATTTGCCCAGTGTTTCCCAGACCGTTCCGGCGTTTATTATGTGACGATAGCAAAGCACTGGAGAACTGCTGCTGCTGCATATGCACCGCGCGCTACGCGCCACTCTTCGCGTATATGGACACGAGCGTGCACGCACACGCACGCACACACACACACACACACACGCGTGCGCACACCTATTAGGAGGAGCGCAGGGCCAGGGCAGTGTGGATGTCAGTCCAATAATGTAGCTCTGTAAATCTTAACTGGGCTGTTAATGGTGCGGCCCAGCGATGATGGAGAAGGGTCTCAACGGGAGTAAACATACGTCCCCCCACCACCCTCAACCCCCCCCCATCACCCCCCACCCCTCACATGAAAACCATCTGCCTCCCATACCTCCTCCTCCTCCTCGCCAACCCACAGCAAGGGCCCCCATATATACCATATTTTAACCACGCTGCCTTGCGACAGTGACTCCGGGCCAGCATATTGCTGGGGCCCGGGGACGCCCAGGCCCGTGATGACAAATGACACAGACCCAAACTCCCTGTATGTTCGTTCACACACGATGGCAAAGATTAGGAACGCGAAAAGGAGAGCGACGCTGTGCCCGGCGCAAAACCAGCGTGGCGGGATATGTACGGTATGACTTGACGCTTTCCAAATGCTCGACTCGTATCACAAAGAGCGTTCTGTGTTCAGTGGTGGAGGAAGTAGTACTCCAATTTGTTACTGAAGTGTTTCACTACTGTAATGTGGAAGTATACTCTGTTTGAGTCAAAGTCTGGAATTTAAAATGTACTTAAAAGTACAAAAGTGTTGGTGTCAAATTGTAGGCCACTTGTATCACAAGTAAATGTGTGCCTACTCACTATGCGATTTTCAAATGTATACAATTCTTTTTTTTTTAATAGCAGCTATTTTCAAATGTCCGAAATGTATATAAGTGGTTAATGCATGTTTTGTAATAGTAATCAAAATCTACAAAATAACTTACACTTACTATTCTGAGTTGCAATAATGACAGAGAAAGACAATTCAAAATATTACACAGGCTCCATTATACTCCTTTATTGAGAAGTAAGCTTGGTCTCAGCTCTCCTAACTGTAATAAATGCGGCACAGAAGTTGGTACATATGCACATGTGTTTTGGAACTGCACAAAGATTCAGGTGTTTTGGAATGAGGTGAAGAACGAACTGGACAACTTGATTGATATCCCTTGGACATGTCACCTCTCCAGTGTATGCTGGCAGCCAAGATCTCTAGTGCAGGGGTTTTCAAACTTTTTTGTCTCAGGGCACCCCATAAATATGTTTTTAATCCACAAAATCGCACAAAACTAGTGAAAACAGCAGATCTACAAGCAGACAACGCCTCGCATCGCGAGGCGTTGTGTGCTTGTAGATCGGCTGTTTTCACTAGTTTTGTGCGACAGTCTTGTATGATGAAGCAGGGCTTTGCTTTACCAAAAAACATACACATTTGAAACTTGGAGATACAAGGTTTCTGCCCGACAGTGACGATATTTTAATGATTATGTTGTGAGGAAAACGTTGAGATAATAGCCATTTTGGTTAGAATTGACTGAAAATAACTTTGGACTTCAAGTTTAAAATGATACTAAATATTTTTTTCAAGTGTCCAAATAAATTCCAAATATTATCAAATTATCTCGCGGCACCCATGGACTGCCGTCCCGGCACCCCAGGGTGCCCCGTCACCCACTTTGAAAACCCCTGCTCTAGTGCAAGGAGCAGTCACAATGCTAAATTGATCACCATACTGCTCTATTTAGCAAGACAGGCTATTCTCAAACTTTGGATACATGAAGACACTCCTACACTGGACGATTGGTATAGAGAGGTAATGGGTGTGATACCGCTGGAAAAACTGACTTATACTCTTCGTGATAACATGGAAGGGTTTATAAGGGTATGGCAGCCAGTCTTGCATGCAGTGGACCCCTTAGGGCTGAGCTTCAGTGCACCTTATTGAACAGTCCAAGGAAAAAGACTCTGGTGACCTGTAATATGCATCATGTCAAACCGGTTGTGTGTTTATCGTTTTTTGTCTGTTTTTCATTTAACTGTTTAATGTAATGTCTTTTTCAGTACTTGCTATTGTCTTTGTGTGTTTTATAATGTTATAGCAGCTATGCTGCCCAAAATGTAGGGGTTCGACATACAGTGTATTTGTATAATATGTAAGCTACTGTAACAGAACCTCAATAAACAAACTATAGTAACTAAAGTTTCCAAATAGTTGTAGTGAAGTAAAAGTACAATATTTGCCTACGAGTAAAAGTACTGAAAATGTAAAATACTACTCCAGCAAAGTAAAAGTACCTCAAAACTGTACAGTACTTGAGTAAATGTACTTTACACCCGTGGTTCTCAACGTTTTCAGGCCCCCCAAAATAATCGCATTTTAACTCCCCACCCATTCTGTCTCTAATATTTGACAATTTGGCCAATGTTCAATTTGTCATTTTAGAGGTAAAAAGCCCTTAAATTGTCACTTTAGAAATGTTTATATACCCTTATACACTTAAACTTTATGTTGGTTTGTTTATTGTTGAGTGATAAAACAATGTTGTACATTAAGTTACAGTAATCATCTGGGGACCCCCCAAAATAATTTGAGGACCCCACCTGGGTCTATTTGGTAGGTTCCTTTCGCTGACAATAGAGGCTTTAGGCTACATGTGAATTACATCAATATAATTTTTGAAGCCCACGTTAAACTAGAAAGAATAAAAATCACATTTATTTCTGTGTAATTGTGACCGTAGGGAGCATTTACCATCAAACCCAACAGAACCTTGACCGTCAATGAGAAGGTATAGGTAACGCCTCAATGTCTATAGCTGACCAGCCTGACCTGTTGTGACATCACATTGTTGACCAATATTTGGCAATGCCCATTTATGGACAATATGGCCAACTTGGCCAAGACAGAATTAAATTATTAATGCCTCAATGTCTAGCTGACCTGCCCATATATAGAGATCCCGATCCACAGGTTGAGAACCATTGCTTTACACCACCGTTCTGCGTTATGCGCTCTCCCTCGCCGCTAGTATACAGTATACCTCCTTTTCCTTGACATGCTTTACTACTGTCCCTCTCTATAACTCCATTTTAATAACCCCGGCTGTCCCTCCTATTTCCCTCCTCCGTTTCCTCTCCTGCCTCTCTCTCATCCTCTGTGGGTGTCTGTTATCAGGCATGGTGTGTGTTGGGTAGATAGGCGATCTGTGTCGCTGTGTGTGCTTTTGATAAGAGATGAAATGTCTGCTTCCCATGCAGCTCCAGGCCATAGTAGCCCTGCAAACCTGGCTGCCCAGCGTTGCCAGATGCTGGGAGGGAAACAGCATCTGGGAAACAATTCTACGAAAACAAGCCCGAAAGAAGCATCAAGTTTTACAACTCGGATATGATTTACATCGGGAAAATGGCTGATCTACAAGCTCACAATGCATTTTCCAAATTGTACTGTAGATCTGCAATAAAATGTTTTAAAGATTTTTACAACACATAATATCGTCACTGTTGGGCAGAAACATTGTATCTCCAAGTTTCAAATTTGTATGTTTTTTAGTAAAGTAAAGCCCTGCTTCATCATACAAGGCCATGGCACAGAGGTAGTGAAAACAGCAGATCTACAAGCACACAACGCCTCGCGGTGCGAGGCGTTGTGTGCTTGTAGATCGGCTGTTTTCACTATAGTTTAAATCATTTTTAAAATGATAAATGCAAAACAAACGTTTTTGGACATACAAGGTTTTCACACGACAACGACGATATCCTGTATGGGGGATGTATATTTTCAGATGGGGGGTCCACAAACAAATCCATATTAAAATGGGGGTCCTTGACAAGAAAATGTTTGAGAACCACTGGTTTAAACAACATTTTCAAGCAAGCCCAAATAAGCAAACTACGCTTTGGGGCTCTTAATTAAGTCTGACATCATTTTGTAGGCGGAGGTGAACTTTTGGTGCCAAAAGGCACCAGCACCCGTAAATCTTTTTACTAATTAAAAATGTCTTCCCTTTCTTGTTGAAGTGGTAGAATTATACTTTAGTTGTTATTTTTGTCTTGGATCTGTTGAAATAGCGAGGGACGCAGCACTGCCCATATTGACAATAAATCTGCTTGGGGGTCTGACAACAAAATGATGTCATGGCTTAAGAGCCCCATTAGAAACAGGCCCAAAAATACCAATATTTACAAGCGACTTTACGGGGGGGCGCCCAAAGTCGCTTATATAAAGCAGACATGGCAACACTACCGGCTGCCTGCTGTCAGTCAGTCTGTCACTCAGTCTGTCTGTCTGTCCTGCCCAGGCCTGGGGGCCCGTAGGGGGGTCTGGGAAGTGTCTGAGCTGAGCTTTGCTATCTCAAGCAGATAAACCCCTGATAACAGGAGTGGATGGAAGTGGGAACTTGCATTTCATTAGCTCATATTTTAACACGGCCGTAAAGCGCTTAATTGGAGATAAGAGGTGAATTTAACACGGCGGTGTTGAAGGGGGATTGACTCTGTGACCCTTTCTTTAATGTGGCTGATAGTGAGAGGATACAGAGAGGGGAACCAGCTAGCCTCCACTGCATGGCTGAACGGTCGGCTGGTCATGCGGTCCTCTGTAGGCCCTTTAAAACAGAGGAACAGATGCAGCTATAACAGGCTTATATTGATGGGCGTCACAAGGGGGGGGGGGGGGGGGGGAGTGGGACTGAGTTACTAGGGCCCAAGGTGGAGGGGCCTTAATTATTTTATACTTTTAGCTATGCAAATCTTTGAATATATGTACTTTTAAGCGAACATTTGTGTAGATTTTGCTTCTGGGGCTGTGGGGTCGCCGGAACTAAATATTTTGAGATGGGGGTCCATGGCCAAATACATATCATTTTGGGGGTCCTTCACATGGAAAGGTTTGAGCACCACTGACATAGAAACATAGGTTTTTCAAAAAACCTTAGAAGGATTTGAAATACTCAAACACAAACTTTCACGATTTTTCAAAAATAGCAGATCTACAAGCTCACAGCGCAGCACTCGAGTGCTGCGCTGTGAGCTTGTAGATCTGCTATTTTTCAATAGTTAAAGCACAGAATGTGAGTGATTCTTTGTACCCAGGGCCCAGAATTTGGTGTGACACCCCTGCATATTGGCTCTCTGCTGCTGACTATAGTTTATGACCATTATGTGTTAACCGCACAAGCCCTAGCTTTTACCCATTCTGGGGCAAACATTGGGCAAAAATATAGCTGATCTACAAGCCCCCCTTTAGATCACACAAGGCATTGTTATCCATGGGCGCTGTCACATTCTCAGCATAAAACGTCTGAGTGAGAAAACCATTTCATTTTCATTCCACGATCAAAATGAAAAATGCGATTATTAAACCGACCCAGGAAACCTGGTATAGAGAAATGTAATAATTCCGTATAAGAGAATATAGTTTCTCCTTCTTCCTCTCTGTGTCGGGCACCAAAAGCTGCATCAAGTTATCTCCATCTCTCTCATCTCACTCCAGTATAAGCATTGATTCTTCATGCCTTGTATGAGAAAGGCAACTGAGCTCTCGCTCTGGAAGAGATTACAGACGCTCCGCATTTCTATTTCTGTGGTCAAACGCTATATACGCCTGGCAGCGTCCATTGTTCTGCTGTATCAGGTGTCCCGCTCTATGCGTTTCGTTTCTAAGGCCTGACCTCTCGCTGCGTATCGGCTCGTCCGTCTGTATCTGCCACAGAGCCCCCTCGTACGAAACGAAACCATATACTCCCAGCGGGTCAATTTCTCATATTTGCGCAGCTGGCGCAGGTTGGCGGCGGAACGGTTTGGAACTATTTGGACAACTAAACAATGTTAATTTGAAACCTATTAACATTCTGCGCGCCCGGGGTTGGGGCCGGGGGAAGACGTTTTCAACGCTTAATGGTTAATTTATATGCCCCGCCGTACGACGGCGTCACACGGTGAGAAAACAGGTTATCTACAAGCTCACGACGTGCCGCGTTTTTCCGCGGCACGTCGTGAAGCTTGTGAATCTCCTGTTTTCTCAGTACTTGTACGTACGAGAAAGTATAAACCGGGCTTAACAGGCAGCATTTGTTTTGCGTTTGAGAAGTCCTGCCTCGCGATTCTCACCCGTGAAATCAGAGTCACCATGTGAACCGCGGCGGGAAAGAGGAAGAACACGTCGACGAACAATCATCTGACTTCACTTGCCGGTTGTCTTTTTTATGCACGTCAGTGTTTGTCCACGTGTCAAACTAATCCAGCTGATTAAATGTCAGAGACAGAGCTGCGGTCTTGCTGTGTTATTGTGGCAAAAAAAACAAGGTAATTATTTTTTTCCTTTAATTGAATCTGTCTGGAGCTCAATGGACTGATCTTGATGGATTAGCTTGGTTTCCTGCTCCGCCCCCCCCCTCCCCCCTCCTCCCCCCACTTCCCCTCTCTCTACCTCGAACCCCCCTTTCCCTCTCTCTCTACCTCTCTCTCTCTCTCTCTCTCTCTCTCTCTCTCTCTCTCTCTCTCTCTCTCGCTCTCTCTCTCACACACACACACACACACCCACACACACACTCGTGCCATTCAAGCAGAGTTATGACTTGTAAAGCCTGCCCAAGGCTGTTTTATCCTGCCCTAATCCAACGTGTCCTTGAGGACTGGGTGCAGTTCATGCAGCTTTCATACCGGTGTAAACCAAATAACAGTAGTACAGGACTACTGGGCTCACAGGTTCACAACCAGAACATCCACCATGGCTTACCAGGGTCAGAGGTTAAGTGGGAATTCTAACTGAACTTAAAGGAGTAGTTCACCACCAAAATGACTTTTTTTCTATTGATTACTCATGCCATGGAGAGTAGAGTTCAATAATATGTTTTGGTTTTTGTCACATTCCTTTGACAAAAATTTGATTCGAGTAAATTTACCCCCATTGAATCAATGGGGGTAAATTTATTGTTATCACATTTTTGTCTTATAGTCCAGTAATTTTAGGCCAAAATTAGGCTAAACCTAAAACAAATTGCAATAGTAGCAAACTCAACTGATTCTGTATCCTCATTATGTCCTTAATGAGGGAAAACAAGTCCCAAGGAATCCCACCGGGGCAACGTTTTGAAAACGACCTACCTACCTTCACTTACTATCTTATATATACATTCCTCTAAGAGCCGCATCCCACTTCCAAGCCCATTCACGCCCACTTCACATCCACCTCAACTCATAGCTAGATCAGATCATAGAGTTATAATAAGAATAGAGAGGGCAACTGATATCCCCGCCCGTCCACTTGCATTGAGTTGCTCACCCAGCGCATGAAGCGTACTTCCGCGTTTGAAAAGCCTCTGAAAAGTGACGTAGTGGGTCTACTATTTGACTTCTGTGACGCGTTTTGCATCATAGTTTGTGTTCATGCCGCGCTCGGGCTCTAATTCATGAACACGCGTCGTTCATTACGGTTCATGAATAGTAGACCCAACTGCAGTACCTCAAACGGCCACCATGTACTTTTTGCTTCAAAGCGCCCCCAGGGTTCTGGGGGCTTGGATCAGATGTATGTCGGTAGAACTCACGGAATACCGCCCTAACTCTATCATCATTGGCCCCCCGTTGCCATGGTGACTGGTGACCGCCGCCCATTGGCTCGTATTCCCAGCTATGGGACCGGCGGATCCAATTTCAACCGAGGGGGGCGTAGCCAGAACACACACACACACACACACACACACACACACACACACACACACACACACACAAAATAGCTAATAGTTAGCTCACAACTTTCCACTTTTCTCTTTCACCTCAATCGCAGTAACATCCGTATACACCACATCATCGCATCACCATTTTTTTTTTCAAAACTTTTTTTTTTCCAATTTTTTTTTTCAAAAAATCTTTTCTCAAAAAAAAATTTTTTCTCAAATTTTTTTTTCTCAAAATTTTTTTTTTCTCAAAAAACTTTTTTTTTCCTCAAAAACTTTTTTTTTCTCAAACTTTTTTTTTCTCAAAAAACTTTCTTTTCTCAAAAAAAACATATTTGGCCATTACACACACCACACTGCCGCAACATGGTGGTGAGGGCCGCGCAGCGGCCTGAACTCTAGACCTTTGCGGCCCGAAGGGCCTCAAACTTCTAGTACACTACACTATAAAGGAAAAATGACTCCCAAAGAAATCTGCTTTAAGTGGGATGTGAGGGGTCAAACTAGGGGTTTTTAATTATTCTGAATCCATTGCAAGCATTTGTTTTGCATGAAAAACATTCCTTGGGCAAGAAATGGCCCCTCAAAATGATGGTTTAGTGATGAGTCATCAATTTTCACAGTCTTTTGGGGTCCGTTTTTAGCCCAAGGAATGTTTTTCATGCAAAACAAATGCTTGCAATGGATTTCAGAATAATTAACAACCCCTAGTTTGACCCTCACATCCCACTTAAAGCAGATTCTTTTGGGAGTAATTTTTCCTTTATAGTGTAGTGTATAGTAAGTGAAGGTAGGTAGGTCGTTTTCAAAACTTTGCCCCGGTGGGATTCCTTGGGACTTTTTTTCCCTCACTAAGGACATAATGAGGATACAGAATCAGTTGAGTTTGCTACTATTGCAATTTGTTTTAGGTTTTTTCATATAATGACTGGACTATTAGGAATGTGACAAAAAACTCTAGTCTCCATGGCATGAGTAATCAATAGAAAAAAAAGTCATTTTGGGGTGAACTACTCCTTTAAGCAGGAGTAGAACAAGTCTTTATAACTGCATATGGGCATGGTTTCTACCTGATTCACCTCCAAGTTAGATATTTCAAAACAAATATACTAGTAAAACGCCTCAGGGCGACATACCTCACCCTAAAGGGTGAGGACGTGCCAATGCTTTGCCATCTGGCCAGTGATGTATATCAGACCAGTTACCCATATATAAAGACCCTTGGTACTCATATATGGAGATCCATGTACTGTATATGCTGTGAGAGCCTAAACATGCTTACTCAGTTATGTGAAAGTCCTACGATGTCAATGACATCTGACATCATTTATGCCCATACATGGAGATCCCTGTCTGTTGAACCAACCACACATATATGTCTTGGCCATCTGTCTTGGCCATATATGGATTCTGTTAGTCTGGCATGTGGCCAATGTGGTCTCCATATATGGGCATTCCCATATGAAGTCCTGTTAGATATGGGCTTAATATTGATGACCTCAGGGAACTCCATATATGGGCATAAAAGGGATTCTGTTAGTGTGCCAACACAGTGAAGCCAGAGCGTGATGTCAGAGCAGCAAACACATTCAGTTAGAGTGTTTCTCCTGATATCACAGCTGTGATGTCACAGTGATGTGTCAGGGGAACTGCATTGTCAGGCCTGACCTACAGAGATACGCGGATAGCCAGATACGCGGACAGGATGTGCCGGTTTTCATATTTTTTTTTATTTTTTTATATATGTTTATTGATTTTTCTTTTTCACACATAACACAATATACACTCACACCCATTCACTCACCCCCACACACACAGCCTACCCCCTGCACATGCCCATTAAAAGTCACCTTGTTTACAAAAAAAAACAAAAAAACAATTCAGATGACATTGTTCACATCATTTTCTTTTTTTTCCCCATTTCTTTTCCTCTTCTCTTTAACCTTACATTACCATTGTGAATATGCACATTATTTTCAAGTATTTGTCTCCACAGCACCCATATACCGTATACCTCCCAAAGCTGTTCGAAGTCGCTCTGTCTACCCCCAATTATATAAGTCAGTCTCTCCAGCCCAATAGAGTTCATGAGTTCTCGATGCCACATTCTCAACGTGGGGGCATCAACGTTTTTCCAGCATAATGCCACCACCCTTCTAGCGTGGAGAAGACCAAAATCTAAGATTTGTGTTAGTTTTGCTGGCTGTATAAAGTTCTTTGCATAGGTTTTCATAGTTAACAGGGACAAATGCATTGGGGTTATTCCTTGTCCTACTACCGGTTTGTGAGATGATCTCAGGACAGTCAGGCAGATAACATTCTACAACAGAAACATGAGCACATGAACAAGTTGATACCAGCCACACTTACTGTTGATTGGGTGCATGATGCATTGGACTGCATCTGAAAACATGTAATTTATCTTAGGACGGAATTTCATCATTTTAAGGGTAAGGTCACTTGGCCTTTGGTGTTGAGTGCACAAAGGCCAAATCAGGGCCATCATTTAGGTCCCAGGGGATGGCAATCGCCACCCCCCAGTGTTCACATTTAACCTCATGCAGAGTCGTCTCTATACCGCAGAACATTTTAGCAGATTAGATCAGCGTGGATTGAGCGTAGATTGAGAGCATCTCAATAGAGTCAATACACGCGTGTTCATGTGATACTGTTACATTTAGGCCCATAGATTCATTAGCCAATTTCACACTGGCATCCCTATTCTGGGCATATGTCATTAAAGGTTAACATTTTGCATAATTTTGTATTATATAACAAAAAAAAGCTATACCACAATCTCACATAGTATAACTATGTAGCCCATAAATATCAGCAAAAGAAAGAAACTGCATAAAAAACATTCTGACAGGAAAGTAGTAGTCTGGCATATCCAGACGATAACAGGAAAGAGACAGAGGATAAAATGATGAAGCTGAGGCAGTGTGAGTGGGGTATCAAGGCCACTGTGACCTCAGGGCGTATCGTGTTTTGAGGTCAAACTCAGGACCCACATGGAAACGACGTGGCTCCAATGTGGATGTCGGACTTCATGTAGCCAGACTGTGGCCTAGTGAATGCATAGCTACTTTTTCTATTTTCGAGCGGTGCAAAACGCTCCTGCATTTCACTTTGTAGTATTAGCACGGATCTTTGGCTAATACTACATTTATCTCCATGTATGGAGATAAACTGTAATGGACAGAACGGCACATATAAGGCGATATCGTTGTTGTCGGGTGGAAACCTTGTATGTCTAAGACCGTTTGTTTTGTATTTAGCAATTTAAAAATTAACAAAACTAGTGAAAATAGCAGATCTACAAGCACACAACGCCTCGCACCGCGAGGCGTTGTGTGCTTGTAGATCGGCTGTTTTCACTACTTTTGTGCGACAGCCTTGTATGATGAAGCAGGGCTTTACTTGGAGATACGAGGTTTCTGCCCGACAGTGACGATATGCACGTGTGTCGTGTTTGATCCATGCTCACTTTGCACACGCGCGATTTTTGAATTTGAATCCCGAAAAGTAACAGTTTGGGACTTAAGAGGTTTCCACCCCGACGGAGACGATATGATGTATGAATGATTTGGGCAAGGTTTCAGCGGGCTCCGATTACCACTGACTTCCATTATAAATGTTTCAAAAAGCATAAAACATGAGGGGGAAAAAGAAATATTGTGGAGGCCTTCTGGCACCAGAAATGTAGTGCTGATCAGTACAGCGGTTTGCAAGATTTAGCCCTGGACAAACAGACACAGACACATGGCTATAGCCTCTTGCCGAGCCAGCAGTAAAAACATGGCCCGCGCCAGAACACCATTTATTACCCACATCAACGGATTTCCCATTTGTTCAGTATTTAATGTAAAACATTAACAGAAGCAGTCACAGGTAATGATGTTACCCCTCTCTCGTTACCTGAGCTGAGCCCAATGGTTTCCATTCATGCTACCCATTATTCATCTGTGTTATTATTCTTCAGCATATACACTCAATATTTTCTGTTTTTATACGTAAATTAGCGGGAATTCATTATTTGCAGGAACGGGGCAGGAATGTCTGCAACCTTATGTAAATGACATCACAGGTATAGGTGTTTGTGGGTTTAACCCCCACAGTAATGTAAATGAACGCACCAACTAACACCTGTTGTTTTTACAGGAGAAATCATAAACTCTACATCTTTTGGCACACATACTGTAGCTAATGTGTGTGCATGTGTGAGAGGAGGGTTGTCTCTACTGTATGTGTGTCTATGTACCGTATGTGTATACGTGTGCATGCATGTGTGCCCAAGGCTGTTTTATCATCAGGCCCTAATACAACATGTCCTTGATTACTTCATGCAGAAGGTTGAGTGGCTCTAAGTAACAAGAAATCTTGTGAAATAAAATGTCGGCAACCAATCATCAGGACGATGATACACGAAAGAAGAAGATTACTGGGTGTAGTTCATACCGGTTGTAAACTAAATAACAGTACAAGACTTCTAGTCAATAAGTGTAAGATTAAGAGTTTCTTTTTGTGTGTACTGTATACTAAATGTCAGTAAACTGACTGTTTTAAGTCAAGCAAACAAACAACGCGTAGCCTGTGAGTTCGGGCAGATATGCAGGTTTACAGTAGCCTACATACATGTGCACTTGTGTATGTATGTGGTATATTTGTGACATCAAATTAGCTTGGCAATTTAAACTCACCTCTTCCTCTTGCTATCTTTTTTTGTTCTTTTTTTTTTGGTTTTGTTTTGTTTTTTTATTAAGAAAATTAAATCAACATAATCTAGAGTTATAGGACAAACATGAAGCGACCTGTTACAGATCATGTAAATACAGGTGTTGGATTTATTCACTTTATATGGTCATTATGAATACTATGACCATCATGGAACTGAAGGATCCAGAAATAAAGAGACAGATGGAAGAATATTCTATATCGCAGTTTACTACAGTATATGAAAGTCCAATGTTCTTTGCAATGGATGGAGTGGAGACACATTTGCATCAGCACACAAACATACTTCATTACAGAGACACAGTATAAGTCAATGGGTTGATTAAAACATCAGGTACAGACTGTACGAGATGCACAAACAGAAGGTAAAGTAAAACTTGTAGAACACGGCCAGTCATTCCATTTAGTGTCCGAATACACACAGCCTTCATTTCCCAAGTGATTGTCTGGCTGTCCGTCATGCCACAAACTGAAGCCCACTTTGGACCCATCAGACCACATCCATCTACCCTCCAAATGAGTGTCACTCAGTCCAATCCAAGCCATCCCCCCTGTTGGGTCAAAGTTCTTGATCAGGGTTCGGACAAAGTCGAGCTCTTCCACACTGTGGATGGACACCAGGTTGGCATCTTCAGACAAGCAGTTCCACTCTGCTTGGCCCCAGGTCATATGTGAAGCTACGTACTTGTAACAGCGACCGTTGAAGCTGAACCAGAACATTGGACAGGTTCCGCGCTGTAGTTTCAAGTCAGGTGAGGCAGCGGTGTGCACAGTGCCTAGTGCCATGCTTTCATTCTGGAGCTTCACTTCAGCCAAGGGATCGGTGTGGACTGTGCCCAGTGCCAGGCCCAGCAAGCATAGGAGATGAGGGATCAGGAGCATGTCAGCCTGAGGTTGTCTTTCTGTCAGTGGAGCGTGGATTGAGGTCTTTTTGATGAGACGCTGTTTCTGTCTGTTAGTTTGCAGACGTTAAGCTGCCTGTCTTTTTATCTGCTCCACAGAGGGTGTCTGCGCAACTGACATGATATGATTGGTCATTATGCTGTTGATACATTGGCAGTACTAAAGGTAATAAAAAGAGATTAAGAACTGCCAACAGAAGGGATCAAAGAAATTAAAACAGGTGGACTTTAATCTGTCACTGATAAAATAATAAATCAGTGTTCCGAGTGCAAATCGGAGTGCCAAACTCGTGGGGTGCATGCGATCAGGACAAGATCACGTTTTCGCAACAAACTTCGATATTTGTTGCCTTTATGGCACATCCTATGGGATTAAGTGAACCTTTGGCTCCTGATTGTTCGTGTCTAAACTTTAGAGACCCCTCAATTTGTGGTTGAAACTTGAGGCAGATAAAAGAAATAACATTTTGTAAAATTCTCCTACAAAAAATATATATTATGGAGGCAGTATGGACAATAAATCTGACACAAATTAGTCCAGCAGTTTGCAAGACTTGCTCTGGACAGACACACAGACCCTCAGGCCCTCTTATAGCCGGCTCCTGCTGAGCCGTGCAGTAAAAACATGGCTTACCAGAGAACACCATTTATTACTCACATCAACCAATTTCCTATTTGTTCAGCATCTAATGTAAACCATTAACAGAAGCAGTCACAGGTAATGAATGATGTTACCTGAGCTCAATGGATTCCATTCATGATCTGCATTATTCATCTGTGGTATTAATGCTTCAGTCAGTGTAATACATTCTATATTTTGTTTCTATATCCTATGTAAATTAGGGAGAAACATTTGCAGGAATGGTGCAGGCATGTCTGCAACCTTATGTTAAATGACATCACAGGTAAAGGTGTTTGTGGGTTTCACCCCCACAGTAATGTTAATGATGTAATACTTGCCCCCAATTAACACCTGTTGTTTTTACAAGAGAAATCATAAACTCTATGTTGTGTGTTTGTGTGTGTGTGTGTGTGTGTGTGTGTGTGTGCGTGCGTGCGTGCGTGCGTGCGTGCGTGCGTGTGTGTGTGTGCAGTGGTGTAAAGTGAGCATGTACTACAAATTTGAGGTATCTAGGAGTATTTGCAATTTTCAATACTTTTACTTCTACCTCACCGCATCTTTTACTCCACTACTACTTTAGTTACTTTGTAGATTTGTATTATTTCAAAACATACATGAACCGCCTTACTTCGCCTATGTGTCTTACACTGTCTATACTGCTTGCGCTTAATTTGCATGATTATATTTGTACAATAGCAAGCAATGACATGTAATGTATTATTTCAACCACACAGCACCATGAGACCATTGATTGCAATCAGCGATTCCATGGAGATTCATTACCATAAGACAACACTGGGGGACAAGTGCATTATGTTCAGTTGAGTCAACGCAGGGACGCAGGCAAACACCAGTAATGACACCCTTCCTGCTGTGGCCTCACACCCTCTATATACTGTAGGCCAGGGGTTTTCAATGTTTTCAGGCCAAGGACCCCTTAGTCGAGAGAGAGATGAAGCAGGGACCCCCCACAACCCATAGATACCATATAGTTTCATCGGTTGGAGGCACAATCATCAGTGTATTTTGGATTCATGTCAATTTGTATTTTCAGATATTTAACTACTTCAGCCGTCAATACTTAACAAACCTGACATTTCACTCTGTACTTTTTCTCTTCTACACCAAACCTCTTTGCTGAAAATAGCTGATCTACAGTACAAGCTCACAACGCCTCGCAGCACAAGGCGTTGTGAGTTTGTAGATCTGCTATTTTTAAGATCCTTGGTATTCATTTCATCGATTCGACATATAAAATAGCAACAAAAACATTCAATATCATCGCAAGTATAAAACTCTATATGTACAGAGTAGGAGGGAAAGGTGGGGTGGCGGTAACGTCAGGTGGGTTGATCAATTCTCGCCTGTCTATGGGAGAAGTGATAACTACTTCCGCCTCTAGCCTCCTGAACGGTGGGTTTTCAGGGCAGTATTGAAGGAGGCCATGCAGCAAGCTACATGTTTTAAGGGAAGGGGTCAAGGGGTCAACTATGAGTACATTTACTCAAGTACTGCACCACATTTTTAATTTCTCTTATGTTACTTGGGTATTTCTGTTTTTCAATACTTTAATATTTATTTTACATATTTTAATTATAATTACAAAACATACATACATTAAGCATTTAAGCCCTATGTTATACTTTGGCTATACAAAAGTAGCCGGTCTACAAGCTTGCAACGGGGTTGTCGTGCGACACGCTGTGAGCTTACACTCAAAAAGCATTGACACATTTTTAAGTTGTGCAATGGGACATTCTGCAGAATGACTATAAAACTTTAAGTAAGCTATTGTGATGCCAATGCTTCTATACATTTGAATACAGGCCTTTAGTTTGTATTCATGTTGTGGTATTTCAGCTTTTGCTGAAGTGAAGAATCTGAGCACTTCTTAACACCGCTGATGTTCACAGAGTGTGCACATGGCTAGAAGGATGGTGATGAAGTGCCAGGGGTCGGGGACATGTGGACATTTCACAGCGAGACCCCCGTCGAAGGGAGTGACCATGAAATCTGGACAAGGTGCCGTGTCAGGGGTCTCTCACAAGCAATGTGTCACCTGGTGGTTGGCAGTGGTGTAAATTAACTAAGTACATTTACTCAAGTACTTAAGTACAATTTTGATGTATATTTACTTCTACTCCACTACATCCCAGATGTAGTATTGTACTTTTACTCCACTACAATTATTTGAAAACTTTACTTTGTAGATTTAGATTATTATTACAAAGCATATATTAACCACTACAGCCCTATTTATTTCGGCCATTTGATAATAGCATAACGTCACTGTCGGGCAGAAACCTCGTATCTCCCAAATTTCAAATTTGTAATTATTTTTTCCAAAGTAAAGCCCTGCTTCACCATACAAAGCCGTTGCACAAAAGTAGTGAAAACAGCAGATCTACAAGCACACAACACCTCGCGGTGTGAGGCGTTGTGTGCTTGTAGATCGTCTGTTTTCACTAGTTTAAATCATTTTTAAAATGATAAATATAAAACAAACGATTTTGGACATACAAGGTTTCCACCCAACAACGACGATAATCTACAAATTGTGAGCTTGTACCATGTACAGTAGATCAGCTATTTTCAAAAGATTTGTATACATTTTATACAGTTGAAATATTGTGAAATGGGACGTTCTGCATAATGAGTACTTTCTATTGGTACATTTTACCAATAACAATACGTTTGTACTTTTACTCAAGTTCCAGACATTTACTGGCAGTGTATTTCTACATAGCAGTACTGGTGCGTTTACTTAAGTGATAAATGTGAGTACTTTTTCCACCACTGCGGTAGGTTGAGCCCTGCCATTCACCCGCTGCTTTTGTAAGCTAAATCTGTCACCGAGCTCCATAATACACTGTCAATCACACTAAGCATGTTAGTTATAACCAGCACCGTATCTAATATAATATTGTACATTCTATTCAATCTTACACCTTGGCCTAATTAGATTTTTATTACATTAATGCATGACAGAAATGTATGATTTTGTTCTGCATTTTGCTAGACCAATGTTTCTCAGATAGCACCCCTAGGGCTCCTTTTCTTTTCTTTTTGTCTGATATTGGTTCTGAACAATTTATCCCACGTTGATGTTTTGTCTTGTGCAGGTGAAGGGATACTCAGCTCAACTGAAACAATATTTTAGGGAGGGGACTCCAGGAAATACTGTACATTATGAGAACCACCAGTGGTGGTGTAAAGTACAGTAGCCTACTGTACCTAAGTACAATTTTGAAGTAATTTTTTACTTTCTTCAGACTCAGTCGACTTCATTACACAAGTCGACTCCCACCAGAGAAAGTCGAAAGTCGAAGTTGAAAAAAAAAACGTTCTATTGGGAAAATAGCAGATCTACATGCTCACAACGCCTCGTGCTGCGATGCGTTGTGAGCATGTAGATCTGCTATTTTCACAATTTCTGCCTCTATATATTTGACAATTTGTACAATGTTTAATTTGTCATTTTAGAGGTATTAAAAAGTCCTTAAATTGTCACTTTAGAAATGTGAAGATACCCTCTATACGCTTAAATTTTATTTTGGTTTGTTTACAGTTGAGTGAGAAAACAATGTTTCACATTAAGTTAATCATCTGGGGACCTCCCAAAATAATTAGGGGGTTGTGTGTTATGTGATGACGTCATCAAACGATAATAGTCGACTTCAACTCAACTTTTTACTGAGTCGAGTCGACTTGTAAAAATCACAAGTCGTTAATGCCCTAATAGACACGCTGAGTCAGCAGCTGGATGCTTCGATACTTTTTACAGTCCCCTATCCCTGCATGATACAGCAAATTTCACAAATATCACAGTCTATTCATTTGTGGCTAAGAAAGACACACTGATCTTTCTGCTGCTGAACACTGAGCCATGGCTGACAGTATGTTTCTAAAGCTGCAATAAATGTCCAGATGGTGTTCGTATTTCAGACGACATAAAACCTGCACGGTTCACATGACCTAAGAGACATGCGGAACACTTTCTTTCTTTCTTTTTTGATATTTGATATTCTTCGTGAAATAGATCACTGCACAGCCTATATTTTATCACATTAATATCACAACCATTCTTGTCCTTCTTGGACGACTGCATATTATGCATGCAGTATATTCTTCATGTAGCCTAATGTAACTACAATTCATTGCGGCCGTTAGGTCGCAGTTTAGTATCAAAACCTCCACCGGCCGTCCGTCCGTCCGTCCGTCCGTCCGTCCGTCCGTCCGTCCGTCACACGTCACACCTTTGCCCTGCTCATATCTCCGCATCAGTATGACATCACACTGCTGACATCAGTATGACATCACACCGTACACAAATGACCCTTATATAAGACCGGCAAGAAACAGTGGTCTAAAACAGTGGTTGCTATGGTAACCAGTTGGTTGCTAAGGTAAAAAACATGGTTGCTATGGTAAACAGTTGGTTGCTAGGGTAAACAGTTGGTTGCTAGGGTAAGAAAACATGGTTGCTATGGTAAACAATTGGTTGCTAGGGTAAACAGTTGGTTGCTAGGGTAAAAAAAACATGGTTGCTGTGGTAAACAGTTGGTTGCTAGGGTAAACAGTTGGTTGCTAAGGTAAAAAACATGGTTGCTATGGTAAACAGTTGGTTAGTAGGGTAAACAGTTGGTTGCTAGGGTAAAAAAACATGGTTGCTATGGTAAACAGTTGGTTGCTAAGAGTGTAATAATTGGTAAAACAAACTTTTGGCCTATTTGTGGAGATAAGCAACCAACGGTCGCTTATCTCCCGATTAGGGAGTCTTACTGGTAGTAAGCTTGCAGAAATAAAATGTTACCTTTTTACCCGGTGTAAACCTTTTGATGTGACAATAAAATTGTAAGTTGTGAGGTGGAACTGGTGTGCTGTGACTTGAGTCAAGTCCAGGTATGCCTTGGGAGTTTTGACAAAACCAAACATTACTGCAATATACAGTATACAATTATTCAAAAAGTTTTTATGTGGGATACTACCTGTATATCAGTACTTTGTCTGCAATCATTTCCCAATACAAAGGCGAATTATATACTCTAAAAATATATACCGTATATATTCAACTTTTTATTTTGTGCAAATGAAAATAAACATCCACTTGGAAATAAATGATCCAATGGGATTTTTCTATGGCAGGGGTCTTCAACAGGGGGTCCTCAGCGTTACTACAGGGGGTCCTCCAAATCTTTGTGTGATAGGAACTTGTTTTCCCCCCCCCCCCCCCCCCCCCCCCTTTTTATATTAACCACTTGAACCCATAGACTGTAGAAAAATAGCTTGAACCCTAGCGTCCATATTCGGAGAACTTTTGCCAAAAATAGCAGATCAGCTATTTTCGGCAAAGGGCTTTGGAGGGGGAAAAGAGCATTACAGTGAAAGGTCAAGTTTATTAAGTATTGACCGTTCAAGTGGTTAAATATCTGAAAACACACATTAACATGAATCCAAAATATACTGATGATCGTGCTGTCAAACAATGAAACTATATCTATGAACAGATTGTGGGGGGTCCCTGCTTCATCTCTCTCTCAACTAAGGGGCCCTTGGCCTGAAAACGTTGAAGACCCCTGTTCTATGGTATTAATGCCTTGAGATTTTGACTTGCCCTTTTAAGGGCTGTTCCTGTTTCCACCACTAGAGGCATGGAAGAAATGGACAGTGGGTCAAGCTGTAAACTTAGCACATAATACCTGTCAGACTTTAAGCATGTTTATTGCTCTTGGCTTCAAGTTGACATGCTCCGGAGCAGATGCAGCAATTGATGGCTCTGCTAAATCATACGCAGAGGAGACCCCCCCGAATTCTGGCAAGAGCAGGCCGGAGCGAGGACTAACAATAAAGTCATCAGGTGTTTCCTGCCGCTTTGAGAAATGGCTTGTTGATTCCTGGGTTTTCTTTTTTTACTTTTTGTTGAGTCAGCAGACTCAGCACAGAGCAAATTTCAAATATAGGCGATGACATTTGGGATGAAGACAGAGCAATTACGGCAAACATGCCTCAGGAAGAAATCATAACAAGCTTTTCTAATCAGAAAATTAAATTTCAGTATCGCAGAGCTTGAGGCGGGGATGGCGGCATTTGGGTTTCTTTCCAAATAAAACAACCTTTTTGTTTTTGTTCATTTTAGAAAAACACTGATGGAAATTATAGCTTGTATCTAAATCTGATAGAAAGCGTGTTTTCTCTTCGCCCGAGATTAATGTGTTTTGCTACAAATAAACAAACCAATAAATGAAAAAAGAAATGGAGTAATTTCCCCCAGTGATTAATCCCCACCCAGCCAGAATTCTGACGGTATAGGCTGAAGCGCAATTAGTCAGTGGTGACTTTGTTGTGAGTGTAACGCTATCACGTTCCTTCATATTTATGTAGCCTCTGCGTGGACGCCATGTTAAACTCTGGGTTTTGTTGCCCATGTGTCACGCGCCCCTCGCTAAGTAATAAGTATAAACACACAGTTCCTGCGTGAGTTATTACTGCGGTGAGTTTCTCCGTTTAGAAAAAATACCCCCGTCTGAAAAAAAAGCACTTGCGGGGGGACCTTTCACAGCCACCGCTTCCTGTCTCCGCTTAGGAGCGCTTTGCGTTTCTCGCTCGTCGCCAACACCCTGCTATATTAACGCTCGCTGACCTGTTCTCAACCTCCCCCCTGTCACTGTGGCAGATCATTTCATCAACAAGCCCCCCATTCCTCCCTCCTACCTCCCGTGTGGCGTATGTGTGCATGTGTGTGTATGCCATTTCCACCCAGTAGGAGCTTGGGAGCGCTTGTTTTGGTTCACTCAACATCCTGCTTAGTATGTACAACAAATGCGTGAGTTTTGAAGTGCTTTCAACCCCATTGTACCTATTTACGGGCACATCATTATTGTCAGAATGTTTTAAATAAAAATGTAAACGCGTTCATACATTTAAAAAACAACAACAATGGGAGCTTGTCTGAACTATTTTCACCTCACAACTTGCGGCCCTTGAGGCTTGTAAGACGCACATTAGCGAGCCCCTAGGCGAGAGAGTGCTGGTGCAGAGCAGCGGTGTGTGTGTCAACTAATGCAAACCGTGGTGGACTGAATAGGTTCTATCAATTTAACCGAAACGATGGGGTTTTGAGCTCCGACCCGGTGGAAATTAAGCACACGCCACACCCCTTCTCTCACTCCAGCTTTCTCACCGTCCGAGAGCTTCCTGGATATTCTGAATTTCCGCCCCCTTGGTGAACTCTTGGTTTTCCGGGCAGCTGGCCCCGGTGAGGTCGCCGACCCCACCATGACGTAAGGCTCACAGCAGGGAAAGTGCGCATTGGGGACATTCTTCCACCTCCAGTCAGATCACATCGCAACATGGCGGACGGGCGGGCGGACGCCTCGGGTTGAAGCGCGGCCGTGACCCCTAGCTGCTGATCAAGTGCTTCTGTGTGGCCCCCGGAAGGGGTCGCGGGGTCAGGGGTGAGAGGGGAAAGGTCAAGGAAGAGTGATGGGTAGCAACGGTGCACAGGCAGCGGATCGATCGCCGGCGTAGCGCGGAGACGCGTCGCTCTGACACGGGTCACGCCGCCCTCCATCTTCACCTCCGTTTTCTGCACATTTCCCTCGTTCCGGCGTTCACCACTGCTGTCGTCCCGTATCGTCCGGGGAGCGCTCTGTGGGTCACTGGTTAAGCCGTGTCACACAAACCATCTTGGAAATGGGTTTTTGCCGTTCCTATTTATTTGTTTGAGTGGAATTCCCCTTTCGCGGGGAAAGAATGTTAAAGCCTAAATGACAAAAATGTTATTTTAACCAGTCCGGCTGTATGTTAATACAAACTAGTACAGGGGTCTTCAACAGGGTGTCCGGGACCCCTAGGGGGTCCTCAGAGGTACTACAGGGGGTCCTCCAAATCTTTGTGTGATAGAAACCTTTTTTTTTTCTCTTTTTTTATATTAACGATTTGAACCCTAGCGTCCATATTCGGAGAACTTCAGCCAAAAATAGCCAATCTACAAGGTCACAACGCCTCGCACAGCTTGTGAGCTTGTAGATCGCCTATTTCTGGCAAATAGCTTTGGTGTAGAGGGGAAAAAGAGACGACTAATTACAGAGTGAAAGGTCAAGTTTATTAAGTATTGACAGTTCAAGTGGTTAAATATCTGAAAACACAAATTGACATGAATCCAAAAGACACTGATGTCAAACAATGAAACTATATGGAATCTATGAAAAGGTTGTGGGGGTCCCTGCTTCATCTCTCTCTCAACTAAGGGGTCCTTGGCATGAAAACGTTGAAGACCCCTGATAGTACATCTGCAGTGGTCCATTGACACATATAGACCCTGGTGTCAGGTATAGACACTTGTTGACAAGTAGCATGCCTGTAGCTCATATAGTGCAATTTACACAATGCTGTACCCCTTCCAACTGTATATGTTCCCCATTTTCAACAGTTTTTATTTTATTTTTGACCCTTGCTTTGGCAATGTAAACCTATGTTTTCTCATGCCAACAAAGCTCCTTTGAATTGGCTGAGCAGGAATAGACATCGTGGCCTACACTGGGATTTGAATCCTGGTTAGGAGGACATAAACATTACAGCAGGGGTCTTCAATGTTTTCAGGCCAAGGACCCCTTAGCTGAGAGAGAGATGAAGCAGGGACCCCCACAACCTGTTCATAGATTCCATATAGTTTAATCGTTTGACAGCACAATCATCAGTGTATTTTGGATTCATGTCAATTTGTGTTTTCAGATATATATATACAGTATATATATATATATACAGAAACACAAACATCATGAGTACAGTCATACACTTGGTCTAAAAGGATAACACAAAAAGGTCCTGTGGACTTACAGCGCGTCTTCTTATTATTTACAGAGTCTTATGACTCCATGAGTCATGTTTAACATAACATATAGGCATATTGTCCCAGTGACTTTATTGATAATCAGTAAGAGAGCGACAAGGAAGAAAGTAGTGGTGCATCAAACCCAGCCGGGGAATTGAACCAGGGACTCACTGTCAGGCACCAGAGTATGTCTGGTGCTTTAAACATTCAGCTATCAGGTCAACCTAAGGATATATATTCTATCCCCCTCCATGACATTACTAATAGGCTGTGCTTTATTATTATTTAAATGGGGTACATGCCAAAACAAATGCTACATGACAAAATGTAATACATGTACAAAATCAGTCTCAAAAAATATTATCATACAAATGCAGGATAATTGATGGCACTGTGAGTCCTGAGACAGTGAAAGAGAGTGAGAGGAGAGTATCCACCAAGTAACTTGCTAGGAAACAAACAAGTTTGACCACTGCCAAGTTGGGGTTTGTGTACGCACGCACATAGTTATAAAAGAGTGTGCCAGAGCAGGCTTAGACAAACTAATATAGCAACCGAAGGCAAGAAGTTCCCCCTCGTTTCACTTTTGTGTGCTGGATTTCGGGAAACTAAAATAGAAAACAAAAGGTCACTGTTAGTCAGGGAATATTAATAAAACCTGGGAATACATTTGCCACCAAACAACCTCTCCAACAATGTGCTCGCAACGGTGTCCAACAACACATCCAACAAAGATTGAAATCCAAAATCCCCAGGAGAGTCCCGGACAGCCAGGGCAACCCCGGGTCCCAGATATACCATAAGGGAAAAAACGACCCCCAAAAAATCCGCCCCAAGTGTTTTCAGATATTTAACCACTTGAGCCGTCATTACCTAATAAACTTGACCTTTCACTCTGTACTTAGTCTGCTCTTTTTCCTGAGCTTGTCGATCTGCTACGTTTGGCTAAAGTTCACGGAATATGGATATGGATATATATAAAAAAGGAGGAAAATAACTTTCTATCACTCAAAGATTTGTTGAAGACCTTTGCTTTACAGCTTTGGGAACATAAGATCTTATACAGTGTGTGAAATTAACAGACTCTGGCTTAACTGCAGTGCACGCACAGTAAAACCCTCCGTGCTAATCTGACGGCTGTGGGTCCACTTTTACACTCTCAGACACTGAGGAATGTGCAGTGTGTGTTGTGTGACGTGTAGTGTAGCGTATCTGAAGTGGGCAGAGCTTTACTTGTAGGAGAATAATCAGAGAGACCTGCAGCCTGTGTGTCCTCTCAAACGTCTTCTTGAGTTTATGTGACATATACACGCACGCACGCACGCACACACACACACACACACACACACACACACACACACACACACACACACACACACACACACACACACACACACACACACACACACACACACACACACACACACACACACACACACACACACACACACACACACACGCACGCAGAGAGAGAGAAAGAGAGACACACAGACAGACAGACACAGCACGAACGTGTAATAGCATAGAGATCCTTTGTTCTCTATGTTGTTCTTCATGGTCCTTACACCAGGCCAGAATAAACTACTCCTGACTCTCTGTCATCAGCTCTGTCTCTTCCTATAAGACGTCAGAACATTAGCCAGTTGGACACTTGCTTTATGGGAAATTACATTTAAGGCCTATGGGTTTTGGGATTAGGGAGAATGCCAAAATTCAGTCCACTGTGAGGTCTTGAAGCTGCCGCGTTCACTGGCCTCTCGATGATTATTAATCTGGAGATTCTTTCTGTGTGTGTGCGTGTCTGTCTCTCTGGTCGTCTGTCTGTCTGTCTGTCTGTCTGTCTGTCTGTCTGTCTGTCTGTGTCAGCTAGTCTCACAAATTACTGGGACAGGGACGTGCAGAGAATGTTAGAGAGGCAGGGGCTGAAATGTCTAAAAGGGCCTTTTGGTGAAAATATCAAAAATAGCAGACCTCCAAGCTCACAACGTTGTGAGCTTGGAGGTCGGCTATTTTCAGTGCTTGATACCACACTGAACTAAGCATAATCAAATCGATACTAGAGATAACGGCATGGATTTCTACACAGGGAGGGCAATTCTTTCAACATGAGATGCTGCATTCAAGTTCAGGAGAGTTTGGACAAGGCAATTCTCTTGAATGCTGGCATGGCATGGAAAGAGGGCATTTGCATTTCTTTCACCATTGTAAAAACTGCATTCATGGTCTGGAGAGGGCACTTTTTACAGACGGACAAAAGGGCAGGGCAGTCTATGTGTGCACATGCCTGTACTGGGAAGATCAGAAGATCATTATATTTATTGTGAATGCTGACAGGCCAAGGAACTCAGTTCCCAAATATGTTCTTGTCTTAATGACAACTGTCATTTCTGTGAATGAATAATCGCAGAGCGATCTTCCCTCCAGTGCTAACCAACTGCAGGCATACAATTTGCTGGCACAAGCCAAGGCCCAAGACTAAACTTGACACTTGTTGGATATATATAGTAATCATGTAAAAATTGTGCTTGTCAAGTAGTGTTGTTCTCATTGAAGAAGATGATAAACATCAATACAGTAAGTCCGTTTAGAGGCAAGCCGACTGGAAAGTTCTCCCTGCCTTGGGGTCCAACTTCCTTGCAAAGCTTGACTGGTGATACAAACATAATTGACATATTAGGAATTACAATCACATTTTGCGGATTACAGAGAAATCTGTATGCCATGTATCTGAGAGAAAGATGGAAGAAGGCAGAAGGCAATGACCGTGTATGAGAGACAGAGACATCAGACAGTGGTGAACTGGTAATTAAATGCCACACTATTTTCATGCCTGTACAGCATTAACCACATGAACTCTAGCAGGCAAGGGTTTGGCTACAAGCTTGCGATGTGTTGTGAGCTTGTACGGTAGATTTGAGATTTGGTGTATATGGGAAAAAAGGAAGAAAGCCTAGTATAGAACGTTGGTGGATCCAGGTTAAATAATATACTGTACAGCAGGGTTCCCCAATTAGTTTTCCCCAAGGGCCGTATTATGTCTAGGGTACCAAGCCGAGGGCCACAACATTGCAGGGGGCGACAGTGGCGTTCCCGCTACTCCAGCGACAGTTCAGATATCGTCGTTGTCGGGTGAAAATCTAGTATGTCCAAAACCGTTTGTTTTGCATTTGTCATTTTAAAACTTATTTAAACTAGTGAAAACAGCTCATCTACAAGCACACAACGCCTCGCACCGTGAGGCGTTGTGTGCTTGTAGATGTGCTGTTTTCACTACTTTTGTGTGATGGCCTTGTATGATTTGCAAAAGAACGTACAAATTTGGAGATACAAACTTTCCACCCGACAAAGACGATATACTAGTGTTGTTGCTGCTCTTATACAACCATTATTACTGGGGTTGGTGTGGGCCAGACAGTAGCCCCCCGGGGGCCGCAAATGGCCCGCGGGTCGCCTATTGGGGAACCCTGCTGTACAGGATGAATTCCATCCTGTAAAACTGAAGTTCAGCTGATGACAACCACACACCCAGCCCAGGTGACAGCTCCGCCCCTGCCAACTCCCGCCAATCAAGCAGACAACAGCTCTGCCCACATGCCAATCACTCTCCTGTCTTCAATCAATCTGATGTCAACTACACCTCACTATAAGATTCATTCTGGTATTTAAACCACTTTGCCAACGTGTGTGTGTGTGTGTGTGTGTGTGTGTGTGTGTGTGTGTGTGTGTGTGTGTGTGTGTGTGTGTGTGTGTGTGTGTGTGTAGGTGTGTGTGTGTGTGTGTGTGTGTGTGTGTGTGTGTGTGTGTGTGTGTGTGTGTGTGTGTGTGTGTGTGTACCAGCTGAGTGGCCTTGTGGTCAGAGTGTCTGCAGAGTTCGATCCCAGGTCGGGTCATGCCAAAGACCCAGTGCCTCCCTGCTTGGTGCTGCAACATCAAGGGCGGGATTGGGGTTAAGTCCCTGTGACAATCTGGCGTCATGTATATCAAGCTGCCTCATGCTACTGAAACAGGAGATAGGCTCCTGCCCTATGGGCCTCATATATGGCTCGGCAAGGCTTACTGATTGCCAACAGTCATGTGAGTGTTCTGCATCTTGTATCTTGAAGCCCTTACTCCCCCCTTGTTTTATTTCCTCTATAACCAAAGCCAAAAGCACTATATAGGGTCCAGGTCAAGCCCCCAGAAACCACGGTAGAACAGTGAAGCTGCCGTCGCCTGCGGGTCAAATCTGGGATTGCAACACTTCCGCATTTAAAACGCCACAGCGCATGCTTCTGCCATTTGAAACCCTAGTGCACCCTTTACCAAACAGCGAGCAAATATCCCCTTCAGGTTTTCTTTCTTTCTACATTTAGTTTTTATTTATTTCAAAAGATTTTACATTTTTGCCCGGAAAACAATCTACAGTTTCCATGAATTAAAAGCAAATTCAGATACATGCGTCGTGAGCTTGTAGATCTGCTATTTTCACAAGTTTGAGTCCCGGGGCGAATGTCTAATTTCTCTTTTGGGTCACAGGCTATAAAGTTCGGGACTGAGTGCACCTTCTCGGGTGCTCGCTACTTCTGCTTCTGGGTACCAACATTTGGTGCTCAAATCAAGATTTCAGAGATTTCTAAAAGGGCCTTTTGGTGGAAATATCGAATATAGCAGACCTCCAAGCTCGTCTATTTTCGATGCTTGATTCCTACACATTTCTTGATTTCAACCTAAGATGCTGCATTCAAGTTCAGGAGAGTTTGGAGTGGACAAGGCAATTCTCTTGAATGCTGCCTTCGAGTATGGCATGGAAAGAGGTCGTTTGCATTTCTTTCACCATAGTGAAAAGTGCATTCATGTTCTGGAGAGGGCACTTTTTAGAGAGGGATAAAAGGGCAGGGTCTCAAGCCCCCTTTGATCTCTATGTGTGCACGTGCCTGGACACTGGTGAGTGGTGAGCAACGAATAGCTGGGGGCAGGGCAGTCCATCCTCTAGATATATTATAACTGCATGGTCCACGTCCCTTCCATGAACCGCCATCCTTGGTTCGTTACCTCCGTCGGTGTCTTTGCCTGCTTTGCAGTGCCTGGTGGAGATGTGCACTCTAAGTGAACCTTTCTAGTTCAGTGAGATTTACTGTATTGATCCAGTTAACGACCCCTGCGGCACTACCGGCTTCACATTCTTATATAAACACCTCCATTTTGGTCACTGGGTGTTTATTATAGAGTCCAAACAAACTCAAACCTCCTTGCTTCCATGTACAGATGTAGTAATACAGTAGTATGGTATATGTTGGCTTACGTGTACACAGTCATATTATGAGTGTATTTTGCAGTGGTGTAAAGTAACTAAATACATTTACTCAAGCACTGTACTTAAAGGAGTAGTTCACCCCCAAAATGACCTTTTCTCTATTCCTTACTCACTCCATGGAGACTTGAGTTCAATAATATTTTTAATTTTTTGTCGCATTCCTAAGACAAAAATGACATTACAATAAATGTACCCCCATTGATTCCGGATGGGGACCCGAATGGATTTGGGTCCCCATCCGGAATGAATGGAGCTAAAATTACTATAACCAAATTGTTGTCTTAAGAATGCGACAAAAAACTAAAAATATTATTGAACTCAAGTCTCCATGGCGTGAGTAATCAATAGAGAAAAAGTCATTTTGTGGGTGAACTACACCTTTAAGTACATTTTTGAGGTATTTTAACCTCTGTTCTTTTACTTCTACTCCACTACTTCTCAGAGGCAAAATTGTACTTTCACTCCACTACAATTATTTGAAAACCTTAGTTACCAGTTACTTTGTAGATTTTGCTTATTATTACAAAACACACCTTAACCACTTCAGTCCAGTGTACATTACAAGCCCACAATGCATTGTGAGCTTGTAGATCTGCTATTTTTTATACATTTCATAGGTTTGAAAACTTGTGTAATGGGACATTATGCATAACAAGTACCTGGCGTTATTTATTAAAGGAGTAGTTCACCCCCAAAATGACTTTTTTTCTATTGATTACTCACGCCATGGAGACTTGAGTTCAATAATATTTGTTTATTTGTCGCATTCCTAAGACTAAACAGACTTTATAATAAATGTACCCCCAATGCATTTGGGTCCCCATCCGCAATCAATGGGGGTAAAGTTACTATAATCCATTTTTTGTCATAGGAATGCGAAAAATATTATTGAACCCAAGTCTCCATGGCGTGAGTAATCAATAGAAAAAAGGTCATTTTGGGGTGAACTACTCCTTTAACTGCAATGTATTCCAATTCCACAGCTGCGGTTTGCCTCCCAGTGCGACAAATCTGCCGGCTATTTCAATGTTCAAGTGTCGGTTGTATTGTACGCTACTGTTAATTATGTGTGGCTTGACACGTTGTGCATATTTACAGTGTGTAGTGTTAATGTTATTCAACAAGTATAATCGTGATCTTCGTCTCCTGCGTTTGATGTTTGAGTTCTTCCGTTTCCTGCAGGTGGGCCCTTCACCTCCCGCTACCGACATTAATATCCATTTGTCACTCGTAAGGGTCCACAGAGGAACTTTACTATATACACTAGCGTAAAGGATGTTGTGTTCAATGCATACAGGGACGTGCTGGCCATTGGGAAAAGCGGGACAAGTCCCGAACGGCCGGTTCATTCCCGGCCGGCCATTAGGAAAAAAATAAAAATAAAATGTCGGCCTTCGTTCCATTTTGGGGGCTGGGCGGCCAACCAAGTAAATCGTCACTGTCGGGCAGAAACCTTGTATCTCCAAGTTTCAAATGTATACATTTTTTCGCAAAGCAAAGCACTGCTTCATCATACAAGGCCGTGGCACAAAAGTAGTGAAAACAGCAGATCTACAAGCGGCGTTGTGTGCTTGTAGATCGGCTGTTTTCACTAGTTTAAATTATTTTTAAAATGATAAATACAAAACAAACAGTTTTGGACATACAAGGTTTCCAACCGACAACAACGAAATATAACTCATATAATTGGCCCACTGGCTTGTCACTTGTCATGATCTGAAATGGCAAATCTTTGAGTAGCAGCAGCGCTATAGAGAGAGATCTCTCTCTATAGCGCGCAATGAGGGCCTCTCCAACTCTTTTTCCTGGGCTGAATCAGGGGCCCAGCACATCCCTGAATGCATATGCATGCATGTGCGCAGCCATGCGTGAATGTTAGCAGCTGGAGGAATCTCCCTGGCTGAATGTCCATGGTTATTGCATGGGCCAACCCGACTGAGACTCCACTACAAAGCATGGAAGCACTTATAGCCAAGCTAAAGGACAACCCTCACCCCGACCACCACACACACACACACACACACACACACACACACACACACACACACACACACACACACACACACACACACACACACACACACACACACACACACACACACACACACACCAATAAGCCATGTGTAAAGAATTTAAATAATGATGATTGACTCTTGCGATATTGACTCTATAAGTGTAGTGGGCATGACTAATGATACCGTGTTCACGTTTCGGCTTATAATGGGACATGAGTCCTCTCTCTTAACCACTTGAACCCAACGTTCCCATTCTATGGGCGAACATGTGGTGTCGATGTACATGCTCAAATCGCGCCACAGCGCCGACGCATTGTGAGCTTTTAGATCGCCTATTTTCGGCGAAGCTATGCGCCATATATACGGGGAAAAGCAGGGGGCCTAGGATAGACCCCTGGGGGACTCCGGTCAACTGAGTATGCAGGGTTTTTTAACCTGGATCTTGAACTCAAATCATCCAATTTTATTAGCTGGCACTCGGCGGACCCTGGAGTCCTGCGAGTCAGTCATGGGGTTGTGGTATTGGTGGGGAAGGAGTTTATACAAGGTTTAATTTGGGTTTCTGATTAGTGTCTAAGGAGAGATGGTGCAGCGAGAGGTCGTCCACTCGGCACCGAGACCGGCTATCTTCTCCGTTTTCAGATTATTTGTTCTGGAATCTTTCAACTCCCCCTCAACTCTGTCCCGTCCCGAATCCATGACGACCCCTCGTAGAGGAGCCGAGTGTGAGGGAACACACTAACGCTATTGGCGCCCCGCGGATTTGAATGGCCCGCTACCAATGGAAACACCACAAATCCCTATGAATGACTGCTTGGCCCTCTGCGGGCTGCTTAATATAGTCCCAGTTCCTGACTGTGACACACGCGCACGTCACACGCACACAACCAAGTGCACACACGCACACAAACGCAGGATTAAATCGCTTTTATATACAGTACATAGGGCTGGGGCCAATTTTGCACTCACACACACGTGCACATAAACACACATACCGTCATATACAGAAGGCTGGGGCCAATTTAGCACTTACGTATATCCTTTACATTTATCTTCCTTATTTGGTAGTCTAATACCGTAGATCGAAATCACAATCTTTTATCAGCCCGTTGCAGGCATCCACAATTCAGGACTTTCTGCAAGAATTGCAAACAGGTCCCTGGTGTGGTCAGCGTGTCAGGAGGTCACCCAGGATGCGTGGATTAGCTCTGACCCCCAAACACACACACACACCCATATACACACTAAGGTGCATCAAATTTCAATGCAAAATATTTAACGTCAAAATTTCATTTCATTCCATCTAGAACTTTGTTCCACTGTCTATACAAATGATTTTAGCAAAGTTTGGGGAAAATTCATTCATAGTTAGAGGTGCAACGCAGCATGTCAAATTTAGGAAAAAGTGACATTTCGGCTGCTTTTAGAGCTTTCATTTCTTGATAACATGACATGACAATTTCTCCAAAATACAACAAATAGTTTGTGAGAAGGTGTTTCTGACAAGAGAAAAGGTGTTTTAATCAAGAAGAAACATTTACATTTTCATTTAAAGTCACTGAAAAATGTTTGAAAATATTGAAATATTGTCCTAGTTAAGTGACATTCCGGCTGCTTTTAGAACTCATTTCTTGATAACATGACACTGCAATTTCTAAAAAAATACAAGAAATAGTTTGTGAGGAGGTGTTTCTGCCAAGAGACAAGGTGTTTAATCAAGAAGAAACATTTACATTTTCATTGAAAAATGTTTAAAAATATTGAAATATTGTCCTAGTCATTCACTGTGTTCAGCTTGCGCTTGTAGGAGCGAAGATTGGGCTGTTCACGGCGGTCATGCTCAACTAAATGCAGCACATTCTGAAGGTGTTGCTCACTTGGCTGCTGCCACAAAGTCTGATGTGAGTTTGACCCCTCGCTTGGCACAGTCATTCACAACATTGATGGCACGCACATTCACCACACCTGCCTGGAATGATGCACTGGTACCCCAATCCTCTACATTGAGTGGAAGAAATGCTGTATCGATTTGCAACTGGTGCATACCGAACCAGCAGTCTGGGTTGGCAAGGTCGGCTAACCTGGTGGCCGGTGAGGGGACTGGAAACTTTGGCTTACCGTACCGAAACCAGTGCCAAAGTGCTACTGTGGGGCTTGCATGGGGAGGTTAACTGGTTTGTGCTCCAAGATGGCATCCACAAGTGCATGCTGCTGATTAGCTGGTGCTGAGGAGTGGCAGGGGCAGCATCTAGTGTGCCCCATCCACAAAGAGGAAAGACGAGGCGTGCGGAGAGATGATCACCTGGCTGACATGCAAACTACTACAGGGCTCGTGCTGTGTCGACCAGGTTGTCAATATAGTATTCGACACCACTTCATCAAACACAGGCAATCTCACAGCAGCCTGCATTGCCATCCAGCTCTCACTTGGTAGACCACTGCTCTTGTCCGGGTGCTGGCATCACATTGGTGAGGTGCTCCTCAGCCACATCTTCACTGACCTCACCCTCACCAGAGGTTGTTTAGGTGTCTAAAGTACACCTGGAGCGTGCTGCTGCACAACTACAGTGGCCCATTGTTCCTGGGCAAGTTAAGTGCTGAATTCACCATGTGTGCTGCAGCAGTGATAGACTACAGACGAGGTGAGTGCGACTACCATGACTTTGTGCAGCTGTGTCTTCTCTGGGTGCAGATGATGTAGACTCCAGTAAACTTCCAACGGCCTGGACTGTGCACAAGGCGCGCTGGATGGGCAAGCTCCTCTGCACTCTCTAGCTGGCTTTGATGGAACAGCACATCTTGCATCCCCATGGCACCATCACCACACGGCAGCAGGTGCCAAAGATTCTGGCATTTGCCAACTTCATTACGCACATCTACGCAACATGGTGGCTGACCTGTAACAGCAGTAGATGCCGCACGGAATTACCTCAAACAACTGAGTACGTCTGTTGACGAGGGCATTGCAACATCAGCCATGAAAGCGCAGGAAGCACCACTAGATGCTGCCCCTGGCAGTCCTCAGCACCAAGATGCCAGCCAGCTGATCAGCAGCATGCACTTGCGGATGCCATCTTGGAGCACAAACCAGATAACCTCCCCATGCAAGCCCCACAGTAGCACTTTGGCACTGGTTTGGGAAAGCCAAAGTTTCCAGTCCTCTCACCGGCCACCAGGTTAGCCGACCTTGCCAACCCAACCTGCTGGTTTGGTATGCACCAGTTGCAAATCGATACAGCACTTCCACTCAATGTAGAGGATTGGGGTACCAGTGCATCATTCCAGGCAGGTGTGGCGAATGTGCGTGCCATCAATGTTGTGAATGACTGTGCCCAGTGAGGGGTCAAACTCACATCAGACTTCGTGGCAGCAGCCAAGTGAGCAACACCTTCAGAATGTGCTGCAATCAGTTGAGCATGACCGCTGTGAACAGCCCAATATTCGCACCTATAAGAGCAAGCTGAACACAGTGAATGACTAGGACAATATTTAAATATTTTTCAGTGACTTTCAATAAAAATGTAAATGTTTCTTCTTGATTAAACACCTTTTCTCTTGGCAGAAACACCTCCTCACAAACTATTTGTTGTATTTTTGAGAAATTGGCATGTCATGTTATCAAAAAATGAGAGTTCTAAAAGCAGCCGAAATGTCACTTAACTAGGACAATATTTCAATATTTTCAATACTTTTTCAGTGACTTTCAATGAAAATATAAATGTTTCTTCTTGATTAAACATGCTTTCTCTTGTCAAAAACACCTTCTCACAAACTATTTGTTGTATTTTTGAGAAATTGTCATGTCATGTTATCAAGAAATGAAAGCTCTAAAAGCAGCCGAAATGTCACTTTTTCCTAAATTTGACATATTTGCACCTCTAACTATGAATGAATTTCCCCCAAACTTTGCTAAAATCATTTGTATAGACAGTGGAACAAAGTTCAAGATGGAATGAGATGATTTTTTTTTGCATTGAATTTTGATGCACCCTAATACACACGCTGCACCATATACTCACGCACACTTAACTCATAGTGCCGCCGGCCACAAGGGGCGCTAGAGTGCCAGAAATGTATCCATAGACCTTCTTTATAGCTTTCGTCGACCCTCTCCCAACTGGCTTGTGTTTTCACTCCAGTCAATGCTATGGGTGACGAGAGGAGGAAGCTAGCTGACACGTAGCCAAAATGCTAACCCATTTAGAAGCCCGATCTAAAGCTATTTCAGCCGCAAAAAACTTTCTCTTTGGGTCTGGGAACACAATCCGGAGAAAATCCTGTCTAAAGATGTGATTTATTATTGGAGTGGGCGGCGCGATGCGGCCGTTAGCGCGAATACGGCCCGTGGATGGCCGAGTCTAAGTCCCGGCCATGGATGGACGTCTAGACCGGGGCTTCGTTGAGGCCTCCGATTAAATAATTCATTTTATTAAATATCCCGGACATGTTCGGGATAGGCACCCTGGAATACGTCCCGGTACCGGTACCGGTACCGAGGTTTTTTTTGGGGGGCTCTAAACTTTATTTTAAACCATTTTCAATGGAATAAATCGTCGGAGCATCTAGCGTCTCTCGTTGGTGAGCGCTGGGCGAGCCGGGACCACCCACGTTGCTCCAAGCAGCTCGGGGTAAGTAAAATAGCAAATAAAAAATAGTTTTGGATTGAAATATCCCGAACATGTTCGGGATAGGCACTTAAAGGGTTAAGATACATCGTCCTGTACGTCCACTATACGGTTACTTGTCAGATGTAGAAAAAAGAAGCCTTTGTTCAGAGTTATTTAATCTCTTGGTAATACTTTTCCTGGGTCCCATATTTATAAAACCCAAAGAAACACCTAACTTTCACTTTGAATAAATAAAGAAAAAAAAAAAGAAATCTAATACAAATTCACAACGCGTCACGATGCCACGCGTTGTGAGCTTGAAGATCGGCTGATGTGTCCGCTTTTGCGCGACACTGTAGTAACACGAAGTAGGGCGTTCATTTACAAAAACAAAACAAAAAACATACAAAGTTGAAAATATGGAGATTCAAGGTTTCTGCCCGACATGCAAAGACATGCGCTTCTTCTGTGAGATATACAGATCCATCAAAAAAAATACATATCCACGAGTTTCCAACGCCCCATAGTGCATTGCGCAGACGCTGTACCGAGCTTCCGGCGCCGCAGCCGAGTGTGATTTACAAGCTCACAACAGGCTGCATCTGCGACGCGACGTGAGCTGGTATGTCTGCTGTTAAACCGGAAGTGTGGTCCAAACAGGTCCAAATAATCTCCAGTAAACTCCCGCGGAAACAGGTGGATATATATATATATTGTGTAAAAGTAGATTTTCTTGAAACTTTATTCTAGATACATTGCACATGCAGTGAATTATTCCAAGCCTTTTTTGTTAAAATGTTGCATTTTTAAGGCATACTGCTCGCAAGGTCCATATTTCAAAATATTACAATATTACACGAGACCACTCAAAACAAGGATTTATAATAGAGAAATGTCAACCTTCTGAAGTCAGAGTTGCTTGAAGTCCAGTGGGAAGTTTCCGCAGTCAGTTATGATTTGGGGTTTAGTTATATGATCTGCATGCTTTTTTACACAATATTCGATTTTTTCCCCTGATGGATCTGTATAGCAGAGTCTCCTCAACGAGGCGCAGTGTGTGCTTCTTTACTCTTCTTTTGTCTGTCTGTCTGTCTGTCTGTCTGTCTGTCTCACTCGGATTATCATAAAAGCTCGTCTTTGCCTCTAATAGGTCATCATAAGTGGGTGCTGAGCTGAAAAATTGTATGATTTACCCAATGTCTCTGGTTCACATTTCACTCAGGTTTTTTCATCTCACTCATGTCACTTTGTCTGTTGACCTCACTCAGCAACAAAACAAAAATAAAATGAACAAAAATAAAAAATAAAACAATTCAAAGGAGGCAAGCAGTGATCACCCCATGATGTGCACTGCAATGTAGTTTCAAATGCAGTACATTGCAGATGCTTTTTTGAGAGTAAAAAACTAAAAAAGAAGAAGAAGACACGTGTGACATGCATGATCTGGGCAGATTGCCCCAGGAAATGTGCCAATGTCAACCCAAAACAACGGTACGTTTGGATGTCTTTAAACGTTCTAATATCTCCAAATAGTTCCCAAAACATAGTACAAATAGCAGATCTACAAGATCATGACGCATCACGTTGCAACGTGGCGTATGCTTGTTGATCGGCTGTCTCTGCAAAAAGATTTGGTGTACCGGTGAAAAAGAAGGGGACCAGGTTTATAGACCCCCGGTGTGCTCCAGTCAACCATAGGATTAAAGTGGTTAAGTGGTTAAAGGAGGACTTGGTATAATATACAATCCCACCTCTACAGATTCACTCACAGATGCTTTATAGCCAGCTCGGATTATCACTAAAGCTTGTCTTCTCCTCGCAGGGGCGTCACAAGGGGGGGAAAAGTGGGACTGAGTAACTGGGGCCCAAGCCTGGAGGGGCCTTAATTATTTTATACTTTAGCTATTGAAAAATAGCAGATATACAAGCTCACAGCGCGGCACCGAGTGCCGCGCTGCAAGCTTGTAGATCTCCTATTTTTGTCGTGAGTCGTGAAAATGTGTGCATATCTTTGAATGTATGTATTTTTTAACTTCATTTTAGCTTCTGGGGGGTCCCTGGAACTAAATATTTTGAGATGAGGGTCCGTGGCCAAATACACATCATTTTGGGGGTCCTTCACATAAAAAAGTTTGAGCACCACTGACATAGAAACATAGGTTTTTCAAAAAACCTTAGAAGGATTTGAAATATTCAAAGACTTGCAGAAATGATTTTCCAGAAATAGCAGATCTACAAGCTCAAAGCGCAGTACTCTGTGCCGCGCTGTGAGCTTGTAGATCTGCTATTTTTCAAAAGTTAAAGCACAAAATAATACGTAATAATGCGTTCCCACTTCCCAGTCTAAATGGGTTAAACCCCCTCCTCTATGAAGAACATTCATGGGGGGCCCGCAGTGAATCCTTGTACCCAGGGCCCAGAATTTGGTGCGACACCCCTGTCTCCTCGTATAGGTCATCATACGTGGGAGGCTGAGAGCGGAGCTGCAGATTTTTTATGACTTAGATTCGGGCTGTCACCAAAGAGATGATGTACAACCACATTATCACAACATTTTACAACGCACAATGGAATGCTGATCCATTTAAGATATTATATTTCGGGGGCGGGGGGTGACACTCTATAACTTGTATCTTATGATTGATGGGGAGAATATTGCAGATTTGGTGAAACTCAGACAGTGTCTTTTATTAATCCTTCATAATTTAATAAACTTGCTTCCTATCGTAGGATTTTCCCAGGGAAAGCATGTGCGTTGTAGGACCCGCCCGGCAGACGCTATGGAATGTCTGCGTCTAATATCGTGTCATTCAGCGCTGTATTTCTTGCGCACACACTGCCAGCAGGCCATGGAACCCCATTCCCGAATATGTTTCAAATCAGTCGACGACAACTATGGTAATTCTTTGAATTTATAATCGCAGAGCAAATCGACACTCCTAGCTATGGGATACGAATACTGCACAGTTATGGACTGGCATCAGCTAAAATCGTGTGCCTGCATGGACATTCGGCTTATAGCCAATTACAGCGCATTGCGAGGCATTGTGTGCTTGTAGATCGGCTGTTTTCACTAGTTTAAATCATTTTTAAAATGAAAAAATGCAAAACAAACGGTTTTGGACATACAAGGTTTTCACCCGACAATGACGATATATGCATTTTCCGTCAAATCTCTTAGTTACAACAACATTGTGAAGTAGTGTTGTTCTGGTGAAGATTATAAAGGCCAATATACAGCAGATGCATTACGAAGCCGTGCATGTGCCACATCCAATTCAAGTCTGTTAGATACAAGATCTGGAAAAAATAGACCAGATGCATATTTTTTCTTGCAACTACTTGCAACCATTATCCTCATTGACAGCTGCAAGGAGTTGCATCAGTGTGGACTGGCCTTAAAACAGTTTAGTTGCAAGGAGTTGTGACTAGTTGCATTGGTGCGGTCTGAACTAACTAACTTGTATAGCATGTGGTATGCATGGCTTTCGTCCCAGTGTCGTTCGTTCTGCATTGTGATGCATCTATGGTATACATACATACCGGTAGGCCTTAAACAGCCATTGCTACGTCTGTCTGAGACAAGTCTAACCCTAACCCTAACCCTAAATACTTTTACTCCACTAAAATTATTTGAAAACATAGGTTTTAACCGTTTTACCGAGGTTACGTTTAGGAATACCAGGCGATGAGGCAGAGACCATGTACCGTTCCGCCGGATAGACGTCCGAGGCGAACGGCCGGGAGGGCGAACAGACTGGTATTCCCTCAGAGTTCCTTTGGGGTTTCCAAATGGACATTTACAGGTCTGTAACTCTGAGAGGGTAGAAATAAAAAACAAAATGGACCGTAAGGGTCCATTTGGTTCCATTTGTACGCTCTCGGAGTGACGGGATTCTTGGAAATTAAAACGTTTGAGAACCACCGCTATTATTAAGCTGTCCAACGCTGCCCCAGGCTGCGTTATGCCCCAACTCTCTTCTCACAAAATGGCGATGATCTCACCACCGCAGCATCCATTGTTTGTATGTGTGCAGTGGCGTCAGTTCAGCAAAAGCTAGGGTATGGCAAAGATGGGAGTCCTCATGTAAAAGAGGCATTACATTTTGTATAACACGCTTCTATTGTGAAAATAGCAGATCTACATGCTCACAACGCCTCGCGCTGCGAGGCGTTGTGAGCATGTAGATCGGCTATTTTCACAATGTCTGAAAAAAACTAGTTTTGTCAGCTTTTTACCCAGGTTTCTACGATTTCTTGGGCTGGATATGGCAGCCTGGAACAGTTGTTCAAGTGCAGCTAAACTTGGCATGTTAGTAAACGTGCCACAATTAACAATAATGCATTGCACCTGTGCAGCTGACCTGCGGAACCTGGGAATATACCATTCTGTCAAGATGGGGAGAATACAAGTGTGGAGAATATAATTATAATACCTTGTTAAAGTGACCATTTTGTTAAATTTAGCATTTGTAGATAGACAAAGAGACATTCATGGATTTATATTTAAAAGTAAAAGTAACTTTTATTTTCCCCCCTTGGCCCAGGGTATGGCAGCTGCATACCCAATTGACGCCCCTGTATGTGTGAATCTCTGACTGTGTTTTATTAATTCCTTCATAATTCAGCCTGGCCTCCTCGTGACTTTCCCAGCGAAGACATGTGCAGCGTGCCGGAGCTAGCGTGGACCGAGCGGACCCCTGTGGAATAGTGGAATAGAGCCCCCACCCACCCACCCCCAGCACCACCAGCCGAGTGGGAACGCAGTGGGAGCAGAGCATGTACCGCTGCAACCCATGCGGTGGCAGGACAAGTAGTCTCCATTGTGGAGGAATGTGCAGTGGAACTGGGAATACCACCACAGCGCTGGGGGCCCGCGGGACGGACGGCCCTGACGGAACATCACTTCTCCTCAGTGTCAAGGACGCAAAACATGGCTCACTTTCACTGCTTCACTCTCTGTTCCCTTTCCATCGGCGCATACATCGAAGTGTGTGTGTGTGTGTGTGTGTGTGTGTGTGTGTGTGTGTGTGTGTGTGTGTGTGTGTGTGTGTGTGTGTGTGTCTATGAGAGAGTGTATGTTGTCATCCATCCTCGATGAAATTAGTAGAAAGGACCACAATCTAAACAAGCCATAGCGCTTTCTTGGGTTTAAATACCATTAGTGGACCATATATCTGAACTGTACTGCCTTGTGCTTTTCCTATTCGAACTTCTAATAACCAGTGTTGCCGTAGTCTTGGGTCGCGCGCCCCCGACGACCCATATCTTTTCTGAGCCTGGGTCTCGCACCCCCCCAAGTTCACACCTCGACAACTGTTTTATCAAAGAAACAAGCCTATATGCATATCAATAGACCTGTATAGTAGGTGTTGAGCGTCGTTCGCGACCCCTCAAACATTGAATCCCTACTGCACCACTGCTAATAACATATTCAATCAATCAATCGATCATGCAAATCATGTAAGCATTGAGTAAATGTGTGTGTGTGTGTGTGTGCATGCGTGCGCACGTGTGCACGTTTGCATTCATTCATGCGTGCGTGCGCGTGTGTGTGTGTGTGTGTGTGTGTGTGTGTGTGTGTGTGTGTGTGTGTGTGCGTGCGCGCGCACGTGTGTGCGTGCGTGCATGTGTGTGTGCGTGCGCGTGCCTCTTAAGACACCAGCCCTTTTACGGCCCTCATAAGTCGCTCACCTTCCCGTCTCTTAAAGACAACGTATGAAGCCATCCCAGGTCAGGCCCTGTTCCTGCTCAAGATAATGGCCTCGCAGCATAAACATCTCACAGTGTTATAGGCTGACAGGGCCACCTCATGGCCTCCTCCTCCTCCCACTGGCTTCAAACGAACCATGTGGAACGCCGATTAGATGGTATTTTCTGTTGTTGTCAACAGAACAGGCCGTCTTCCCTGTCATGCGTGCTGCTGGCCTGCGTGTTTGGTGAGAACGCGGCAGGGCTATAGCGGTGGAAGTGAAAGATCTTCTCGTTTTGCGAGCCATCCCTGCAGGGCGAACGCTGCTCGGCAAACCACATCTCATTGTGTGCACAGGAATGAAGGAAAGAATCTCCACGCTTCACAACCATGCGGGAGATTTAACTCTGTGTGTGTGTGTGTGTGTGTGTGTGTGTGTGTGTGTGTGTGTGTGTGTGTGTGTACAAATGTGCACCATTTGTACCCTGCTCTCAGAGTTTTATACATGTGTAAGGGTCGGGTTGGTTCCTTTTTTAAACTCTCTGAGTGAGGTGGTGTAAGGTTGTAAGTAGTCTCGCGTAGCCAGACAACTATTCCACAATCTCTGAATGCTATGTAGAGTCTGGAACTACTGCTCCTGTACGGCGAGTAATGGAAACGGGCATTACCGCTCAAGAAAATATATTTTAAAATTTCATTTCTGCTAAGCAGCAAGCTAGATTAGATGATTTTTATTTGGGTAATGATAAATGTGCGCGATGAGAGACGGAAACGGAAGTGACGAGATGGCTTCACTTCCGCTTTAACCGGGTACTCAACGTTCGACTAGGTTGTAAGTAAATAGAGAAAGAAAAGTTTTGTGTTACAAAATGAAAGCTCTATATTTCCGATAATCATTGATTAGAGTGTTTGTCCAGTAACAGAGATCTCCCTGACCTATAATGATTTGATATAACATACTGTGACTTCCATTTTAACAGGAATTCTTCTGGAATAGAAAGCCTGTAGTTTCTATTAGCTTGGATTCCCCATCGATGATGTCACTGGTAGACGAGTTTCTGAACTGCCCACAGCCCTCCTATGAGACACATACCGGTACATACCATACATACCAGGCTTTCAGAGAGAAAGCCTGGTGTTCGTTCACAACAGGCCGTTTGGTTTCCGCCTAAAAGCGCGGAAACCACTTGAAGAAGCGGCGTCGCTTTGATTTGGTTCCCTCCGTTTGTTTCCCCAATCCCTATTAAAATGCTTGAGTAGCCTTGTGTAGTCTTGCCAGTCGCTAACAGTTGGACTAAAAGATGCATATACCAAACAATTTTTTCAAAAGCAAAACTACTCCGCATCACAGAGTTTATTAGGTAGGTCCTAAAAGTATGTCCTTGAGCGCAGGGGAATTATTTTGGGTTAAAACTGTTTCCGGTGGATAGTTCCGGCCAAATTGTAGTCCTTTGAGTACTACAACATGACGTTTTGTGGTTTCCGCTCCAGACCGGTTACAAGCCCGAAAAGTGAAGTGATCCCAGACTACATACCAAGAAAGTTGTTTTGCTATTTTATCATGAACATTAGTGAGGACCAATTATATGAAGATAGGTTGAAAAGTGGTGAAGTCGTCCTTTAAGCCCTGGGCAAGCCCGGACATTTTTTGTACCCCATACATTTCTTTACACGTTTTTCCTTGGCTTTGTCTTGTTTTTGACCGGACAAAGCCAGATGTTGGAGCTATAACTCCTGTTCCAGTAGCACCTCATGGCGCGCTCTGCTTGCGCACAAGTATGGCCTACTTGAGAGGACACCAATACATTCATACCGGTACATCACGCAGACAGAGACTGATCTCATGAGGCAGGGGCCCCCTGATAGTTTGAGGCCCCATGTTGGATGTTTTAGGGGCGTCGAATTGAACAACAACAAAATTCTGTGAAAGAATAAAATCTCACAAGGCAAAGTGGTGCCCCAGTCGGCCGCCTGGTTCGCCTACAGCACTGCACGGCCCTGGATACATTATTGTGTCAAATGGGGGGCCTGTGGCCTGATGCATATCAAACAGGGGGTCCTCCATGGCGGTGGCATTCTCGACATGCTGTGTATAGAAGTGGGGAGACGGCGCGTGACCGCCCATAACGCATAGAAGGGACGTGCTGGCCATTGGGAAAAGTGGGACAACTCCCGAACGGCCGGCTCATTCCCGGCCTGGACCGGGAATTAGGCCGGCCATTAGGAAAAAAATTAAAATAAAATGTCGGCCTTCGTTCCATTTTGTACATTTTTGAAGCGGTGACTAGCCGCTTCCAATGTATGCTCATGTCTGTCCCCTTGTCCTCACTCACTCACTCACTCACCAGTATGAACAGGATCTGCGCATGCGCGCGCGCGCGCGCGCGAGAGAGAGAGAGAGAGAGAGAGAGAGAGAGAGAGAGAGAGAGAGAGAGAGAGAGAGAGAGAGAGAGAGCCGAGAGAGCCAGACAGAGCAAGCGATGCTGATTTCTAAACCGAAAGTGAAACTTACAAACCGCACGGTGAAAACAGAGAGAGAGAGAGAGAGAGAGAGAGAGAGAGAGAGAGAGAGAGAGCACGTTGCGGTAAAAAAAAAAAAAAAAAAACACACACACACGCCCTGCTTCATCATATACAAGGCCGTTGCACAAAAGAAGTGAAAACAGCAGATCTACAAGCACACAACGCCTCGCAGTGCGAGGAGTTGTGTGCTTGTAGATCGGCTGTTTTCACTAGTTTAAATCATTTTTAAAATGATAAATACAAAACAAACGGTTTTGGACATACAAGGTTTCCACCCGACAACGACGAAATATAACTCATGTACAGTAATTGGTCCACTGGCTTGTCACTTGTCATGATCTGAAATGGCAAATCTTTGAGTAGCAGCAGCGCTTTAGAGAGAGATCTCTCTCTATAGCACGCAATGAGGGCCTCTCCAACTCTTTTTCCCGGGCTGAATCAGGGGCCCAGCACGTCCCTGACGCATAGAATCCATAGATGACCTCACCCGTCCACAGTGAGCACATCAAGGACAATGTGCACTCATTAGATGTGATGTGAAAGTCTGAGCCAGCAGTTCTTCTGCTTTTTTAATTAACTAAGAGCTGGAAGGGAAGCTCCGCAGTACGTTGGCGGGTCAACGAACGAACAAACGTCTGTCTTCTTAGAAAGGAGGTTTTGGTCTGGTTTCGGGAACCCGCTAATTGGTTTAATTAAGCGGCAGCGAGGTGTCTCGCTTTTATCTCTCATGCTCGACGGGAGATGATGAGCATTATTGATATGCGGGCACTCGCCCGTGCACGCACACACACACAAACACACGTCGTACGTGGGTGGGTGACGTGACGTAGCGTTTTCGCTGTCCTCGGTGTCAAACATGTATAAATAAAAAAATATATTTGTCAAAAACCTTCTGAATATTGTGCAGGACATTAAGCTTTATGTGAACTTACTCAAGATTAAAACATTTCATTCCTCATTTCTTCAGAATCTTCAACCAAACATGGTAAATGTCATCTGGTGTGACTGTCCCGACCTTGTTTCTCAAAGTGGGAACTTGAATAAAACTAAGAAAAAGAATTGCTAAAATTCATTTAAAAATGAATTTAGGCAAAAAAGAATGTCTATTTGTGAGCCTATATCTTTTCAAAGTCCAAGCATAATGTTTTCAGTCATTTCTGATCAAAAAGATTTTGTCCCCCAAACCAAAATCATCTGGTGTGACACTAGTTTGGAAAAATTAAACAGGCAATAATTTGGACACCTACTGGGCTAGAGAGGTCCTTCTTCTGTAAGGCTATTCAGCACTCCCAGCACAACTGCAAGACAGGTGTCTGAGGTGAGTTATGATTTTAACATTTTCATGAAATGCCATCTTGTTGAAACTTTGACAAGTGTGGCACTTCTGGATGTCATCTGGTGTGACACCTTTTTCATTAATAAAGCAAAAGTTATTTGAAACTTTGGTCATAATTACATGTAAATCTAGGTTGTTTTGTTATAGCTAGCATGTTGTTAGCATGCTAATGTGTACCTGGTAGCCTCAAGGTAGTCCTAAATGCAGAAAACGTCATCTGGTGTGACACTTCGTCATCTGGTGTGACATATCTGCTTGTCACGCCAGATGACTTGATTGTCACACCAGATGATATATACTGTATTTTCCTACAGACATAACAATAAATAACAAGTCCCATGTTTCTTTTGTCCATTTAAAACATTTTAACATGTTTAAAACAACGTTTTAAACATTTTTACATAATTTAATTTAGCTTCATTCGGTGATACAGCAAATTCATCAGACAGAGCAGAAACCCCTTCACAGAAACCTAAACCTTATATTGTGGTAACACTTTATAATAACTATCCGTTATAAGCAGTTAATATAAGACACTTGACAACAGAAAATGGGTGGTACAGAAAATGTGATTTTATTATTTCCAAAATACACAAACATACTGTATAGTGATGAATGAATGGATATGGAGGAAGGGCATTTAAACAAAACCATAGCTGTTCTTATCCTTACTTGGATACAGCAAAACAAAAAAAAAGAAGGAAAAAAAGTAGGACTACTAGTTATAGATTTAGCACAATTCAAATAAATTGATTAATTTGGACTCACTGATGTGTTCAACCAGAGGCTCAGTGCGATTGCAAGTCATCAGCTCAACTGGCTTCATCAGGTGAAGCAGTTCAGACACATCAAGGAGAGCATCCAACCCAATGAAATGGTCTTGCATATAGACTTTTCTGAGAACTATGCATGTAAACTAAACACAGAGATTCAGGCGTTTCATTTTGGTGGCAATAGGCAGCAGGCAACAGTGCATACCGGAGTTGCCTACTCAGTCAGTGGCTCCCAGTGCTATGCCACCATTTCACAGTCCTTACGCCATGATGAGCGTGCTGTGTGGGCACACATCAAGCCAGTTATTGATGATTTCCGAGGAAAACAAGACAATGCAATTGACACCCTGCATGTCCTCAGTGATGGGCCAGCAACCCAGTACCGGAATCACACAAACTGCTTCCTCATGAGCAGCATTCCTTATACATGGGGATTCAAGAGGGTCACCTGGAACTTTTCAGAGCGTTCCCATGGAAAGGGCGCACCTGATGGTGTGGGAGGGGTGCTGAAGCGTAAGGCAGACATGTATGTCCTCGGAGGCAGTGACCTACAAACACCGAGGGATCTGTGTGAGTATTTACAGAAGTCCTCTGAAAAAGTCACTGTCATGTGGATCGAAGAAGAGAAGATATCCAACATGGATGAAATGGTCCCTCCATCAGTGCGTCCAGTGACTGGCATCAGCACTACGTACCAGGTTCTTTCTATCTTCCCGGGAAAGATAGTTTACAGAGACCTGAGTTGTTTCTGCCAGTTTCCTCAGATCTGCACCTGTCACAACCCACGGAAATTACAGTTCGACCAAGTCTCCAGGGCTGAGGTGCCAGGTGACAAGACAAGTGATGAGTAAGTATAACTAAATCATTCTCTTTGCCAATTTTATGATACCTGTAATTGTACCTGTTTAATGACAATAAAGTAACTTATGTCATCCATTCATTCCTTTTCTTCCTTAACTAAGTGGTGGCCCATCTGCGGAACTGCCCCCTTCCCAGGTCAGCTGCAGGCCCAAAACAGCTTCCGGAGCTCAGTGAGTATAACATACTTGGCAAACTTGAGGACTTGCTAGTAATTACATTTTACTACTAAAAACAATCTACCTGACAAATAAATTACATTTAAATGTCTCCTCCTGAAGGTCTTCTACTCAGGTGCTGGACACAAGTGCATCTATTGGAGAGGCCCAAGCTGAGGATTCAGACACCTCCTCAGATGAATACACACAAGGACAGTTTGTCATAATCAAATATGAGGGAAAGCCATATGTGGGGCAGATTGTTACCATTAATAAGGAGGGGCTAGAGATAAACTGCATGAATCAACTTGGAAAAATGAAAAATGGTTTTGTCTGGCCAAAGGGGCGAGACTGCATTTTCTACAAAGAGCAGGAAGTTGTCTGTGGCATAGCAGAACCGCAACAGGGCAAACGGTTTGCTACCCTCACCAAATGTGACTGGCTGATGTACAATACAGTCTAAATGTCTAGATACCCTCACCAAATGTGACTGGCTGATGTACAATGCAGTCTAAATGTCTATTCTAATCTAATCTAATACTTTTGTACTTTCACTCACTGGACTGGACAATGAGGTAAGGTAGGACCCGAGACAAACATAGCGAAAATAGCTGATCTACAAGCTCTCAACGCATTGTGCTGCGAGAGCTTGTAGATCAGCTATTTTCGGAGTTGCACAACCCAGCACTCTTTAGCTAGTGGAGATGTGGTGTAACGACATGATTCGTAAATAAATTTGTTCAACTCAAAATGCTGTGTTCAAGTTCAGGAGACTTCGGAAAAAAGTAATACACCTGAATGCTGAGTTGTTTCCAATAATTGGTGTTAATAAAATGTTGCCTTGGCTCCCAGTGTGGCTATGCACCTTATTGTCTCTTTAAGATCCTTCTGCCGTGGGCCGGCAGAAGACTTAGGTGTGCGTAGCATTCCTGTGCACATCCTCATCATCCATCTACTACTACAATTCTTTGTTATCCTATGTTAAGGCCCAACAATACTATCCTGTTCAGAAATATTAAGGCCATGTTATTTAATGTTAAAGCAATTTTACTGTTGCTGTTTTTCCTGGGTAATTGTTTAATCAATCAGTAAAGTTCAGTACTCACTAATAGGTAGGTTAAAACACAGTTTGCTTTGACACATGAAGATATGGTCATCTGGTGTGACACTAAGTCATCTGGTGTGACATTCCAAATAGTGAGAAATCATACCTTTATTAATGATGAAACCGAAAAAATGTGTATGGTTTACATAGAAAATAGTATCAGGAAGAGTCACAAATATTTGTGTAATTTTAAAGAAAGTTTTTGTCAGAATAAAATTAAAATATGTTGAAAGATCGACAACATGGGCCTCACACAGAGTGTTGATTATGAAAAAAATATACAGATTCAATTAATTTTCACAAAACTATAGTGGATCACAGGTTAGTTATGATAAAGGACTTTGATAAAGTGAGTAACTTAAGAAAGGTGTACTCCATTTTCATTTTATGAACAATTATTGTCATGTCACACCAGATGACGGTTTTAGGCACAAGTACAACAAACTGCTCAATAAAGTCTGATTCCAATAAAATATCTAAAAACAAAATGTGTTTCCATAAAGTTGAGAGTGAGTAGAACAAAAGTAAATAATTTTTATGCCTGCTATTTAAAGTTTTTTAAAAAACATGTTTTTTGGGGCGTCACGTCACTGACCCACATACACATTTGCGTTTTTATAACGTTTTGACTTTTCGTTTTAGTTTTTTACTAGTCTCTCAAGAACAGCCTCAGAGAACGCTACGCTACTGAGTCTGTCACAGACCAAACTCACGGAAGGGATTTTGGGCGGTACCCAAGTCTGGTGACAGGCAGCGCTTTTGACCAATCAAACATAGTGGGCGGTATCTAATGTGTGCGTCGACTATGCATTCCCCCTCACGGGTGGAAACAAACCATCTTTCAATTTGTACACATTCTTTGTGCAGCTAAATAAATCACTCTGTAGTCTATATAGACAAGCGAATTGCCCCATTTAAATATTCATTGACCCACCCGGTTTTCCACACAATGTATGGGTTTCACATTGCCACTTTTAATTATTTGCACAATCAAAGAATGCTTTTGGAAATCGTTGTGCATAACAATAGAATTAAATGGAAGGAAGAATGGCCTACAATAACAAACTACATTTGTTAGTCTACACAGTAAAGTGCAGCAATATGCCTATATGAATTTAGATGTTAGTGTATTATTATTAGTATAGAGTAAATGTAAACGTTGCAACTTCTAGTCTAAAAGACTCATGTATTAAATTATTATATTATAAAACATACATTAATCAACTAGCCCTATTTTATTCCTAGACAGGCTATTTAAAAATAGCTGATCTACAAGCTCACAACAACGTCGCATTGTGGTTACATTCTGCACAATGCTTTAGGTACATTTTGATACCAATACTTTTATACTTTTACTCAAGGGCTACATTTTGAATACAAGACTTGTGCATGATACTTAAGTAAAGAATGCGAGTACTTTTCCCACTACATTGCCTAAGCACGCCAGTATTAGTAAAATCACACATCACAGATAGATTTATAGAGTAGGCTAATATAAGGCAACTGTAAATGTTTAAAAAGACGACCTGAAAAGTGAAAACATGACGGCCGTATGCTAACACGCTAGCTTACTGCAGTTAGCCAGCCGGGAGAAAGCCTGGTAGGCGAGGTTAAAGCAGTTATACATTATCATAACATCCCATATTGATTTAAAACATCAATCCACTGTATTGCAACACACCATGACATCCGAGGCTATGTAAACGTTTGCTTATTGTGGGTAAATTCGTCTTGTCTTGGTCACTGGTCAGCAGCAGATCCATCATCCATATAAATAAGCGAATTATTCATTGACCCAGAATTTCAATCTAAATGGGTTTCATATAGAAAGTGGCATTCTTTGATTTCACAAGCCATTGTTGACAGTTTGACACATTCCAACACAGCTTATTTAAATGCAGATCGCTTGTATGCTAATACAGTCACAACTTCTCATTAGCTTTTCAGTCCAAGCTTTATAATTAGCTTCATACTAACATTAAATATTAACAGTACCATAGGCATACACATTAAGCAACATTATCTGTGCATAGAACGATACATTTGTTAATCAAACCAAATGTTTATTATACAGATAATCATACACATTGTAAACGTAGTATACAGTAGGCCTACATAAATGCAACATAACTTTAGGGTTTATTAATAAACAATACGGCTAACCATCATCAAATAAAAGGGAAAAAAGAGTCTGTTATTGAGAGATTATTGTATAAATAAAAACGAACTGTTTCATAGCATAACATCTTTTGTGAGACAGGACAAGATATTGAAATAGCGTACAATCTACACTTATTTAAACACCTTGGTAAAGGCTTGGTTACATTCTGCACAATGGGTACTTTGAGTATTACTTTCTGCTTTTGGTACAGTTTGATACCAATGCTTTTATACTTTTTTACTCAAGGGCTACATTTTGAATACAAGACTTGTGCCCGTATTGCATGATACTTAAGTAAAGAATGCGAGTACTTTTCCCACTACATTGCCTAAGCACGCCATTGTTAGTAAAAGCACACATCACAGATAGATTTATAGAGTAATATAAGGCAACTGTAAATGTTTAAAAAGACGACCTGAAAAGTGAAAACTAAACGGCCGTATGCTAACACGCTAGCTTACTGCAGTTAGCCAGCCGGGAGAAAGCCTGGCAGGCGAGGTTAAAGCAGTTATACATTATCATAACATCCCATATTGATTTAAAACATCAATCCACTGTATTGCAACACACCATGACATCCGAGGCTATATAAACGTTTGCTTATTGTAGGTAAATTCGTTGTGTCTTGGTCACTGGTCAGCAGCAGAAACATCATCCAACTTCATTCAGCGCAGCATATGGGGTAAAAGCGATGGGGTCCTTGTTCCTTCTCTCTGGGAAAGCAGGATAACAGGATCCAGGCGGCCAAACATGCCAAACATCTCGCCGTCGTCGCCGATCTATCAAGTACTTCAAACAAATGGGCTGAAGAGGTTTTAATTGTTCAATATTATGTAACTGAGAAACACTTGTAAGCACGCTAGAAAACAGTTCCTCGTCCACAGTAGCATCCATGTTGCGTCGTCGTTGTTGTGGTTGTCTGTTGTGTAACTTGTGTTCCGTGTGTAGAGTAGCAGTTCCGCTATAGTAGTTTCGGGAGGGAACCAAACCAAGGGGCGGACCAGGCTTAAAAGCGGAACTAGTTTTAAAATTCGTTCTCAACCGGGGAATTCCATGTATCCCCGCCCCTTTCTATGTTGGTCCCAGAGTCAAAGGAAGAGAGGCCGACCGATAGGTGTCGCCCTTTCTTCTTTGACGATGGGTTCCCAGATTGGTTTTTTACACACACACACACACACACACACACACACACACACACACACACACACACACACACACACACACACACACACACACACACACACACTGAGTAGGAGTCAGGGCAACTCAAACCTCTTTTTGTAAAAGCACAATTCACTTCTCAGGATTTAACGTGTGTGAGCATGACTGCTATTCAATGTTGTAATGTTGTGTACAGTTGAGAATATATAGTAGTACTAGTAAGACGCCTCAGGGCCATCTGGCCAATGATGTAGCCTATATCGGACCAGTTACCCATATGGAGATCCATGTACTGTATATACAGTAGTACATCCACTTTTATGTCCATAGGGATCTCTGTCTGAACCAGCCGCACAGATATGGGCTGTTCTTCCTCCATATATGGGTATTCCCATATAGTCCTGTTAGGGCTTAATATATTTTATGCCCATACATGGAGATCCCTATCTGAACCAGCCACACAGACATGTCATAAGCCCATTTTCCACTGGCCCAACTCCACACCACTCCACACCACACCGACCACTTGTGCCAGGTTTTCCACTACAAGGACCTGGGTAGAGTGGTGTGAAAGTGGTACTAAACAGGGTACTAAAAAGTATCCACTCTAGAGTAGGTCTGAGCTAGGCCAAACAGGGCCAAACACTTCATAATGACTGATCACTCACTGACTTTTCATTTAGACCACCAGGATATAGTTGTAATACATGATAATAGAATCTATTGTGTTATAACCACTATTATAATCTATTATAGTGTATTTTAATTATCATAGTAATACATTAATACTTTATAATGTATTATAATCACAATTATAATCCATTACAGTGCATTATAATTAGGATAGTTGTAATACAAATTTATATTGTATTATAATCACAGTTAAAAGGGTCAATTTGTTTCTTACCGATAGGGGTACTTTTTTGTAATGGAAAATGTAGATATTTTTATGTGGTGTGGTGTGGTGTAGTGTGGTGTGGTGTGGTGCTAAAACTGCAGTCGAAAAGGGGCTATAGATATGTTTTGGCCATCTGGCCAGTGATATACCGGTATATCGATGACATCAGGGATCTTCATATATGGGCATAAAAGGGATTCTGGGGAATACCCATATATGGATTTTTACATAGGTGATGTCACCTGTGATATCACCTGTGATGTCACAGTGATGTGTCAAGGGAACCAACGCATAGACTGTAAAAATGTGTACAAACACGGCTTTGCATCTACACGCGGACAAGCTGTGACATTTCTCATCTAAACTGCGACCTTCGGTAGCAATGAACAAACCCCTAGTTTTCACCTAATGACCTGCTCAACATATGCCAGGTTGAAAGTGGTTAACCACTAACCCTATACAGTATACACATGGCCTATACTTCATTGAACAGGGGCAGTAGCTATACTCTCTCCCCTCCTTTTCCCAGCTCTACACCAGTGGTTCTACATTCCCATGACTCATAATTCTCATAATTACAGGCCTGCGAGGGTCCATTTGGAGCCCCCTCAAGGAACCCTGGGGGTTATTAATGATCTAAGCCGTGAGGCGTGAGCTTGTAGATCGGCTATTTTCTAAAAGAGAGAAAAGTTCTAAAAGTTCGCACACAGGTTAGGGACGTTAGGGTTCATGTGGTGAAATTTTTTTATTCAGTATATCGTTGTTGTCGGCTGGAAACCTTGTATCTCCAAGTTTCAAATTTATGTATGTTTTCTTTTCGCAAAGTAAGCCCTGCTTCATCATACAAGGCCGTCGCGCAAAAGTAGTGAAAACAGCAGATCTACAAGCACACAACGCCTCGCACCGCGAGGCGTTGTGTGCTTGTAGATCGGCTGTTTTCACTAGTTTAAATCATTTTTAAAATGATAAATGCTAAACGAACGGTTTTGGACACACTGTACTGTACAAGGTTTTCACGCGACAACGACAATATTGTACTACATACAGCCTTGAGACTGGGGGGGGGTGGGGGTGGGGGGGGTCAAAATGGCTCATGCACTGACGTAGCACAGACTAGTCTATTACGATGATGCTACGCAGACATATACACATTTAACTGTTTGTCCTCTCTGTCATCTAAGCCCTTCTCTTTGTGATTCATGTCCTTTTAACAACAGCATATTCTTCTCCACTATACTCTCCACTGATCTGTGCTCCTTTTTTGGGGTGACGCTCCCCCCCAACCTCTTGACATCACCGTCCAAAGCTAGGATCAGAGAGAAGAGAGCTCACTCATGAGCAGCGTTGTGTCTGGACACTATCAGCCTGTAAACATCACATGAAAGTTATGTGATTCAGGGACGTGCAGAGAATGTTTTTTTTTTTTGTAATAATTTTTATCCCACGATTTTGTAACCCATTTTTTCCAATTTCCAGTGCCAATTGCCTATGTAATCCTGGTCTCTGCTCTCCCTCTGCCGCGCCTGGGGAGACAATGGACTGACCTCATGATTCCTTCAGTGCATGAGGAGTCCAAGTCGCTTCTTTTCACCTGACAGGGGGGGGGGGGATTTCCCTGGTTTGGACGTAGCGCGTGGAAGGAACACGTTATTCCTACCAGTTCCTTTCCCTTCCATCAGGCGCCCCGGCTGGCCAGGGGGAGGCATTATAGAGACCAGGATTACTGCATGTTTTTGTGAGGGTATCTACCGTAGGAGACACAGGGAGAACATGCAAACTCCACACAGAAAGGCCCTTTTGCCAACTAAAAGGGCCTTTGGAGAACATTTTGAAAATAGCAGACCTCCATGCTCACAGTCACAACGCGTCGCAGCGCGACACGTTGTGAGCTTGGAGGTCGGCTATTTTCGGTGCTTGATACCAAACTGAACTATAATCAAGTGAATACTGGAGATGTGGAGGAGAGACAGCCGGCTCTTGCTGATGTGGAGTATGGCATGGATTTCTAACACAGAGAGGGCAATTGTTTCAACATAAGATGACGCTTTCAAGTTCAGGAGAGTTTGGACAAGGCAATTCTCTTGAATGCTGCCTTCAGGTATGGCATGGAAATAGGGCATTTGCATTTCTTTAATGGTCTGGTCTGGAGAGGGCACTTTTTACAGACGAATAAAAGGGCATGGGCTCAAGCCCCCTTTGATGTCTATGCACGTGCCTGGAGCTCCACAGGCCTATGAGGCAATGATGAAAAGGAGAAAAGAGGAGAAATATAACATTGCAGTAGGACTTGTAGCCAGTAGGTGGCTGTCTACTCAAGGTCATTATAGTAAACATAAACTAAAATAAAAACTAAAACTATAGCTGTGTGTGTGTGTGTGGGGGGGGGGGGGGACAAACTAAAAACTAATGGAAAAATACAAAACTATAATAATTAATTTGTCAACAGAACACCCCTCGCTCCGGCATAGTAGGTCACCCAGTTAATGGCCTGTGTAATGATGTGTGTGTGGGTGTGAGTGTGTGTGTGTGTGTGTGTGTGTGTGTGTGTGTGTGCGCGCGTGTGCGTGTGTGTGTGTGTGTGTGTGTGTGTGTGTGTGTGTGTGTGTGTGTGTGTGTGTGTGTGTGTGTGTGTGTGTGTGTGTGTGTGTGGCTGCAAAAAGCCACCCTCTAAAATGAGTACTTCTACCTTTGCTACTTTAAGCACATTTTGATGCTTTTTCTCATACAGTACCTTGACTTACAGTATAGTATGGTTACTTTTACTTAAGTCTAAAGTATACTTCCTCCACCACTGGTTTAGGGCAGTGAGCTCTGTAGTCCTCCAGGCCCATTATGGTTGAAACAAGCCTTTTGGAGGTGATTATAGAGGGGATGTCTGAGGGCCCGAGCAGACCAATAAAACCCAGCGCTGTAATTAAGATTATTGAGCTGTCTTCATTGGTTCTGACAAGCACCAGAGAGAGAGAGAGAGAGAGAGAGAGAGAGAGAGAGAGAGAGAGAGAGAGAGAGAGAGATAGAGAGACAGACAGACAGACAGACAGACAGACAGACAGACAGACAGAGAAAGAGAAATCCGGAAAGGCTTTATACCAAAACTACAGCTTATACCTCCGTAAAAGCTGTGTGTGCGTGCGTGCGTGCGTGCGTGCCTGCGTGCGTGTGTGCTCACATGAAGTCCTGCAGGCAAGGATGAGGAAGGTGAGGATATCTGATAGGGGCCTTTTCCACCAGCTTTGGGTTCTTTCTCCCGCGCCTATGGGATGAAGCACCCTGTAGACAATATGCCTTCCGGTTGGTTCCAAGATTTCTAGCGGAAGTGCTGCGTTTAACGGACTATACGTCATGCGGTGCGGGTCTGTTTACATTCCCCAGCGAAAAAACTAAAATAGATTGTAGCTCTTAAACTCGCTCTTAATAGGTGTAACATTGCTTGGATCAATGTTTTTGTTTGTATATTGTTTATTTCGAGCGTAACTGAAGGAGCAGGAGACGTAGACCACATTTTTTCGTGCAGGGAATATGTTTTTTTCCACCGAGAACCGAGTTGGTTCTGAACCTTAAAAGTTGGTTTGTGGCGCGGTTCGCAAGAATGAACCAAGATTCCAAGAAAGTTGCCATCCCATAGGCGGAACCGGTTCTTTGCCGGTAGAAAAGGCCCCATAGAGGAATGAGGAGGCGGGTCAGAGAGAGACAAAGAGAGAATGTGTGAGAAGAGGGTGAGAGGGCATGGGGGCATTCTGGGTACATCAGAGAGACAAGAAGGTCTTGTCTGAACCTCCGTCTGGAGCTAGAGGTAAATATTATGTATGTAACACTAGAAGCACAGTCGGTCTCATGGGATGCGTCAATCATTTATTACTTTACAGTACTGTGCCCTCTGGCATAAATAATCCTCACGATTGCTGCTAAACGCCAGCCGACGACCGTTGACGGCCCTAGCGGGCGAGTAGCGAGGCCGTCTGGTAATCAGATTTCCGAACTCTCGTTTGGTCTAAACCCCTGTCCATACTTCGACCAAAACTGAAGATTTCGGTCAAAAGGTCCTTTTCGACTATGATGATATCCCTCGCGACTTCTGCAAAGCATTAGACCGAATGAGAGTTCGGAAATGTGCACGTCGGAAAACACAACTCACATTTCGGAGAAAGTATAGACAGGCCTTTATGCTTAAAAGTCTCGGTCGAAGTATGGACATCCTTTAGTAACTAATGTACAGTTACTCTCAGGTCTACTGTACTTAAGTACAATTTTGAGGTACTTTACTGGGTATTTCCAATTTTTAGCAGGCTTCTTTTACTTCTACTCCACTACATCTCAGAAGCAAATATGGCACTTTTACTCCACTACAAGCTTTAGTTACTATAGTTACTTTGTAGATTTTGATTATTATTATTACAAAACATACATTAACCACTCCATCCATATATATTTTGCCACTTGAAATTTGCAGATCTACAAGCTCACAATGTCTCGCATTTGAAATGAAAACGTGTGAGTACATCACTGCATTTAACCCCTAACTGCTCCCTGGGTGCTGTGATAATGGCACTTCCCCACTGCTCCTAATACCGCTAGTTAGGATGCTAGGGATCAACATTATAAATGGCCGCTGGCCCAGAGGCAAGGCAAACAGCCTGGGCTAGTAGAACGCACGTTCCACATGCAGAAGCGTCAATTGGGTATGGCAACCGCCATACCTTAGCTACAGAGGAAAAAATAAATTGTACTTCTTAAAATAAATTCATCATGCCTGTTGCTAGTTGCAGTTGCTGTTGCAGTTAAAATAAATAAACAGTAACACATATGTTGGCATTAATTCCATGCGGCACTGATATTTTGTCAGTGATTTTCCTTTTTGTTAAATTGTCTTGTTAATTACCATTAGACCCTGTTGGTTAGCTCTGGTTCTCTCCACCGTCCAAGTCCATTGAGATAATTCAAATTTCCCCAGACATGTCAATATACGGATGCGTTAAATGCAGAGCAGAGGGCACATTTTATATGAGCAAATATAGAGTCACAAATACCCCTCAAAAAACAAATAAGGGGCTAAATTTAGAGGAACCAGATGGTGATGATCAATTGGACCGGTCGCCTCATTGTGAGTGATGCTTTTCTGTTCTGCAGGCTGACGCTGGAAGGAGGTCTGTTTTGACTGTCAGAAGGCCAACCATGAACAAACACAAACAAAGGCCACTGTGACCATGGCCGTGGGACTCACTTGCACTCTGCAAACATTCCCACCTTGTGTACGTGTGAATTACAGTACATCGTCGTTGTCGGGTGGAAACTTTGTATGTCCAAAACCGTTTGTTTTGTATTTATCATTTTTTAAATGAATTAAACCAGTGAAAACAGCCGATCTACAAGCACATAACGCCTCGCGGTGCGAGGCGTTGTGTGCTTGTAGATCAGCTGTTTTTGTGCAATGGCCTTTTATGATGAAGCCTTTTATGGCCTTTTATGATTTACTTTGCCAAAAAAATTACAATTTGAAACTTGGAGATACAAGGTTTCTGCCCGACAGTGACGACATGCTACAATATGCCACACAGTACCAAAGTAAAGAAGGTATTTTGATAGGTATTTTACTGTTTACTATAATGGAATTATTCAATCAAATTAAACAAAACATTTTTAAGTTTCCTACTTTAACTTTGGTGCCAATATGGAACACGATATCATTTGTTTCATGGCTTCAACTTCAACCAAGTATGGTTTTGCTGTCCTTGCCTTGGCACAATATGACGGTTACATTTCTAGAATTGAAATAATGGATATGACTTATGATAGATAATGAAATAAAAGTGTGTTTATATGAATGAATTCAACTGTGTATGATATATTTAAAATAGGAATCCTCTCCAGTCTCCAGGGATCAGAGCCAGATATCAGCTGTATGCTACATCAGTGATAATAGACTTTGGAACTAGTATGTATAGTCAAGTCGGCCAAGAATTTCCCAGTATGGCACACATTTGCTCAGTGTTTGCCCATAAACTCACATGCCACAATTAACCTAGATGCTAAGCTGGCAACAAGCGGAGCTGGATTGAATAACAAAGGTTGTCTTTGTGAGAGGGAATAAGCAGATTTGCACTGCACAGCCAACTTCAGACTTTAAATACATGAACCCTGGTGTCCCTATTCTGGGGGTCAAAAATAACAGCACAAGATCATTTCAGTCAGGAACACTAACGTCAAAGTAGATTTAACCATTTATCGCAACACATGGTATACAGTTAAACTTGCCGTTAAAGGCTCCGCTTTCTGAGGTGTTCCCTGAATTTTGTCCAAGGCATAATCAGGGAATGTTAAGCAAAACCCCCAGATGGATACAACAATAGCAGTACAATAGCAATACATTGACATATCAGCTTGAATCAGCAGACATAAATCACAAGTATTTGAGCCTAGGGGTGGAGGAGGCAGCTAAGCAGCAGCGGATGCGAAGCAGGTAGCAAGACAAGCATAGCTACCGGTATGTTGAATGCAAGACGTATTTAAAGAAGCCTGCCTCCCTTACAGAGCATGCACTCTTATTGAAGTGTGACAGTGTGACAGTAATGACCAGCAGATCTGTGAATGAGGTATAGGGATAGGAGCTGACTGACAGCTGAGCTGAGGCGGGCGAGACTCTTGCTGTGCTTCATAACGCGTCACAATATGGCTCGTTGTGATCTCATAGTCTTCTATTTTCGGCGAAGAGATTTTGTCCTCCCAGGAGGACACCGGTCAACTCACTCAGGGTTTAAGCACCCTGGGTGCGATATGCGCTGTACAGGCATAAGAGCTGCGATTAAGAGAAGTTACGTCATGCGGTGCATGTCTGTTTACATCCGCTAGCGAAACAAACCTAAATATATTGTAGCTCAACTCGCTCTTAACACATCGGATGCCCACGTGGTGTCTACAAGTCAATTTCTTTGATGTCGCTGGAGGCCCAACGACGCGTTTGACGCGTTGTACAGTAAACTATACTGTACTGTAGCTACTGCACTTGGCTACCGCGGTGATGAAACAAACTCCATTTCCCAACATGCAGTGCGCAATTACGTCACCCGGACGTGCTGTGTGTCTCGTTGACTTCCTGTTTAGCGGCTGCACAAAAATGCTGTTTTCTCCGGATTCTCTTCCTTTTTTCATTTTTTTCTCAAAACGGCAGCCTCTTCTACATGCCGTAACACAAACACTGTGGCTTAGAAATGATAAAAAACAGTCCTGACTGAAAGAAAAGATTTTCGCGAAATAAACAGGACATACTCGGATTACATTTACTCGGATTACTTTTCTCGCCAGTACTCTCGCCGGTAGGTAAAATGACGCGTTGACATGGGCACCAGCAAATTAAGACGTCAAAACCACGTGGGCGTCCGATGTGTTAATAGGTGTAACTTTACACATCATAGGTGTAATGAAGCTTCTGGTTACAATGGGAAATCGTGTCATGTGCCACATGTCACGTTACAACTAAAGGCTTTATCATAGTCCGAGGTGAAGAGCTATCACCTCAACTTTTAGGTGATAAGCTATCACCTAAAAATGTAATAACAAGTGGAGGCCATCATAGTCACAGACTCACCGCGCCTCTGTGCCTCTGAAACCAGGGGGCACACTGATTGGTCAAGATCGACCAATCAGTGAACGGGGTGATGGGGAGATGTCTGTAGGTAAAAACAGAGGAGAGATGTCGGGGTTCACGGTGATAGCCCTTCACCGCGGCTAATGACGTAATGTTGTAGTGTTCTGACTTTAAAAGACTACACCGCGGTGATAGCTTATCACTGCAGACTGTACTATGATAAGGCCTTAAGCGTTCATACATGTGTCAGTAGGCTATGTCTACTACAGTGAGTATGAATCAGCAGGGCACGGATTAAAAAAAAGTCCAACCCGCATGGATAAAAGTTTAAAATGCAACCAATCAAGAGTCAGTGTGCTGTGCATACGTTTGCATTGACTCTGTGTTTGCTCCAACAGGGTCGCTGCTGATCCGGAAAGGCTTACGTTTACACCAAAACTACAGCTTATACCTCTGTAAAAGCTGTAGAGAGAGAGAGAGAGAGAGAGAGAGAGAGAGAGAGAGTGTGTGTGTGTGTGTGTGTGTGTGTGTGTGTGTGTGTGTGTGTGTGTGTGTGTGTGTGTGTCTCAGTGTGTGTGTGTGTGTGTGTGTGTGTGTGTGTGTGTGTGTGTGTGTGTGTGCGTGCGTGCGTGCGTGTGTGCGTGTGTGTGTGTGCTCACATGAGTATGTGTTTTTGTGAAAGAGTCTTTGTTGTAGAAGTCCTTGTTGCTGTTGACTCAGCACTAAGCACCTTACAGTGGAATATCTTAGCTCCCGATGAGATTAAAAGATGTTTCTATCGATGTTATGAGGCTGAATAATTAGTAAATAACTGAGGAGAGGAGAGAAGGAAAGATGGCAACATAGAAGAGAAGAGGCTAGAGGACGCATTGGAGTGAGGGGAGAAGGTCATTGCCTTCTGAAGGTCACTGGTTCCCTCCACAGTTCAGGGTGCTGCTTGGTGTGTGTGTGTGTGTGTGTGTGTGTGTGTGTGTGTGTGTGTGTGTGTGTGTGTGTGCGTGTGCGTGTGTGTGTGTGCGTGCGTGTGTGTAACACAGTATTCAATCCGTACCTCAGGGCAAATAATGTTTAACCATCAGTGACGTGTGATCTGGTTCAGAAATGACCCTGACTTGAACATTTTCACCTTGGATCTCACCAGTGGAATGCTGGCGTTGTTGCAGTTGCATGTTGCTATGTGCATGTGCGCATATTCGTGTGTGTGTGTGTGTGTGTGTGTGTGTGTGTGTGTGTGTGTGTGTGTGTGTGTGTGTGTGTGTGTGTGTGTGTGTGTGTGTGTGTGTGCGTGCGTGCGTGCGTGCAGCGTGCGTGCGTGCGTGCGTGCGTGCGTGTGTGTGTGTGTGTATTTGCCTCTGGGCAACTGATTTTCCCCCTTGGGATAATAAAGGTATCTATCTATCTATGTGCGTGTGCAAGAAACATGAGTCAGTGTGGGAGCATGTAGATTTGTGTAATTCGCGTGCATGCATGTGCACACGCTTGGGCGAGCTCATGTGCAGGCTAGGATGCATAACCACCATAAAGATCCTGAGTGTTAATAATTTCACAAATGGGCTCCGAAAGGCTCAGATAAACACTCCAGGATTTGGGCTGTGGGTGTTTGTATTCCACCAGTTGCAGTCTTAGGCTGATTAGCAGTCGTTGGAGCAACAGCGCACTCGGGCCAGGCTCACACAGCCGCCATGGAGCTACGCGGATTACACTGCACAGCCAAGCACTTCCATCCATCCAACCCATAGTCACCTGGACGGCAGAATGCCTCTTCACTGACTGACCACAGGCCTACTGAGAAACCCTGAGAGACAGAGATAAGGAGCGCCAAGCGAGGCACTGAGAGAAGAAGACACCTACAGGAGGAAAGGAAGCATGAGTGCTGCCATGGGGAAGTCGGAGCGAGCCTGGTGGATTGTGGTGGAATGTGCCTGCAGAGTTCTCGGTATCTCCACCGGAGTAGGTACGGAATCCACCTTTAGTTATTTGGTATCGATTTGATATTTTGTCAATGTTATGAAAATAGCTGATATATGTAGTTAATAATTTGATGATGGGGCCGGCCAATGCGGCCATAGCTGGGTGGGTAGAGAGGCTGTCTGGGAATCAGAAGGTTGCTGGTCTATGAGTTGAAGTGTCCCTGAGCAAGACACTTAACCCCTAACTGCTCCAACCTTGTGTGCTCATCTGAGCCATCTGAGCAGCCATCTGCTGAGCAAATGCAGAAAAGTAATTTCCTGGGGGCACGGCAGCCCCGGCGCAGTCGGTAGCGCTGCCGCCTCACACCTAGAAGGTCCTGGGTTCGATTCCCGCTGCAGGGCGCTGGGGTCGTGTTTTCTCCTCCGCGTCATCAGTGCCCATACCCTGGGCAGTAATCCTGGTCTCTATATACTGCCTCCCCCTGGCCAGCCGGGGCGCCTAATGGAGGGGAAAAGAACTGGTTGGAATCGTTCCTTCCATGCGTGACGTCCAGCCGGGGAAACTCCTCCCTGTCAGGCGAAAAGAAGCAGCTTGGACTCCTCATGCATAGAAGAAAGCATGAGGTCGGTTCGTTGCTCTCCCCAGGTTGGCAGAGGAAGTGTAGCGCCCAGGATTACATTAGACTATTGACACCGGGTGGAAAAATGGGTTAAAAAAAATGTGGGATAAAAATGTAAAAAAAAAGAAGAAAAAAAAAAAAAGGAAAAGTAGTTTCCCCTTCTCTAGCGACCAGTAAATACATACTTCCCCCTTTCCCTTGATCCAAAACATTGCATACGGGTGCATATATACAGTAAACTGCACCCTGGGTCTGAGCCATGAAGTAGATGAGCTCTCCGTCTGTCCTAAAGTCTGTTTGTTTGCTTTACCTTTGACCCTGACACGACCTTGAGATCTTCTCTTAGCAAAACACTGGGGTGAGTCCGTTGCATGGCCAATTGGCCGTACGTAAAACAACATAAAACCTGTGTTTGACTGTGACTGTGACGGTGGCTCCAGAGAGTCCAACAGGAAGCGAGGGTTCTCAACGTGGAGTCCGGGGGCCCCCCAGGGGTCCTTCAGGCCAGGGGGCCCCCCCAGGGGTCCTTCAGGGGACTCCCCAGTAATATGTCTGATGGAAATGGCATTTTCTCAGGCCTGATTGGGCCAGAAATGGACTTCCATCAGGTATGATTACCAAGTTAAATCATCAGTTTTCATTTATCCATTTTATATTATTTTATATTTTTTACACTTTACACTTGATTTTAATATCTTAGTAAACCTTTTCATAAACTCTTTATATTTTCAATTGCGAGTTTAGTAAATTGTGGTCACATACATTTTAAAATTAATGAAAAAGTAGGCTATGTTTCTAGGCTTTCTACTGTTATACAGAGTGAAGACTCTGGCTAATAGCATTAATTTCTGGCTGCTTCATTTCTGGAGCGGATATAGAAAGATTTTGCACTCGCTGAAAAACAGGCTTCATTTACGGGCTGTAGAAACCAATGGCGTGGCTCTGTCCATTTCATTTTTAGAGTGTATGACTACGGGGCTGAGAGTACACAAATGGTCCATGAACGGTCGGTAATAGCCTAGTAGTGCATATCAAACCGGGGGTCATTGAAAGTAAGAAGCTGAGAACAGCTGCTGCAGTGGTAGTAGCTACACACCCTCCAGCCAGACATGTAAATCGTGGGGAGATTGTCTGGTTGCCGCTTCCCTCTAGACCTCCCTCCACTTTAAATTCAAACACACACAGAGTCACAGATGCTCTGAACATCCACTGGATGCCCGCAGTTGTCTAACTAACCTCACACCACGCCAAGGCCTCTTTAGCCTGCTGAGTTATTGGCCCACTTGATCACAGGCTCTATGCTCTCACATCTTTGTGATCTTCATAAGTGCAGTGTGCGTGTGCATGCGTTTCTACGTGCATGTACAGTATGTGTTCCTCTGTGCAGTGGTGTAAAATAACTACCTTTTTACTTATTTACTCAAGTAGTTTTATTTTACTGGAGTATTTGCAATGTTCAGAAATATAACTTTTACTCCACTAGAATTATTTGAAAACTTGAATTACTAGTTAGGCCTACTTTGTTTAATGATAATTATTACAAAACATACATTAACCATTTCAACCCTTCAACCCATCAATTCATTTCAGCCATTTGAAAATAGCCTATCGACAAGATGTAAATCTGCTATTTTCAAAAGATTTTTATAGAATGTAACTACAGCTTAAACATTTGAAACTGGACATTCTGCACAATGAGTATAAAATTCTCGTACTTTAAGTACATTTTGATACCAATACTTTTGTACTTTTACTCAAGCAAATTTTGAATTCCAGACCTTTACTTGTAACAGAGTAATTCTGCATTGCATTAAAACTTTTACTTAAAGGCCCGCTGACACGCCCTGAAATTATATATAATAATAGTATGATACAGTAGGTCACGTGGTCTCTCTGAAACTGACCGGTCTGAAATAGTCTGAAACTCATGTCACAGTGTAATCTGCCCCTCGCCCCCCAACAACAGCTGACCAGTACAGTAAGTAGTCTAAGTACAGTCAATTTGATTGGCTTATAATTGTGCATTCCCACAATGACATCATTCGTCAATCTATTAACTCATATTTTAAGATGACTTTTTAAAGTGACAGTTCCCCTTTAGGTGATGACAGTACCCCTTTAAGTAAAAAATGTGAGTACTTAATCCAACACTGTGTACAGTATGTGTTGCTGTGTGCATCTGTGTGTCTGTCTGTCTGTCTACTCATGGGGTCTCTGTGTCTGGGGGTTGCCCCCGAGGGAGTATCCGTGTGTCTGTGTGTGTTCCATATAGACACAGACACGCACGGTGAGTGCTGCACATACATGTTAATTTTCCACCAGCGTGTCTGTAAGCATGCGTTAATTCCTCTCACACTCCATAAACTCCCAGAAAGCATTTAGCTACATCCCCTCGCTGTAGCTCTAATCCCAGCGGCGCAGATTCTATCTTCAACATTTCTGGTAAACAGGCCCGACCAATTGCTTCCACATGTTAGCTGTGACCCCCCCACCACCCATATCATGCTCTGGGCTTACCTCACTCCTGCCTCCCAGCAAAGAGCAGGTTATACACTTTTTAAATGACTGTTTAAAAGTGATTGAGTTACAATTATAACTCTTTGTTCTGTAACAGGGGTCCCCCCGTCAGGATACCAATTTGATCCAATCAGGAGAGAGAACTCACAACAGGATACAGAATAATCGAGTGAAAATGGAGGCGATTAAACAAAAAAGCAGACACAATTGGAACTGGAACACACTGTTAAATTGAAGCTGATAAACGATCCTTGTGGAGTTCCTGATTGGCATCCCAACCTGAAAAGCTCCACCAGCTGTCTGTCTGTCTGTTCATCCGTCTGTCTGTCCATCACGCCACATCACACTTTTGCCCCTACTCTTATCTCTGCCACCGTTGCCCCTATCTATGCCAAACTTTGCACACACACTCATTGGATGGCAAATCACAACCTCCTCCCCTGATTTCTCACATGGCCCTCTTCTAGCGCCACCATCAGGCCGATTTTTGCAAAACACATTTTTGGACACTGCTCCTACAGATTTTGGCCTCCAATCACGTAAAGCAGTAGCCTACACAGTATCTCTAAAGTAATGTCATCAACATGGATCTGTCCCATTTCCCATATTCCCTCCTGATTGGCTACGATTGCCTTCTAAAGTTTGGGTAGGCCTATGCTATGTGACGGTCGCTTATCGCTTACCGATTAGGGAGTCTTACTGGTTAAAGTGATGGGGAGACCCCTACTGAACAAACACTCCATAGCTACAGAATATAGGCTAGTATGAAGATTTAACACATCACTTATACCCCCTTAATTCATACAGCTGAATTGACATCCAGACATAAGCATATATGTAGGGTTAGTTATCCCTGCACTACATTTTGGGTTTGCACATGCTAACTATATGTGAACATGTAACTGCAATTTAGCATAATTCGTTTTTGAGACAGTGTAGAGTGATTTGAAAGACTTGTTGTTTTGTCATCAAACAAAACTACCCTGACACCTAGTGACCGCTTTACTCAAACAGCTTATAGATTCTTCAGGTTGAACATTGTCTCATTCACTGTCAGTGTCAGATGCATGTGCTCTGTGGAATGTGGAGTGGTTTTCTTAAAACCATGGACTAACAATGACATCTGGTGGACACTGGACACAAGCACAAACACAGCTTTAGGTATTGCAGTACAGTATGTAAACATGAATGAATAAATAAAAAGGAATAATTGACCCTGTTATCTCCATTCCAGTGTTGTGTGCTGTAGGCGTGGAGACACTGCATCAGGGAGAGTTCCACAGTCTGGCCATTTATCTTCTGTAAGTATTCTCATTATAGTCACAAGAGACCATTTTCGTGGCAGCAGTGCGTAGACAGACCTTTTTCCGCATGGGTTTTCAGATCAAAAGGGCCCTGTTTTAATGTATTTTATGTGTATTTTTTTCCAATACAGTATATTAGGGCCCTAATATAAATGACCGCGTTGACGCGTCACGTTCAACACTGAGTTCATCACTGATTAACTTTGACTAGGCGTCAACCAACAGAAAAGAAGCACCGTGGTTCAACACCCACTTAGCAGGCATTTCGCTTGTAATTACAGTTTACAGTTTAGGCATTTAGCAGACGCTTTTAATCCAAAGCGACTTACAATAAGCAAATAACATCACAATAATGAACAAGATAATATGTCAGAACATCATCAACAATATAACAAATGCAAATGGTTATCTATCTAGAAAAAAACACAGTAAAATCAAAGTTCTAAAAACCTAAAGACAAAAAACTAATGCTAACTAGCTTCATGTATGGTCACTGATTTTTCTGTAGTGCTAAGGGTTTAGGTGGAGTCTGAAAAGGTGAGTCTTCAGTCCACGGCGAAAGCTAGCGAGTGAGTAATTAGCTTTATTTTCTTAAGTTAAACTAACTACACTTTCAAATTGGCACTACCCACAATCCAGTTCAGTGGCCTTTACCACGCGTGATTCCTAAACCCACCAAACGCGAGGACTTCCAGGAGTGGCTGAAATTCCTGCCTGACACATGGAGGGTGGATAAAGTCAGAGTGTACCCTAATTTGTCACTACTGTGCTCAAAATAAAAACTCTTACTGATTATCAGTTAAATTGTTATGGTTTGGATATGGCTTTGGGCCTATTATTCTGCGTGTATTATTGTAATGGATCAGTAGGTTAGGTAGTAGGTAGGTCTACTTTGCACTTGAGCGAGCAGCACTAACGTTCATGGGCACTTTCATATTTAAGATTATCGAGAGGAGGCGCGGGTCTTAACTCAATCCTGGTGGGTTTAGGAATCACGCCTTTTGCACAATCCAGTACAGTGGCCTTTTGGTTAGTGTCCACTCTGAGGTTAGGGTTTGATCCCCCTCCAGCCGGGTCATACCAAAGACCCTAATAATGGGTCCCAGTGCCTCCCTGCTCACTCAGCATCAAGGGTTGGATTGGGGTCCCTGCGACATACTAGCGTCATGTCCTGCAGGGTGTACTTGTACATCAAGCTGCCTCACACTAGGAAACAGGAGATAGGCTCCTGCCTTATGGGCCTCAGGCCTCTGCAAGGCTTACAGTACTTAATTAGAATTCACAAGCCCTGTGTAACCTGTAAACAGCTACCTTACCCGTAGCCTACCAGTGATACTAATTGAGGTTCTGTTCCATTTAGTGTAACAGAGAGCCTTCCTTTTACAGTGAGCCAACGTGCACAATATAGCAGCACCCTGAGTGGAACACAACCTTAATTGCGACCGTAGGTTGCAGTTTACTATCAGAACCGTCACAGCTTGTCCGTATATGTCCGTCCGTCCGCCCTCCGCGGACGGACGGACGGACGGACGGACAGACGGACGGACAGACGTGTAGGCTACACATTTTTACAGTCTATGGGTTATGTGATGTCAGGGGAACCACTCTAACAGAATGGGTTTCCCGCTCTAACATCACGCTCTGGCTTCACTGTGATGTCACACTAACAGAATCCCTTTTATGCCCATATATATGGAGTTCCCTGATCAATATTAAGCCCATATCTAACAGGACTTCATATGGGTATGCCCATATATGGAGGCCACTTCGCCCACATACCACACTAACAGAATCCATATATGGCCAAGACAGATGGCCAAGACAGCCCATATCTGTGTGGCTGGTTCTACAGACAGGGATCTACACAATGTATGGGCATAAAAGGGTATGATGTCAGATGTCATAGACATCATAGGGCTTTCACATAACGAATAACTGAGAAAGCAACTAAGCATGTTTGGGCTCTCACAGCATATCTCCATATACAGTACATGGATGGGTACCAGGGGTCTCCATATATGGGTAACTGGTCCGATATACATCACTGGCCAGATGGCCAAGACATGGCGCAACCTTACCCTTTAGGGCGAGGTTGCTTGTGGCCCTGAGGCGTCTTACTAGTTAATATATTGGCACCACCTGTGTTTACTCTACTATGTCATGCCAGAAGGTAAATTACAGTATATATCTATAGATCAATCTCCATCCTTCTCATTATCTACAGTTCCTGTCACTCAGTTGGAGGAAAACCATTGTTTCAGTTCCCCACAAAAGAAAACGGGAGGGACAATGAGGACCAACTCAGAGCATCTTGTAATAATAATTCATATCGATATAATCTACCAAAGCACTCCCGGACTCGGTTGTACTTACTGGTAACATTCCAGAGTAGTAATGAACTATGTGACTATGTTTTTGTTAATATAGGAAGGAATGTGTGTGGCCCAAACCTTTTAGAATAACTTCTCCAAACCCACACACACACACACACACGCACACACGCACACACACACACACACACACACACACACACACACACACACACACACACACCAAACAAAAACAAGTTTTACTCTTATGTACCTGTACAAAAGATGTAACAATAAAGTACAACCTTGAACCTTAAACACACACACACACACACACACACACACACACACATGGGCTACTGCAAACAGTAGATATTGTTGGTGGAGTGGACACCGTTGGGGACGTGACGAGGTGCAGAGAGCATGGTGGCAGATGGCAGAAGTCACCAGCAGGCAGGGCTGTCATTGTGTCCCACTTATTGTTATCTGCGTGGCTCACTGCCAGACTCCCACAGAGCCGCAGGAAAACCTCTCCCCAGGGAGGGCACACATGCAGGAAAAGTATGCGTGTTTATGTCATGTGAATTGTGAAACAAGCACACATACGCACACACATGTTTTTACTATACTTGTAAGGACAACAGCAACAAAGCCTTGGAGATCAGCTATTTTCGGCACACAAGCACACAACTAAATTTTTACTATTACTACTATTTCTGACATTCTAATATAATTTTGGGGACAATTTCCGCAAACAGGTATAGTAATACCAGTAAAGACTCCCTAATCGGGAGATAAGCGACGGTCAGGTCGCAGCGTGATTTTAGGCCAAAATGTGTAGGAGCAGTGTCCAAAAATGTATTTGAAAAAATCTGCCTGACGGTGGCACTATATGGGACAGATCCATGTTGATGAGATGAGTGTAGATATACTGTGTAGCGATTTGCGTGATTTTAGGGCAGAAATTGTAGGAGCAGTGTCCAAAAATGTGTTTAGCAAGAATGGGCCTCATGGTGGCGCTAGAAGAGGGGCATGTGAGAATTGATGGTGGAGGTAGTAGTTTGGCAGGCAAGGAGTGTGTGTGCAAAATTTGGCTTGGATCGGGGCAACGGTTGCGGAGATATGAGCAGGGCAAAAGTGTGACGTGTGACGGACGGACTGACTGACTGATGGACGGACAGCCGGTGGAGGTTTTGGCACACGCATGCATGCACGCACGCACGCACGCACACACACGCACACTGTCTCAGGGGGAGGCTGATAGTGGTGGTGGGTGGTTGTGTCCTCCCTGAGAACATTACTCCAGTTTCAGATGGTTAGATGTTATCAATACAATCCGTAGCAAATGGTTTAAATTACAGTACTCTGTAGGAGCTGGGCATGTTTCCGTTTAGCCTTGACACACATTGGTTCAGTGTGAGGCAGCTGATCTGCAGGCTCACAACAACAATTTTCACTATTCGTATTGTTGGAACGTAACTTTCCACACAGCAATGCATTGATATTAAAAAGAAAGTGTACTTCGTAATTTGTACTTTTGAATACTTAAAGGCTTGTGTCCTTTTGAAGACTTAAGTATTTTTAAAAGCAAGTAATCCAATACTCCACTTTCACTTGTAGTTGAGTAATATTCGACTAGGATTATAATTTTACTGTACTGCACTGTGGTAGTACTTTGCCACCACTGCACCGTCTATAATATTAAACACACACATGCACCTGACACTTTGCTAATTAGGATTCATACACATAATTGTACATACAGTACATGTAAATACACGTAACACTGTGATGCCCATACCGTATGTATTTACAGTACAAAAGGAACCATGCGCACAGCAACTTCAAGCACCTCAGAACATGCTATGATTAATGTAGGCCAAAACATGCTTTTCTGTTTCATTACCTTCTGTTAGGCCCACTGTTGATCTTTATTTATCCTGTTATTGCTGCTACAATTTTGATGTATATATTAATTTTTACTCTCTTGTACTCTGAGTCTGAACCTTGAATCTCATCTGTCTCTAAATGTATCTCTCCCATCAGTGTGTCGTCTGTGTGCGTAATGCTGGTTGAAGTGGCCTATTTCCTGGATGCCATCCTGTTCATGTGTCTGCCGTAAGTACAGCATATAGGCTACATAGTCTTTCCATATCTGGATATTTGAATTATGTGAATTCAGTGCAGAAAGACACAGAAAAGTGGGCCTGTGGTGAAAAGGCACATTAGAGTGGTACGCTTTCATCCCCTGCCCGGCTGCCCCCCTGAGATGCCCATTTGAAGTTTGTATTTTTAGATCACCAGTGAGACAGGTGTGTGTGTGTGTGTGTGAGACGTGTGTGTGTGTGTACTTGAGAGAGCACGAAGCAGCTGGAGCCACTGAAAGAAACAAGAGTGACTGTATGCAAGGCTCAGTCTAAATCCCACCCTGTCTCATTTTCTCTGTCTCTGTCTGTCTGTTTGTCTGTCTGTCACCCCCATAGCTTTTCTCCAGACTGGCCAGTGTTTGCATTGTGGAGGAGGTTCTGTCACGTTGGAGGTTTCCAGAAGTTCCTTTACTACGCCATCATGTCTGTGGTCTGCTTCTTGCATCCTGTGTTGGTGTGGCATGCCGTTATCTCAGGTACTTTGGGTGCGTTCGGAAACCCGCACCGGGTGTGTGCTCAGTGTAGTGAGTGCAGTGGGCGTGGCGTTGGAGAGTACGTTCAGTGTGGCTTATTTACGAACGACCAGTTAAGAGTCAGCTGTGTGCTTTTTCACTCTGAACTCTGAAGGTAAACTTCCTTAAAAGCAGCAGTTGCTAACGTAACGTTGATATTGAAAGGAGATGTAATTCATAATATTGGCATACCTACTGTTAGTTTACATGTTGATGCGTGTGAAACTATCAAGCCCAAACGACGAGCTACAAGCTGTAAATGCTGCATTTGCGGTCATTTCCTCCATTGTTCACAGCTGAGAAGCGCTCGAGACACGGCGATGAAAACCAACCAATCAAAACACCACACTGACGCACCACACCGCCTAACCCCATCTTCTGAGTAGGGTTGGTGAGTGCGTGCACTCAACACACCACACCAGTGCGCCGCGCACTGGATTTCCGAACGACAACGCACCAAGTGCACCGAATAAACGAACGACAACATGGCACACCAGTGCGTTGAGTGCGCATTTCCGAACGCGCCCAGACTCTGTCAGGTGTCCACATGTTTAGTGAATAAGATCAATCTGTACGGCCGCCGTACTACGGCGGTCGAGCATGTTGTTAAAATTTAACTAGTACATCTGCAGTGGCTGGAGGTGGTCTCCCTACTCCAATCAATGGTTGGGTAGGACACCTACTGGTTGACAAGAGGTACTACATGAAGCTCAAAGTGTCACTCAATGTCCCCTATCCAAAGAAATGTCTTGAATCTTGACATGAATTGCAGGCTGCAGCTTTAATTTCAGTCTCACTGTTTGAAAATGTACCTGTCTTGTGACCACAGGGAGCATGCTTCTAGTGACAGCCTTTCTCAACTTCATACTAAGCAAGAAGGACAAGTGCGCCACTCCCAAAGCACCTCAGGGTCGAGACCCGTCCGCGACAGAGAGGGGAGGCTCCTTCCTCCACATGGTCCCGGGCAGAAGGGGACCCGACCCGCCTGTGTCACCCAGACATGGAGGCGTCCACCCGGCAGAGGAAGGGGAGAGCATCCATCAGGCGATGCTAGAGCCCGAATGGGAGCACAGCACCACAGTCCCAAAGGAGAAGCAGAGAGAGGGAAGGGGCTGGAGAGAGAGAAGACAGGTGCGTTTCACCAGTAGAGAAGGCCCTGTGGAGCGAGAGATGGAGGAGATGGAGAGTTATCGCGACGCAGAGCCAGAGACCACCTCGGACACTGCGCCCATGATCACTGACTGACCGTACAGTCCCGCTGTGTGGATTCAAACCCGGTACTTTTGCAAGCAAACATCTACTACACTCAGCCAGAGAGGATTCTCCCGCTCCTTCCTTGGCAAGGGGGACTTTTCTGGTCTTCAGACAGGACTGCTCTGCTACAGTCATCCTCCTATAACCCCCAATTCCTGCCCACAGAAACACACGCACGGACGCATGCATGCACGCGCACACACACACAGACACACACACACACACACACACACACACACACACACACACACACACACACACACACACACACACACACACACACACTCACTCACTCACTCACTCACTCACTCACACACACACACACACACACACACACACACACACACACACACACACACACACACACACACACACACACACACACACACACACCAGGAAACCAGTTGGATTCGAGCCAAGGTCTACCACATGGCAAACTTGTACTGCTGAGCCGAAGGGAAATCCCCCCTGACCGAGGTAGATGTTGGGCTTCTGGCCTTCAGGGGCTGAGCTATAAACAGAAAGATACAGTTTGCGTACTAGGTCTGGATAATGCTCCCATGAGCACAGAAAACCACAGAAAACAAGCTCTTCCTCAGACTGAGTACACGCTTGATGCTAGATCGCTTTTTGGTGGTATTATAATAAATGTTCATGGGAGCATTATCTACTGTAGTGATGGAACAGACCTATTTTCCACCTGTTTTTCTTTTTCTGTCCAGCACCTGCTTTGTTTTGTAAATCATTTCTGCATTTCAAGCAAAGCTACTCTGCAACACACAAACTACACTCGACAGCAGATATAATGTATTCATATTGACAATCACAAACTGAACTGTACATCGATGTGTCCTTATGTACAGTATGATGTGGCTATTTTCCTACTCTGCAACAAAAGATTTCTATAAGCACTTTTGAACTTGAATCTTTCTGGAAATGAGGTTTTATTTAACTTTTTAGAATCAACTTACAAATGTCATGACAAGGAACGTCATATTTCCCACCATTTCTTCTCTGTTGTTTTTTATTGTTTTTTTTTCTACAATGAAAATCCCATACGAAGCATCTGTTAAAATGTCTAAAGAAATTAAATGATTTATACCTACATCTGCATGTGCCTTTGCATAATGACCTCCTTTTGTTCAAAGGTCAGTGCAAGACAGAAGACACGCCGAAGGAATCCAATCCACTTAGAGCAGCATGCATAATTCATGAGCCAATAAATGAGATAAACCGTTTCATTTCGTACAATCAGACCACATATGCGCTTTAAGGAGACCCTATCGCGTCATGTGACTGAGAAATTCATTCAAATGCCTTTCGCCAAGCGTGCAGCAGCATACACCTTGCATGCATGGGGGGGTGGGGGAGCTTGTGTTTGCCTATGGCTCTGAGTTGGGCCTTTGCCATGTGATGAGATGAGCTTGTGAGCGGTGACCATGGTGACCGCCGCGCTTGGGGACAGAGACAAAGCGATGGGTTTGTCATGGTGATAAGAAGCAGAAACAGCACTCTCATTATAGGTGACTCCAGCCGTAGTGTGGCTGCACGCTCGAACATACAGTATTAACTCTCAAATGTTCAACACAATCATAATACAAAACTGTAGTGTTGGGATGCGTAACCTGGAGGAATCGGGAGGAACCGGATCCAACGTTGAGGAACCGGAATCGTTCTTGTCGCATTTGGAACAGTTTCAGGAACCGGTTTTATCACACTGTCAGAGGCTGTTATGTGTGGACTTCACAGGCTCTATTTTGATTATATATAGTCTTAAGTAACAGCTCTTATGCCTTAACTTAAGGCCTGGAGGCGTGGCAAATGCTGTTTGGCCACTCAAAACAGCTAAACAGCATTTGCCACGCCTCCAGGTCTTAAGTTAAGGCATAAGAGCTGGTACTTAAGACATCAAAATAGAGCCCCACGTCTGCTATGCAATTACAATACCGGAGGTTCTCAAACCTTTACATTTCAAGGACCACCATAACTACAGAACTACTAGGGTCCAATAGGAACCCCCTATAGGAACCGTTAAAGGGAACTGTTAAGGAATCGGAGGATTAAGGCTTCGTTAAGGAAACGGAATCGTTCAAATCCTGAAGGATCCCAACCCAACACACAAAATAATATGTACTTAAAACGTAGGGGCAGCAATCATTTCCCGGTCATTTTTGCCCACTCACTAGACCTGTCTGCTCCTTCTGTTTCCTGCAACACCTTCACTCTTTTCCAAAACAAGACCATCTACAAACAATAATGATCTGCTGTTTTTGCCAAATGTTTGCCTCAGAATAGAGATGCTAGGATTCATGTGGTTAAAACGGTAACATGATCAGGAAGACTGGGCACTAAGGAAAAGCGTGGGCACCTCGATGTAAAATTGGCTATTTTTCATGTCATACTTCTACTATTGCTACAAATTGCTACAAAACCTGTATATCCAATCATTTTGGGAATAAACAAGAAGTTGAAGGATACATTTAGGTCTGATAATGATGTACTGTGCGTGTTCAAATCGTTTACATTACTTCAAACCATTTCTCAGAGGTTTTATTTTTTAACATTTTGGACAAAATAGCCAATTTTACATCGAGGTGCCCTCTCTTCCTTAGTGCCCACTCTTCTTGTATCTGGTTAAAACTGGCCTGTAGGGCAGAAACAGGGAATGCCCGGTCATTTTTTGTTATTTCTATTTATTTGTTTAAGAAATATCTGTCACAGATATTTTTTATCTATATCTTACCATCCACTTGAATGGAGACAGATCCTTTTTATCTGTTTATCTGGCCCAGTGGGAATGGGCCTTAAGAGGCCTGCTCTGTCGAAAACATTGCAAAAACCTTTGCGAAAACCCTTCAACCCTATTCTTTGAGCTTTTGGGTCTGTGGTTCCACGACTGATCTGTGAAGTATTGTGGAGCTAGCCCGGAAACCGGACAAATCTGACAGAGCAAAACCATTTATGTTTTGATCTGGTCATGCCAGGCTACAGTTAATACATTTAGGGCGCTAATAACAAACAGTAAAAATGTTAAATCAATTCTGTATTTCACTCGTAACCGGTGCAAGGGGGGTGGTATGTGGTATAATGACATTCTTTGACAAATGCTGGAGAAAGAAAGGGAACAGATCAAATAAATATATAAAATACCTTTTTTTAAGTTAAAATGTAATAATCAGAGTGATCAGGCGTTTCACTTTTTAATGCTTTGATGCCATAATGGTTTAAAAAAAGCTTTTTAAAGCATTATTGGGGTCGTTAATTGTAATGTACTGTGTGTGCTGTTTATTCCTTGTTTCTCATCACGGTACAAAAGATACAATTCTCCATGGGCTACAGATATTCCTTCTGTTGTTCTGCTCATAAATCAATGCGGATTTATTTTCTGACAAACACACATCACACACACACACACACACACACACACACACACACACACACACACACACACACACACACACACACACACACACACACGGCATCTCCCATTCCCCTGTGCATTGGACTGTAGTGTTGTGTGTGTAGATATATAATACCGTATAGCCTTAAGAGACAATCTCTCCCCAACATCAAAGCTAAGCGGCGAATCAATAGGTGAAGAGGAAGCAGCCATTCATCAGACATCGCCTCGCTGAGCTCAGGTGCCAGACAGCACGCACCCACGCACGCACGCACGCACACACACACACACACACACACACACACACACACACACACACACACACACACACACACACACACACACACACACACACACACATTACTCATCCTGCATGCACAAAAATAATGTATACATTATTTGAAGGTATTCCTCTGCACATTTGATAAGCACACTTCTACAGCTCATTACACATATGTTCATCCTATGGAAACTGGTTTTCTTTCTTATTGTGCACAATGTGCACAACAATAGCCGTGTCACAAAGCTGTGACATGTGAGGCCAGACTGAAGGGGTGGGTGGGGGTACCACCAGCTCTTCATGTACAACACAGGGTCTCTTTGTTCAGGTTCTGCCAATAGCCGATCTATAAGCTCACCACACAGCGCGATGCGAGGCGCTGTGCCTGTGAGCATGTAGATCAACTACTTTATAGGCTTGCAACACCGGCGTCCGACAAAGTATAAATCATGGCCTAAGGGCCTAGTTTGCTTATTTTATTGTTTCTTCCTCAAAGAGCCCTGACCAACTGACTGACCCCATATGAAACCCCATATGAAACTGCTATCAGAAAAGTATTTGACAATAATGTGTTATGTGGAGAGAAGAGGAGAGGAGAGGAGAGGAGAGGAGAGGATGAGACATGACTGGACATGGCAGTCTCAGTTTTTCCAGGCTGGTTCCAAAAATGTCATTAAAAAATGTATTTTCTTTTCCCCCTTTTTTTTGACAGACTTTGTCACAATCATATCCTCTATAGTGAACTGCTTCCTAGAGGGGAAGTTATTCGGGCGCTGGAACAGATTACTTCCTCTGTTAAATCATCTCTGCCATGTGGGAGAGAGAGAGATTGAGAAAGAGAGATTGAGAAGAGAGAGAGAGAGAGAGAGAGAGAGAGAGAGAGAGAGAGAGAGAGAGAGAGAGAGAGAGAGAGAGAGAGAGACTTCCTAAGAGTTACCACCCCAACAGTAGTTTCCTAGACTGCTTTCATACAAACTCAATAACAGGATGGGAGCGTATAAATCTTAGTGGGTCACACAGTGACTTCCTCCCTACCTACCGCACATCATCCAACTGCTTCAATACTGCAATGGAAAACAACATCAAGTATAGCTAGCTTAAATGTTGCAAATTCAACAATGGAGATATTGTTCTATTCTCAGATAGGATGCTCTGGATAATTGTCCTAAAGGAGTAAGTTCACCCCCAAAATGCCTTGTTTTCTATTGATTACTCATGCCATGAAGACTTGAGTATATATATTTTTTTTCTGGATGGGGACCCAAATACAAGGCCCTGGATGAGGACCCAAACGCATTTTACTGACTGCCTGCCTGTATGCCAAAGACAAATTTCCATTTGATGTAAAATTTGACGGACATTAAAGTTTTCTTATTTGTGTAAATTTACTTGCCCCTTGACCCTAAATGTAGCCTACCCCCATTGATTCTGCCCCAAATGCACTGGGTGGGTCCACATCCAGGGCCTTATTTGGGTCCCCATCCAGGCCCATGCATTTGGGTCCCCATCCAGAATCAATTGGGGTAAATTTACTACTTACTTTTTTTTGTCCTAAGAATGCGACAAATACAAAAAAAAAAAAAAAACATTATTGAACTCAAGTCTCCATGGTCAATCAATAGAAAAAAGACGATTTGGGTGAACTACTCCTAAAATGCCTATTAGTTAGGGCCCCTTAACTTACAAGCATTTCAAGTAGTAGCCTACTGCTATTATGCGTGTTAATAATTAAAATGGCATTCGTTTGTAACCTTATCTATTATCTGTTTGATCAAGATCACAACCAGCAGTTCTGTATGCACACTGAGAGGGCACAACCCGATTTAACCTTCGTCGTACGGCTGTGTCGCACGCCGAAAATAGCCGATCTAGAAGCTCACAGCACGTCGTTGTCGTGAGCGTCCAGCGGCGCCGCGTGTGCTTGTAGATTTGCTATTTTCAGTGGCACCTTGGTGAATATGCAGACATGCGGTCCTTCTTGACTTCATAAGACCCGCCTACAGCTGACGCTCATTGGTCGCGTCTTATCAGTACGGCGTTCTATTGGGTCCTTCTGCTGTCGGTCATACCTGGCAAGCCTCCAGGACCGTTCAGGACTGTTCAGAGCTATGAAAACTGATAAAGCCTTGGTGCGATCATAAAACCGCAGTGGAGAAATAATAAAGGACGCCTCCTTGCTTTTTTTTGGACCAGGCAGAATACGACCGAGTTTCTTTGGCTATGGTAAGAATGTGTGTTTTTTTTTAAATAGAATAATAGTCATGCAGGCCTTTTGTATCGCAAATTAATTGATTCACGTTCAGATTGTTAATAAGGACACGCGACCTAGTTTGTGCGCTTTGGGGAAAAAAAACGTGAAACAGAATGGATAGCCATAATAAATCAGCGTCGCTCTGACGTTGTCATGGTTACATAGTATTGTAACTTACATTCCCATGTCATGCACTCAAAAACTATATAGTATTGTATTGTAATATTCATTATCTTTTTTTAGGGGAAAAAGAGAATACCGGTAAACTAAAAACTTAGTTGTTCCACCCTCCGTAGCTTCAGTTAAGTAGTGACAGACTAGTAATAACTGATCCGTCAAGTCCAGACTTGTGCGGTAGTCATGAATGCTTTTGTTTCTCAGTATTTGCCTTGGAATTCCGCTTTTGCATAGGATATGCAGCATGCCGTGGACCTTGGTAATGCATTGGTTACGGCCACAGCTGCTCTGATGGTTGGGTAATTAGGTATGAAATGAACTAGCCTGCACATGATGATGAATTAACAACAACCATGGCATTGAAGAGCTTCATTTAGCATGGTGAAGATGAGAGGAGATAGGGGAGGAGTGTACGTTTTCTTTGCAGTGCAGTCACAGTCAGTCAATGGTGGAAAAAAGCAGCCTACTCAATTATTATCAATAGCCTACTGCTACTGCACAATAGAAATACTCTGTTACAAGGAAAAGTCCGGAATTCAAAATGTACTTGACTAAAATTAGAAAAGTAGGCAACAAAAAGTACCAAAAGTAGAAAGTATCTACTCATTATACAGAATGCCCCATTCAGGTTTTCAAATGTATAAAAAACTTGTATGTATATGGGCAGAAGTGGTTAATATGTTTAGTAATAATCAAAATGCACAAAGTAGTGGAGTAGAATTAAAAGTATTGGAAATTGGAAATACATAAGTAAAGTACAAATACCTCAAAATTGTACTTAAGTACAGTACTTGAGTAAATGTACTTTGTTACTTTCGCCACTGTTCACAGTGAGCCCCCTTCTTCTATGTACTGTAGACTAGGCTACTACTGATTCTTGAGCCTTTGGTCTGCCTAGTGTGTGAAACCATCATGTGTGGATGGTGGTTAAATAATTGATAATAACGGTGACAGACTGCAATCCTTTAACTTATGGAATATTCATGCCTGCATTATTTCATATGAATATGCATGAGGAGGAGTAGACTGACCACTGGATGTCTGGCTACCATTACTCTCTTCCTTGATGGAAGAGGTGAAGGTGCTGACACTGTTTTTTTATGAACAGCCCCTCCTGCTTGACTATAGACTCCTAGTCCTATGTGACTCATAAGTCTTAATGGAAAATGTATAAATTATTAGTGGAATAAATGGACAATGAGGTCAAATGGACTGAACATCCCAGATATGGGAAAGGAGGGTTTTAACTGAATTGAAAATAATACAGCCCTATCTTTATTCAGGCACAAATGAACTGAAGCTTTCCTATATGCACAAATCATATGGGGAACCCCCACCCTGACAAGCACTTGAAATTGTAGGACTCGAGGCATTACATTTCGTTTGACTCAGTTCCACAGATAAATATTGTGAAAATAGCCGGTCTACAACGCCTCGTGTTTGCCTCTTTCTTAAACAACATTTGAAAATTTGTTTCCAGGGGGTCCCCAGCAAAATTTCAATTATTCTTTTTATTGTGATGCATGCACTGCGCTGTGAACTTGTAGATCTATTTTTGAAAGATTTAGAATCATTCATAGATTTGTTTTTACACAAATCCTCATATTGTCGTTTGTCAGATATGGGTCTGCGGTCAAACACATATGGGGTGCTTGACATGCAATCGTTTAAGAACGAGCTGTAAGGAGCCGCTTGGTAACAGTTATATTAAGTAAGGGCTAACGTCTGGCTCAGTGGTCATTATCGAGTAATACAATCCCGACAGGCTGATATGGCACTGATGCGATAGCGGAGGTGCCACATCAGCCTGATCATTATCATTCGATAATGACCGCAGAGCCAGTCGTTATCCCGCTTATTACACGGCTACTTAATAAATAAATTAATAATTTGACCAAAAAACAAAAAAGTATTTTCTTGCTGTGAAAGTATTCCACAAGTCTTGCGGAAACAAGGAAGTGTTCAATCCATTTTCTGTTACTGCATCGTCTATTTCTCACTTCAAATATTTTTTGAAAACATCCTTGAGAGCAACGTTTAGTTGTAAATGACACTGTGTGTTTGTTTACATGTATTTCATGTTGGATACAGCTCAAAATCCACAAAGTGCAGCAGGTGTTCTGAGCCTTTGATTATGATTGCATCGGTCTGTTATAGAGCGGAGTGGTCTGTTATCAAGAAATGACACACCGTTGATTTCGGCGATTGACCAATCAGAATCAAGCATTCAACAGTTAAATGTTGTACACTCCCTGAGTTAATATTTTACTGTGTGTAGCGTACTGTTCCTGCTGTGAAGTGAAATGGAGATGGATTTCTACAACTGTACATGTTTAGGTTGAGGTAGAGCAGATTCTGATCAGTTATACTGAGGACCTGGTTGTCTGTCTCATGTCACAGTTCATGGATTAGACTCACTTGTCTGTTTTCTGAGGACCCCCCCCCCCCCTTTCCTCCTTCCTTCCTTCCTTCCTTCCTTCCCTCCCTCTCTCTCTCCATCTCTACTATAATGTGTGAGACCGAATGATGCAGTGTAACCAAAGCATTCAGTGGCTGCCAATCTGTATCTTTGAATTGGGTTAATTGGGTGTGAGGAAAAGATAATAATGCAATCACTTAATTGCTTGGGTGAAGATTGCTGCTGGCTTCATCGCTACCCACACAGATGGTTTCATTCATTCAGCAGTGCGATCAGAATCTGTGTGGATACACACTAAAATCCACAGCGTTCATTTCAGAGAGAATACCAATGTGGACCCTTATGGGTCCATTTGGTTACATTTCTCTGGGTTAAATTAACGCTGAGGATTTTGCTCTTTGTGTAGTAGCATTGTTCCAGTTGATTGGACCATAGATAACTGTGACTAATCGAAATACTGTCAGTTCAGGATGTTCAGCATGATTATTGGTTCAGCCACAAGGTGGCAGTGTCATCATCCTACATAAGGAGTCTGTCACACTCTGTGCAGTATTGTTCTCCACACTGGCTTGAGCAATTAAAATGGTGCATTTATACAGGCCCTTTCTCCAAGGCACTTTACAATGATTGTGCATTACATTTACCCATTCTCACACACATTCATACACACAGGGAGGTGGAAACCATGCAAGGCACCAACCTGCTCATCTGGAGCAATTAGGGGTTCAGTCAGTGTCTTCCTCAAGGACACTTTGACAGCAACTCTGGAGGAGGCGAGCCCTGGATTGAACTGGCCGCTCTTCCTCCTGAGCCCGTTGATCTCAACTTGCACGCGACATTGACCGTTGCAGACCGTGAGGAAGACTGTTTTTCGCTTTGCCCAAATTCAAGCACTTTATTAGGGATTTTTGGAAACTTTGGATCGTGTCTTATTCATTCTCTACCTGCCACGGAGCTCCGACGGTACATGAGATTTAACAGAATTAAAACGTGTGGGTGTACCCAGTGGTGTGTTCTACCGTGTTAGGCTATAGGCCTATACGTACAGTAGTATGATGTGCAGAGTGTATCACCACGACTGCGCGCATGTCATGCAGGGAATGATTATCGGATCCCTCCGGGAAAACCTAGAAGACTCCACTGGGTTCACCGTTGTATATTAACTTGCCTGATGTAGAGGAGAAATGACCCAACTACTAAATGTCCAGTCTGACATATGGTTATTATTAATCACAAATAGGTCTTGCAAGACACCGTTTGGAAGAAGCAAGAATATATATGGCAGCCTAAAAACCTAGCCTAAATGTTATAGTAAAAAGAAGGGGGGAAAAAATTAAGAAAAAAAGGGACGTGTCCGTGGTATAAATACTTGGCCACTTAACTTGACAAATCAAACAAACGGGACACTTTATTAGAACCCCCCAAAAGCTAGACATAACAAGCACAATTTTGCAAACAATTCCCCCTCCCAAAAACGAATAACCACCACATAAACATGGGCACATTTGTTATCTTTTTTATTGTTTGTAGTAGCATGTGTTTTAGTCTTAAAGAAGATAGGCCTATAGGCCTAAGAGACAATAAGACATAAGTTGCGTTTCCATAAGCCTTTTCGAAAATAGGAAGCGAATTGTCAGAAATTCGAAAAAGCGAATTTAGCCTGTGGTTTCCATCCACTGTTGAAATGCGATTCTTGGGAGACCTCTGCGTCTGGAAGGTGGCCGATCTGCAAGCTCACAACGCGTCGCGGATGGGAGGTGCTGTGAGCTTGTAGGTCGGCCACTTTTGGCACGCAACACGGTGTGACGACCAAGTGTTAGCCAGGATTTACTTGGTTGATGTGACGGACGAGGCTTGCACAACACATAGAGTATCACTGCACAGTGCACACAACAGCACCGTAAAATAAACATCCGATGCAAGGTACAGTAGTAGGGAACACGGCGCCAACAAGTCAGTAGCTCCCTTCAGCCAAATCGATATCATGCAAGTTCAGTGTATTTTAATTGAAACCCTATTCGCTTTGTGTTTCCATTTCCCTTTTGCGCATTTCATTTTTTCGATTAAGCCCCAAAATCCACCTAGCGCATAAATGTTTTTTGCGAAAAATGAAAGTTTATTCGAATTTGAAGTGTTTCCATAAAAAGATATATGCGCAAAAGCTTTCATGCGCAAAAAAACGGCTTTATCGAAACGCCACTATTGTCATGGACACAGTTATAATTAAGGATACTTCAGTAAATACTTCACAAAGCCCCTGTTAGTGTCTCCTCACTTCCTAGTCCAATCCAGTGGCCCTGATGCTACAACTCTACTCATTGAACGCTAATAAAGCTACAAGCCATGTGTTGTCTTAAGGCAGTTTTTAACTGCGCAGATTTGGACACGATTTGCCGTCGGAAAGCGTCTGCTGCCGACAGAGAGCCATCGGGAGCTTGTCAACAAGAGACGCTTGCCGTCGATAAAGCCGTCGGGGCCTGTTGATGAAGAACTGGACATGCTCAGTCTTGTGCCGTCTTTTGCAAGGAGTCGGTAAAATTGAGGCGGTTGATACAGTAGAGTGGACCTTTAGTTTGCTACTGGCTGCAGAACCAAGCCTAAATAAGCCAGAGAAATTTCCCAGTCGCCTATATTTTCAATTCCTATACCAATCAACTCCAAAGCAAAGCAAAGGAACACTATCTGGTTGCCAGATTCTGTGAGTGAAACAAGCGTCCAGCTCTATGAAAACAAGCCCAAAAGAAGCGACCACTTTCACCACTTGAGCTCTATTACATTAGCTATTTTCTAAAAGAATGTTGAAAGCAAGGCCAAATAAGCAACTACACTTCAAAAACAAGCCGGCAACTAGCGACTTTACAGGAAAACAAGAGAAAGGTCGCTTATAATGATCAAACCTGGCAACACTACCAGACCAGCATTGCAGGACACAGAGGTGTCACCTGAATGCAATGTTCCGCCGCCCGACTTTTAAACACCAAGTTTGCCAACTAATGCCAGCAGCCTACAACAGACTAGCAGTTTGAAGCCGTTGGAAGTAGTCTGTTTGGTGTGGAGACACCTTAATGATGGATGCGACGATTCAGGCAAAGCTTTACATCATGACCCAGCTCAGTGGCCCTGAAAGAAAGCACACAGACATTCATGTTTAGTTAGATGCAGTGTTCATTTTCACAGCAAAACTTTGATTTAGTTTTAGTTTTCATAGTCCTTTGAATTAATCATTTAGTTTTAGTCATATTTTAGTCGACAGTTAAATCTACAGTTAAAAAAAAACGTGGTTGCAGCGACAAGTTGTGAGCTTGTAGATTGCCATTTTCAGAGTGCAAAATAATATAAATATAATTCAAATTTAGTTCAAAGTAGTAAATAAATCATTTATCTGACACTGTGTCAGTGAACAGTGTCGATCTCTCACTTGTTGAAGCAGCGTATGAGCAGTCTGCCCATTCGGGACTTTGGATTCAGACACACTTCTACATTGCTCCTCTTCAGCACCACTCTGAAATACACATGTAAACACACACATTAGCTCCACTAAACACGTTCATCCCAGATTTGGCTCAAATCCCTACACACACACACACACACACACACACACACACACACACACACACACACACACACACACACACACACACCCACACACACACACACACACACACACACATACACCCGCCCGCCCAAACTGTTTACTGTACATATATTTATTTTTGATTTCTAACTGTTCATATTATGTTTTGCATAGTATTGTATATTTGTCTGTTATTAATTGTTTTAATGAATTGAGTACAAAGGAGCTGTCTTGGGTTTAAATCCTATTAGCAGACCTTGTATTGAACTGTACTTTCCTGTGCTTTTTTCTGCAAACTGCTAATAAATTATTCAATCAACCAATCAATCAATCAAATTAAGTCAAAAGGTGCAGAAGTTAGGGCTGCCACCATTATGTCATTTTACATGACGATTAATTGTCACTCAAATAATTGCAAAAATAACGATTTAATTGTTGAGTTGACTTATGTAGGATGAGTTTTTGTCGTTGACAATTACATTTCTGTTTGGCTTTTAGGCTTTGAAGTTACACATGGCAGATATGACATATAACCTAAAAAACTAAGAAACTACTGACATATTTGACAACTTTATACTTTAAAAGGACCTTGATTGTGGAAATAGCCGATCTACAAGCTCACAACGCTTGTAGATCTGCTATTTCCCTATTATTTTTAAATATGTGAAACATTTTCAACATGGAAATGAGTATGACGATTATGACAAAATAATTGCGATTATGTCAAATAATTGGGATTAGACAATTATGTCAAAATTGTGACAGGCCTATCAGAAGTATTGTGAATGTGTGTACACGTGTGAGGATGGTACTCACAAGATGGTGTTTACGTTACAGTCTGGGCCGATGGGAATCAGTCTGAATTCTTTCAGTTGTCCTCTGACTGAATGATGGGTCTCTGGACACCTACATCCCTTTAATCCCGGGATTAACGTTTCAATGCTTTTCTCTGGATCTTGACCTAGATGTCGTGATTAGAGGTCAATTCAATACAGTGCAGGAAAGGCGGGCATTACAGTAAAACAGTGGTTTTCAACCAGTGGTCTAGGGAGGGACCACCAGTGGTTGAGGGGGTCCCAAGCTAAATGATGGAGTGTTGGTAACCAAATGGACCCTAATAGATAGAGAGTGTACTATAAAGTATAGATTGAGAGTGTAAAATGAAATCAAATGGAAAAAGTCTACACAATTAGAAAATATTATAGAATTTCTTTTTGCAGGGCTGCCAAGTCTCACGCTTTGAGAGTGAGTCACACAATTTATCCTCTTGCTCACGCCACACTTGCCATTTCACACGCTCATTTACAGACATCCCACCTCTCCTGAAAGTTGCGGGGGGTATATTCTCTCTCGGTAGAACACAGTTGAACGGAGAAGTGTATTCTCGCTCGGTAAAACACTGTCGCACTGAGAATTCTCAGCGGAGTGAGTGCAGCTGCCCCTCTCCTCTCTCCCCCTCTACACAAACACACATGCTGCTGACATGCACGCAGCGGCAGAGAGAGTGGTATATCCATGACTCATCCACGCTCTGTCTGGAATATTAACTCAAACTGATCACCATACAAAAAAAGAAAAAAATAATAATAATAATAATGAAAATTGATGTCATAAGACCTTTAACGATGGCTCGTTGTTGTTGAGCCTGTAAACACTTGTCTTGAACAGGGGTCCGGGACCCCTAGGGGGTCCTCAGAGTTTCTACATTTGGGTCTCCAAATCTTTGTGTACATTAACCACTTGAACCCTAATTTCCCTATATTTTGAGGAGGGCTTTAGAAGAGGTAGAGAGAAAAGAGCAGACCTAGTCAAGTTTACCAGGTACTGAGTTTTAAATGTTTGATAAATACACTGATCACAGTGCTGTCAAACGAGTCTATGAAGCTATCTATGACATCTATGGAAAGGTTTCATCTTCTGCAACACAATTTTGATACAATATGTAATGGGGATCATCCTCTCCCTCAGCTAAGGGGTCCTTGACTTGAAAACGTCTTCTTGCCTGCAGTGCCTGCCCTGGCAAACAGCCAGTAGTCACAAATCACAATCTAAAAATAGAAATTATTGCCCAGGATATTTCATCAGCTGCTATAGTAACAACAACAACAACAACAACAACAACAAGAGCAACAACAACATCAACAATAATAAATAGTAGAATATCAATATATTATATTCTCGTCTTTCTTACCTGTGATTAATACACAGCAGAGGCTCAGCACAGCGAGCTGACAGACTGGGTGAAGCTTCATGCTGGAGTTACACATTGGCACTGACTGCGCTTCGACACTGAGCTCAGAGTGCATTCTGTTCTTCTTTATCTTGTGGTTTCCGAAAGACAAGATGCCTTGGCTTGTGGTCAACATTGCTGCCTCCCTCTGGTCGGGAGAAGTCCTCATTTTGCCTCTAGTTCTCTATACGTAGGACTGTAGCGGCAACAAATTCAAGCACTGCTTTCACAGCCCTTGGCTGGCTTTCCGTGCATGGGATTCAGGACACTTGAGTGTTATTTTTGCGTGTGGGCTCACTTGCCACTGCTGCATACATAGTCTTTCTTTCCTCTGTAAACTGCCTGCACTCCACAAGTGCAGGAAATGTTTGTTCTTTTTGTCCGCCTGGGTCTGTTTCCCCATTTTTGCCAAGTCACAGGCCATTCCACACCACAGTGTCCCATTCTTAGTCTGGTCATTTGCACTGTCTGTTTTTTCTCAGACTCCAAGGCCTGCTGGGAGAGTTGAATGCAAAGTTTGACCCTGATCTGTCTAGCTGCCACACACACACACACACACACACACACACACACACACACACACACACACACACACACACACACACACACACACACACACACACACACACACACACACACATGGACAGGAGTTAAAACATAACCTGGACCTGGCAGAGATAACTAAACACAAATCCCAGTGCCACAAGGTGGCAGTGTCATTATGTATGATCATTTTTACAAAGCCTGTTATATTATGATCATCACATGAAGCTGACCAGTATGTTATTATGTGTGCAGGTTACATTAGTTTAGGCAATTACATAAATTATTTTACCAAGATTAGCTTTTTGTTCTGTTCCACCTTTTTTTCATTTTTTAAGTATATTTAATTTAAGGACTGAACAACAGGCCTTTAATTTTCTACAGTTTGTGCTTAATGTAGTACACCAAGTACAGTCTTGTCTGCAGAAACTGAAGTTGGTTTTAAATGCCAATAAGACCAAGATCATGCTACTCTCCAGGGCTAGTAGAGCTTCTGCAAAATCTCCCTGTTTTGACTTCGCAAGGAGCAGTTATTGAACTCATCTCTAGCTATAAGCTTATCTGGGTTTTCAGATTGACCATCAGGTATCTTTTAAACTTCACATCTCAAGCCTAGTCTCAAAGCTCTATGCAAAGTCTATAGAAATACATTGTTTTTTTTCTTGTGAAATATCTTGCTGGTGACTAGTTCAGAATCAATCAATCAGAATCCGAATGATGTCTATCATTGTGCCTTAAAGCAGCACTATGTAACTCTCTCTCTCTCTCTCTCTCTCTCTCTCTCTCTCTCTCTCTCTCTCTCTCTCTCTCTCTCTCTCTCTCTCTCTCTCTCTCTCTCTCTCTCTCTCTCTCTCTCTCTCTCTCTCTCTTCTAAAGAATGTCCTCACAATTCCCATGCCTGCCCTCAGTGCCCTGAACTGTAACAAGAAGGATCTTGTTGAGTTGTTCACTTTCACTTTAGCGTAGCCTATGTTTATTTCATAACCATGCGGTCCAAGTATCAGACCATATCGCATTTCTAACAGCAAAGGAGAGACACGTTCCTACAAGCATCTCGGTGGAAGGAATACTTAATAGCAATAGAAGAATACTTTGACTTACAATTATGCCATTTACTTGTAACAAAATACAAAAGTATTAACATTGTAGGCCAGGCCTACTCATTATGCAGAATGGCCATTTCAGAATGTCATCGTGTTATTGGTTAATTATATTGGATCATTAACCACTTAAAGCCTTATTCTATACTTAAATTGCTGATCTACAAGCTCACAGTGCATTGATTTTATTGATCTATTTTCAAAAGGTTTAAAAGATTGTTGATTAATAATTGTATATAATAATAATTAGTTATTTGAAATCTTGGTACCTTGAAGTCCTGCTTAAGAAGGCTGCAATAATACTTGAGTACACTGTGGTGGAATTCAGATCAATCAATAATCATGAGAAAATGAGGACACAAGACAATTATATTAGGTGGTGGTGGTCAAGTTTAATGTAAACATGATATCATGGACAGAAGTACAATTAACACTCTGGGCAGTGGTAAAAGAGTTCTGCCAAGAAGAATGGTCAAACACTAGAGTTATACTGTGGCTTCAAGGCCTCTGGAACGAACTGTAGGCCTACCATAACAAGATAGGCTTTACCAAAACAATAGTTACTGAGGCCCACTGAAGGCCTCTCTACTCCTAACTATCAAGTATTAGTATCATCATACTGACCTAGATATTAATATAATCAATTAATACATGATCTACTCTATAACGTCATACATAATCAATCATGATAAACTCTTATCTACTGCAACACCATTGCCTTTTTTTAATCAATTTTACATGGCCATTTCCTCAAAAGATATGAGTGCAAGAATGGTCGCTGTGAACTGTTTATTGTTTATTGTGTGTGGGTGTGGGTGTGTGTGGGAGGGTGGGTGGTCAAACAGGCGTTCCTGTATGAGTATGACCATATCCAGTGGCATCCGTCCTGGTCACATGGTTTACAGGAAAACTCAGAGGTTTTATGAAAGGGAAAAAAAATCTCTTTGCTTCTTCTCAGTGCTCACCCGGTCTTCTCTGTTTCAGAGGGTTAGTGGCACAGTGTTCACATTACAGCCTGGCTGCCATGAATGCATCACAGGTGCAGGGACGTGCAGGAGAATGAGAGAGGCAGGGGCTGAAATTTCTAAAAGTGCCTTTTGGTGAAAATATTGAACATAGCAGACCTCCAAGCTCGATGACACACAAAACTAAGCATAAAAAAGGCAATACTGGAGATGTGGCGTACGGCATGGATTTCTACACAGTGAGGGCAATTCTTTCAACATAAGATGATGCATTCATGTTCAGGAGAGTTTGGACAAGGCAATTCTCTTGAATTCTGCCTTCAGGTATGGCATGGAAAGAGGGCATTCGCATTTCTTTCACCATAGTAAAAACTGCATTAATGGTCTGTTTTACAGACGGATAAAGGGGCAGGGGCTCAAGCCCCCTTTCATGTCTGTGTGCACGTGCCTGCACAGGTGTAATATGAAGTGAGCCATGATGATGAGATTACTGCCTTTGTATTTAAGAAAACAGTGCTGTATACCCGTTTGAAATGCGGGTCCTATGTTACTATTACGCCGATTGGATTTCATTCCTCAAAACAGGTTTTTGATATCTTATTCCGTTATTGAGATATCGACCTATTTGTGATTCGTTATTGAAGTCTGATACCTCTTATATCATGCATAGACTTTTTTTGTTACCGCCACGCACGCTCTGACTTGACTGGTGCGGTGATCTCTTAGATCATCAAACATGTATCCACAACTTTCCAACATCCCATCCAAGCTCACAGCGGTTGCATCTGCGACGCGACGTGAGCTTGCATGTCTGCTGTTAACCTGAAGTGTCCCGCAGATAATGCTACAGTAAAGTCTTGTGGAAACAGGTAGATGGGAAATATGGATCGCACACAGTGGAAGAGTTATTTTTCTTTTTTGCTTTATTGAATCTTAGGATGAGAAACAGATGTTTCGGCTATCCAGCCTTCTTCAGTAGGAGAAGGCTGGATAGCTGAAACGTCGTTTCTCATCCTAAGATTTTCAAGATGTTTCTTGTCACAAGGATTGCACTGTTGGGGGGGGGGGGGGGGCTGCTTCATAACACATATAATTAAAAACTTTAAAGATGCAATAAAGCAAAAAGAAAAATAACTCTTGCCACTGTGCGATACATTTCCTATACACCTTATATCACACATACTTTATGAGCTGCTTGCACCCAACTGTGTTTTACTTGGGTAATCTATATGTCACTGGTTGTCAACGCGTTGTCAACGTGTTAAATGAACACTGGGGATTTGACAGTGCTGATGGTCCCAGAGATGGCAAATTGCATCGAATAAATAAATGGAGAGCCGATCTACTGCACAAGCTCACAACGTGTCGGATCACGACACATTGTTAGCTTGCAGAAGAGGAACGTTACATAGCACAGCTTTAATTCAAGTCGTTTTGTAATATAGTATATATGTTTTACTTCTGAAATTCTTTTGACTGTTTAAGTTCTAAATGTTTTTATTTTCTCTTAAAATAAGTATAATTATAGGATGGCTCCATAACCCCCCAAAAATAAAAGTCCCAATGTAAAACTGTACTGAGCTGTATATACCGTACCGTTGACTCTCCAAAAGCCTTTAATTTTCAACTTAGCTGAAACATGTTGGTCTTCACTTTGGGGACAGTGTTTACTTTATAGCTGCTCAGTGACTCATGTCCTGTTGTGGATTAATTAAAGCTCAGGCTCTGCTGAGTGTAACCCCTCATGTCCTTTACTTTCTCTTTCTCATCGTTCATACCTGGAAGAAATGGCCGTTTACTAAAGTAAATAACCACAAAAAGTTGAGCTGTTATTTTGATACATTTATTACAAAAGTGCAATATACAAAAACATATTTTGATGATAGAAAATATATTAAAAACCCCCCAAAAAATGCATTTACTGTACCTACCCAAACTGTATAGTTCTGACTTCATAACATACTGACCATGTAAGCGGTGTTTAAATGCTAAAAGGCTTCTCAACGATACATATAAAACCAAGAACCAGCTTTGTTTTACTGTAGCAAATTTCCCAGACGTAGAAAAATGAAAAGCTACTGCCACCAGCCTGCAGTTCGAGCAGGAAAGAGAAAATGTTTAACAAACAGTCCCCTGTCTTATCTTCGTTGGGTCAGATTCTAGGCAGGACACTTCCTCTCCGTATGGAATTGTTGTTCTGGCTGTTTGCCTAAGAAGAGGAGGTCGGGGTCGGGGACGTTGCCCTCCTTCTGTGACCCCCATTCCTATGTCGTGGCCTCTTCTGATGATGCTGCCGGTTTTTCCTCCTCCGCCTCAAGCAAAGCTTTACGTTACGACCCAACTTGTTGGCCCTGAAAGATAGGACACAAACATATTAGTGTTTAGCTTAGTGCCTGACTTACTTGGATGTAAAGGTGAAACTCATTAGCTTGGTTCTCTTTGTTGGTCAGAGATTCATAACAAACATGAATCTGTTGTGCATGGTTTACTGTATATGATGTACAACATTGCACTTAAATTAATACAGTGTCACACTGTATTAATAATGCAACAAAATGCCAGTGGTAGCATAAGTTTGCTTTGACAAGTGTACAAATACAACCAGACGGACACACAAGGGTCCACTTGGTACCATTTATTCAATTTAAATTAAGGATTTTACTGTGTACTGTATAATTGATTTTTGAATCTTCATGCTTTTGTACATCATATACAGTAAACCATGGTCGGTGGGTTAGGACCCTGAACTGGGTCACAAAGTGGTCTGAGACAGCTGTGACTTGCAAATCAAATTGTTTGAATCCTGATGCAAGACAAGTTGAAATTGCAAATATTAAAAGCTTTAGTTTTCAAGGTCCGAACAGAGATAGTTAAAATTCTAATTTAGTCAATCACAAGCACCAAATCATTTCTCTGACGCTGTCAGTGTGCGATCTGGTTTATTAACCAGGCTATCTCTCACCTGTTCCAGCAGCGTACGAGCATCTTGCCAACTTGTGACTGTGGATTCAGGCACACTTGTTCATTGTTCCTCTTCACCACTCTGAAATACACATGTAAACACACCCATTAAGTTAGAGAAGTGTGTGTGTGTGTGTGTGTGTGTGTTGACATAGAATTCCTACTTAATTTATTGACTCCAGTCTAAGAGTCTATAGCGGAATTGAAACTCTCAAAAGATCAGCAAACCTTGACTCGGATACGATGTTAAAAGATAATAGAGTGCATGCATAAAGTGAATGGCAAATTGAGTGGCAAAGTGAGTTTTGCGTTGTTTAACATTGTTTAATGCAATCAGATAGGAATTTTCTGTTTGGATGTATATGGGCTGTCAAGGCCAGAAAGTAGTTTTTTGCCACTCAGTAGGTGTTCCTGCATAACTTCTGAGTATGATGATGACGTCACGTGCATACCCTCTATAGAAAACCTTTATTTGCAGCGCTGTAACAGTCACACACATGTACATACGTCCTACACCAAAGACGGACTAACTTCCTCTTCTTGACTCTGCTTATAATTGGCTAAAACATTTGATATCCTCTACTAAGCTGTGTGAATCATAAAAAAAACGCCCACTCTTCTGCTGGCAGTTGTGTGATCTTCAACCTGTAGCTGCTCCCTAAATGTAACCTTATCTAACTGTTGTTCACGTCCAAGTTCTCAGCATTCAAACTCTATCTAGCAAGTAGCAACGCAAGGTATTCACTATTATGCAATATAACATAATAATATAATTGCACCTCATAGTGTGTGTGTGTGTGTGTGTGTGTGTGTGTGTGTGTGTGTGTGTGTGTGTGTGTGTGTGTGTGTGTGTGTGTGTGTGTGTGTGTGTGTGTGTGTGTGTGTGTGTGTGCGTGCGTGCGCGTCAGGATGTGCTACTCACATGACAGTGGTTCTGTCACAGTTGGTGCCGCTGGGAATTACTTTCAGATCTGTCAGTTGTCCTCTGACGGAGTTCTGGGTCTCTGGACACATACACCTTAATCCTGGGACAAACGTGCTGCTTGTCTCTGGAACTAGACGTGGATAACAAGGTTAGGAGGTTAAATCAAAGGATCACGAGGTTAATGGTTAAATCGATAAAGTTCAATAAGAGCAAAAACAAGAGATCTGCTGTTATATATCTGCTGCTAAGTGTTGTTTTTTCAATTTGCACAAGAATGCGATATGAAAATGTATTTTCTTATCTTGTCTGACTTTGTTTCTTTCCCAATCTCTATTCTTCGGACTATTTTTGAAGTAATTGAGTTGTCTGTGCAACCTACATTTGTTAACAGTCACATTTCAGCAAACAGGATTGATGGATGGATTGATATGAAGGTTGTTAGATAGATAGATGGGTAGATAGATCGATAGATAGAGTACTATAGGTAGATAGCCTACTGTAGGCAGTGGTGTAAAGTAACTAAGTACATTTACTTAAGTAATGTACTCAAGTACAATTTTGAGGTATTTGTACTTTGCTTGAGTATTTCCAATTTCCAATACTTTTGCTTCTAATCCACTACATCGAATCCAAATATTGTACTTTTACTCCACTACAATTTGAAAACGTGAGTTGATAGTTACTTTGCAGATATACTGTAAATTATAATATCATAAAACATACCGGTACATAAACCACTTTAGCCCTTTTTTATACCGATCTAAAATAGCCGATCTAAAAATGTAAAGATTCAAAAAGAACTTGTAGATCTGCTATTTCCAAGCATTTTGTACTTTTACTTTAAATACATTTTGATGCCAACAATTTCATTCTTTTTACTCAAGTACATTTTAAAATCCAGACTTTTACTTGTAAGGGTGCCCACACACCAAAATACCTAGAGTGGAATCCGCCAATGCATTTCAATGAGAATGGAGCGTTTTTTGCAGAAATCCTCTACTGGCAAAAAATGCTCCATTCTCATTGAAATGCATTGGCGGATTCCACTCTAGGTATTTTGGTGTGAGGGCACCCTAAAGGCTCTAACAGAGTCCAGGGTGAAGAGCTATTCACTTCACCGTGTTGTAGTTTCCTAGCTATCACCTAGGCTTTGTTATGTATGTTTAGGTGATAGCTAGAAAACTACACCGCGGTGAAGTGAATAGCTCTTCACCCTGGACTCTGATAGAGGCTTTACAGAGTATTTCTACACTGCAGTATTCATACTCTTACTTTAGTAAAATATTTGTACTTTTTCCACCACTGGTAGATGCTGTAGCGTAGGTAAATGGATAGATGTCTTAGTTCTTACCTGTGATGTAGACCCAGCAGAGGCTCAGAGCAAGGAGCTTACAGACTGAGTGAAGTTGAAGCTTCATGTTGGCGCTGTGCTGCAAGCCATGTGTGTGTGGCGAGTTTATATAGATACTGTGTAGACTCATGCTCCGCCCACACACCCTCCCACACAGTCACTCTGGAGATTCCAAAGTAAACCATGCAGGAAAATCCCTCACTTTCTCACTCTCTCTCTCCCTCGCTGTGGGGGGGAAAAAAAGAAAACCTTAAGTATCAGTATCCGGCTACAAGGACCCCGACTCGACTGTCAAGGACAGAGATTCCTTCAGATTTGTCATAATCGAAGGACACAGTGGTTATATTAATATGTTTTTTCCCACGTCTGTTTTCAAGGCGGTTTCCTTTTCTCTGTGCAGAATTAATGTCAATCTAAAAATAAATGAGGAAACAATACAGCACAAGGCCGAACTTTTATAGCTGTGACATAAATGAGATAACATCATGCATTATCAGTTATTGACCACAGTAGTCTTCCTTATAGTCTTTGTGCCCGCAGTGCTATTCATTCCAGACGTTGCCAGGCGTTGCCCTGACATGCAAGCCTTTGTTAGTCAACCTGGCTCTGAATCAATAAGGACATGTGATTTATTTGAAACCTCAACAGGAGCCACCATGGCTTTAACAACCTTCTTTTAAATGACTGTAAAAGCATTACCAACCGTGCAAAGGCCATGGAAACCCAAGCGATTTATATTCAGATATTAGCTGAAATGATGTTATTTGATATCTGTTAATATGCTTTTTTTCTCCTTTCTCACTGTGCTGCAGCTATGTTCTGGACAGAATGGGTGATAGTCAGACCTACGTGAAGCTTAATGAAGAAAAACACATCCCAAAGTAAGCCCTCATGTATATTCTTTCATTATAGCCTGCACTTAAGTGTAATTATACATACCTAAACATACAGCTGTATTGCTCACATAATTTTTGGCAAATAACACCATTGTCCTTAACTGTAATATACCAGTAAGACGCCTAAGGGCGATAAGCGAGGTCATGCCATGTCTTGGCCATCTGGCCAGTAGACCAGTTACCCATATATGGAGACCCCTGGTACCCATATATGGAGATTCATGTACTATATATGGAGATATGCTGTGAGACCCCAAACATGCTTACTCAGTTATTCGTTATGTGAAAGTCCTATGACGTCTATGACATCTGACATCATACATACAATCCTACATACAGACCTTTCATGCCCATAGGCCTATATGGAGATCCCTGTCTGTAAAATTAAAAACATGAACAACCCACATAATGAATCCTTTGGTGGTGATGTGTTCACATTCAGGTCTGACATCTTGTCACTGCTGAGAACCTACAACTGTTACCATGAAGGGAAGAACTTCCAGCTGAGAACGCGGGAGGTAAGATGTGGTTATCACCTGCCGGGAGGAAGCCACAGTTTATGGGAGAACGTAGATTTGTAAACTGTATCATTTTGTCAGAAGCAGGTTTTGTTAACCACTTAAAAAACTAAGCGGGGGGAGTTGAATGCTCCACGTTTTTATTTGCGACAAACAGCAGATGCAATGTTTCGACCCTTTCGGTCTTTGTCAAGTGTACTTTCACCAGGGCTTGAGACTAAGTGAATCCTGACATCCCGAGGACGTATAAATATGTATTTGGGACACAAATTAATCTCCCCTGGGACACAGACGGGACGCAGAGGATTTTTTGAGCCAACTGCGCATATCAATGTCACTGCGCAAACGGTGTGCAAACTCACAGCATGAGACACGCAGAAAATAAATATGACGTAAACAGAATGTTTGAAAAGTTACCACAGGCAGTGCTGATCATCCTTTTCAGGTAGAACTTAGTTGCTAACATGCTGCGCTATTCGAAGAGGTTACTTCACAAGTTGCACAGCAGAAAGAGTGGGGGAGAACAGCTGTCAATCTGGGTTACAACAAGTGGAAAAGAGCCAAGCTGTGGCTGAGAGATAAATCTTTTTTTTTATGTCACCGCACCAAGCACAGACATATATAGCAGTTGTTTGAATATAGGACACATTGTTATTAGATGAATCGTTAACTTTTGGTATCTCTATAAACATATATATTCCCAAATACAAGCCGTTATGTTCGTCTTCAACACAGCCAGCCATGCCTGCTGGCATTCATTTCAGAGTTCCTGTGATGTGGTGGCTTAATTTCTCCAATAGTGGTCTTTTTTTTAACTCTCAATAACAACAGGTCTGCTCGTCGCAAATAAATAACTCCATCTTGGCTTGCGAGGAATCCGCTGACAAACTAAAGGGCCCCTGGCCCAGCATGACATTCTACAGTACCAGACCAAACTGTAGTTATCTGCACAGTCTTATGGAATTAATAGATATTGACACCTTGATCTGTTTCCTTCCCCTCTCTACTATGAGAGGGTGCTGATGACAAAAAGAAATGACTAAGATGCAGAAGTGGTCAACTTTATCAGCCTGGCATTTCATAATTTTACAGGCAACAATGCCACTTGATGTGGGAAAGTTCACTTTCTACAAAGTTCAGTTCACACATTTTTAAATGAACTAGTTCCGTTCAAATAGTTCATCATTCAAAATGTTGAAACAGAAACCAGTTAAACCAGAACGGTCTGTTAAGCCACACATGCCACACATAAAGTTGTTTTATTGTAATCCCTTCTTATCTTATGTTTTTTTGTCTTAGTTTAGTCTTAGTTTATGCTACAGTATGTTCATCATATTTTGTCATTATTGATCGACAGTTCTTTTTTTTTATTCAATTGGGAACCACAATGAGTCAATGCCTGAAATGTCCGTGCTATGTCAATCTAGCTAGCCATCGTCAAAGAAAAGGCCCTGGAGCTCAGTTATAACTGGAGACTGTTTTTGAGAGACCGGTGCTATGTAAACAAACTAGTTTTGACTTGCTATTAGGCACAGGCATCTTCATTATTCCCCTTCACAGGCATGGAGCCTTCTGCTTGTTCATTAACAAGACGAGTGCAGGTCAAAGACAAAAATCCCCGATCTCATTCCAGTTGAGTGAGCATGGGAACATTTGGACGTGTAGGATCCAGACATACACACTATGCGCCTGGCAAAGTGGGACCATATGTAGCTGTTGTGGTAGAGATGATGATGTTGGACAACCGTATGCAGGAGTGATTTGTTTCATAGTTATTCACTGGCTTTTATGGTTTGGAGTTCCCCCCCGTTTAGGAATCTAAACTGAGGTTGAGGGTCCTGTGTGTACGTGTGTGTGTGTGTGTGTGTGTGTGTGTGTGTGTGTGTGTGTGTGTGTGTGTGTGTGTGTGTGTGTGTGTGTGTGTGTGTGTGTGTGTAACTGACTGTGTCTCCTCTTCCATATGACTAAACTACTATATTCTCTCATTGACCCTGGGACTTTTCCAGGAAATTTCCAGGACAGATTTCTGTGAGCAGGACAAGACTTTGACACACACACACACACACACACACGCACACGCACACACACACACACACACACACACACACACACACACACACTCGAGTGAAACCAAAGAGTGACCCAGAACAATGACCTCATGTGGCACAATACGTGAGTTGTTCTCAAGTTACCTTTTCAGGCCGTGACCCCCAAAATAATAATATTTTAATTGGGGACCCCCCCACCCTGAGGACCACTAAGAGTTGAGGCATTACATTTTGTATAACACTGTTCTATTGTGAAAATAGCTGATCTACATGCTCACAACGCCTTGCGTTGTGAGCATGTAGATCGGCTATTTTCACAATTTCTGCTTCAAATATTTGACAATATTTGTCATTTTAGAGGTATTATAAAGTCCTTAAATTGTCACTTTAGAAATGTGCATGTACCCTAAACCAGGGGTGCCCACACCTTTTTGACTGGAGAGCTACTTTTCAAATGACCAGCTCAATATGATCTACCCACCCCAAAAAAATTTACCTGGGGGGGCTTTGGAATAGTAGCGGCACTGGCGTTAAGACAAACACACTTGAAATGGGAAATGGAAGTGATACATACACGCTTGAAATGGGAAATGGAAGTGATACAAACAAACTTGAAATGGGAAATGGAAGTGATACAAACGCACTTGAAATGGGAAATGGAAGTGATAGGTTTTTGGGTTCTTTGTAATGCTACTGACTTGAAACCAAAGCATTGCATTGGGGGGTTTGCCTACTTTAGAAGCAGTGTAGAAGCAGTGAAGGGAGCTGACAGGCAAGTCAAGTCACCTTAATTCAAGTGACAGATGCCAAAATGAGGGGTTTTGTGTTTTTTGTTTATAATTATTTCCCTTTATATTAGGGGCATGTTATATGGTCTACCTGCACAGCCTTTGTGATCTACTGGTAGATCACAATCTACCTTTTGGGCACCCCTGCCTTAAACCTTATGTTGGTTTGTTTACTGTTGAGAGAGAAAACAATGTTGCACATTAAGTTAATCATCTGGGGAACCCCCAAAATAATTTGAGGACCCCCCTGGGGGTCCCGACCCACAGGTTGATAACCACTGCAATACGTTTAAGGAACCTAACAGATCAGTGTTTCCCAAACTGAGGTCCAGGTCTAAGAGTAGAGAGGGGGCTCTTGTCTGTTTGGAGGTAGTCCAAACTTTTTGGTCATTATATTGTCAAAAGTAGTCAAAAGAAATGGTCTACATACGTTTAAAAAAAAGAAAAAAAGAAAGAAATTACAGTAGCAGATCTACAAGCTCACACCGTGCCATACGAGACGTCTACAGCGCTTAACTGGATAAAAGGGTGGGAGGCACTGGTTATGGGTACAATTTAAAGATATCTTTTACTCTGATGTTAGGTTAAAATGACCCTCACACTGTCTGCACTTGCACAATAGGAACACTTTTATTATTTAAGCCCTGTATAGCTTCATTAATAAAAGCGTTCCTTTGGTGCAAGTTCTGACGGTGTGTGGGGCAGTTTATTATATACGTTGATCCCTGCCTACACACCTCTGAGACTTTGTTTCCTGAGATTAAAAGAGTTTAAAATATGTCTGCACATACAGTATGTACAGTAGCCTGCTTATGTCCACTGTCTGAGTAGAGTGGCTTTGACAACATTGTTATGTGATTTGGGATGTTAACAACAGAACAGAACACATCTGTTCGTTTAACACCGTTCCGGATGAACTTGTGGTTTTGTAAATCATTTGTATGTCTTAACAGCTTGGCATACTGACATTATTGGAATTGTCCATCTAACCTCATAAACAAACCAGATCATGATGGAGTGGATTGCTGGCACTTGAGTCACCAGACACTGGTTATGAGCGAGAGACCAAATACTGTATTACTCAACAGGGACACTCATGGTTGAATGTCATCATAATACACAAGGCTGGGTGAATCTTTTAACCACTTTCATCCTGGCGTTCCTCTATTGGGCATGTTCATTATAAGAAATCACATTTTCCCTTAAAAAAAATAGATCTGCAAGCTCACAACTTGTCCCTTTTGTGACACTTTTTGAGCTTGTAGATCGTCTATTTTCGAATAGCTCTAGTATAGGGCCCCCTGCCTTGGCCCCGTCCTTTTCCCCTGCACCAAATCTCTTCGCTGGAAATAGCCAATCTACAAGCAAAAAGGTGTTTTCTATTATGAAAAGCTTTGAACCAGTATGCAACGGTTCAAGTTATTAAGTGGTAATCTGTACATCAAAGAATAACAGGCTAATGAATGTATGCGGTTTGAAACCTGGTGGGTAAAACGTGCAAATCTGTGTGACTGTCTGCTTCTAGGTTATGTTTATTTTAGTATAGTAGTCAAACAGGTTCTGAGTGAAAGTGGAAGAAGCCAGGGTAGTTATTGTAGACACTAGACAGGCCACAAACATGTACTTATGCTCTACAGGTTATCATGAGTCACACTATGAGGATGCTTGGTGTTGTGTTTGACTTCACAATAAGCTAATAAAACATTTGACAGGAGATAGTTTTTTTCCCACAGTAAGCTACATGCCATGAATGTACAGGTAAAGCTCAATAGCCTGCGGCTGTATTATTATTAGAGAGCTCTTAGTACTAGGATCATAGAAACATAAACATCATAAAGCATGACAAAAAGAGTTGCACTTCATTTCAGTGCACTCAAACATAATGTTTCCTCTCTGAGTTATATTGGCATCGAACATGTTCAGCTCCCACCACGTGGTTGTGACATTAATGCCCTTCTCCTGAAACGTGAACTATTCTGGATACATGCTCTAAATACCATGTCACCAAAGGGCCTTAATGAAGAAATGGACTTTCGGACCCTTTTTTATATTTACAGCTCCAGGTTATGTTTGTGGTCTCCTGAGATTGGTGCTCCTCTTGTTTCTCACTTTAGTCTGAGGAAGAGCTTTGTGCTGGAAACGTCACACAGTTTGTTTGGTGCAATAAAAGCACTTATCGTATTGTGTGTTTCTCTTTATTATTGGAGGGCGGCAGTGGCTCAGGAGGTAGGGTACGTGGCTGTCTTGGAATCGGAAGGTTTCTGGTTGTATCCCCGGGCTGTGTGTCAAAGTGTTGAGCAAGACACTGGACGCCTCACTGCTCCCGATTAGCAGTTTGGCGCCTTTCATGGTTTCTGTCGGTGTGAATGGGTGAATGTGAAATGCACTGTAAAGCGCCGTTGAGAAAGGTGCTATATTGTACAACAAATGCATTCCATTTTCCATTTACCACTATAACACTTGTGATGTTGACATGCCGATTGACATTGACATTGACATTGACATGAGTATTGTTATATTGATTGCTAATGTTTAATTATACATGTAAAGTTGCATTTCAATCTAATCCTATGTTGCTGTGGGCTGTGTGTATAGACGGGTTTCTTGTTTACAAACATTGAGACTAAATGCACAGCTGACTGTATCATGTAATCAATTCCGTCCAATCCCCAAACCTGTTGTTTTGGGGAGCGCTGGTTTCATTGGCTAATTTTGGTACGGACCCTGCGCACGCATCTAGTTTTATCAGTGTAACGTGGACCAGAAACCCGTCTATGCTGTGAGTACTGCCTGTGGTAGGTCTGTCAGTTTAACAACCCTAACCTACTCTATAAATAACCATGTGTGCAACAGCAACTCCCTCTAGTGTTTTAGAAATATATCGTTTATTTGAGCCATTATACTGTCACACCTCTGGCTGTCAGCAGAGGGCACAGAAGTACTTTGTCTTCAGCTGAAAGTCACTGGGCAGTGGGCAGGTAAATCACCAGCAGGGGTTGTCGATGTCATCTCAAAATATTTTGTTCCAGGGACCCCCCAGAAGCAACATTTGAGTTAAAAAAATACATATATTCAAAGATTTGCACACATTTTCATGACTTTTCAAAAATAGCAGATCTTGCAGCGCGGCACTCTGTGCTGCACTGTGAGCTTGTATACCTGTTATTTTTCAACAGCTAAAGTATAAAATAATTCCAGGCCCCTCCACCTTGGGCCCTAGTAACTCAGTCCCCCCCCCTTGTGACGCCCCTGATCACCAGTAATTGCTACAATGTAAACATGCTGGTAAAAGTACAGCTGATTTGTTTTGGATTTTCTTTATTATTATTATTATTATTATACTGGTTTTCTTTTTGTAGTTTGTAGCAGTAGGTTACCCTAGTCTTGGAGGATTCGCCTTGATACATGGGCTGCAGAGGTGCTGCCACTGTGATTTCTTTTATTTAGATATGGGTAACCTCCGGCACCATCTTTTCCTCCAGTTACCAGATTCTGTGCTGGGCTGACTTCCTGCCCAGAGATATAATGCTTTCTTCCCAGAAGTTCTTCTTGCCCCCCTAGTGGCAAAAAAAAATAATAATAATAACTTCTGGGGACTCAGATTACCCAAAATGCAATTGTCCAAGAATCACTACAAAGCAAACAAACACAAACGCATTTACATTTTTATGTTTTATTATAAATTGTAGAAAAGTCAACATAGAATAGAATTTGAGAATGTAAACATGATGACCTGAGTCTTTAGTGCGTAGAAATAAATATATCGTAAGCTTTCCGAGAGGCTTGCTACATCGTTCTGTTTTTCTGTCGCAGGATAGAATTCCACCATTCAGTATTGTGTCGGGCTTCTTGGGGGGTCCCCAGGGGGTCCCCAGGTAAAGGATCAAATAGATAGACCCTTACAGGTCTGTAACTCATGGAACCTCATGTTAAATGGGTGTCCGTGGTGTAATGCATCCAACTGGGGTAAAAGATATTGAGAGTCATTGACAAGAGTATAGTAGACTCTTGTGATCTTTTGGGTTACGGTACCAAACGATTGCCTTCACAGCTTCGGCCTACATTTCCCATCATGCACCTGGTCATTCACCTCGTCCTTCAAGTCCTAATCTGTGACTGTCCAAACAGCCAGTCCAGGGGGTCTCTTTCTCTGCCCCCCGTCAGTGAGAACTCCTCGTGAGTGTTCAGGTTCAGGGAGGAGGCGAGCCTGGGAGTCCTTAGCGTGCGGGGGGAGCCGCGGGGCATCGAGGCCGAGGGCGAGAGCTTCATTTGGGCCTTGGAAAAAAGACACGGCCTCTGGGTCCTCTGGAGCCTGACGGGGCCGTAGCTGGCGGCCTCGGTGGTTCGGGCGAGTGCCTGGATGCTGGTCATGTAGTCCTCAAGGGTCTGGGGGGTTTGGGGGGTCTGCAGGGACTGTGAGGCGGAGGGCAGGGCAGGGACCACATTTGAAACGCAGTCCTCCAGGGTTTCTTTGATGGTGGGGAGGAGAGCCAGGGACAGGAGCAACTGTCTGCGCTTCATTCTGCAAAGAGAGAGGAGAGAGGCAGGACGGTTGAGTTGGGTTGTTGTTGTTGTTGTTGTTGTCACAATGGAAGTCATCTTATATAAGAACAACTGAACCCTTCAGTTCAAGTAAGCCAGTGAATTTCCTTCCCCCATGTGGATATAAGTAAAGGTGTAACTGTCTGTAAATTAAGCTTTAAGTGTTGGCTTATACCAGTGTTTCTCAAACATTTTCATTTCTGGGTCTCCTCTTAACTCTGACTGTGTACAAATGGAACCAAATAGGGTCCATTTGGTTCCATTTGTTCACTGTCAGAGTTACAGATATGTGTTGATTCCAGGGACTCTGTGGGTACCTTTTTTTTGGTACCCACAGAGTCCCTGGAATCCACTTTGAGAAACACTGGCTTATACCATTAAAATTACAATAACAGAAAAGAACAGTACAACCTTTTCAGTTGTGTTGAGTGAGTCTCAAATGTCATTTATCAGCAGTAACCTTTTTACAACTTGTTCTGCACAGTCATGTGAAAACAAGGCTAGAGATTGTGTAGCTCCAGGTGACGTATAACTTTCACATCTCATACAAACCTTTACTTTATTTTAATTACGTCTGTTATAATAATGTCTGAGGAAAAGCAGGTCAAGATACTGATAACATTTCCAGGCTAGGCAATACTGTATATATAAGAATATAGGATTTGATTTAATGGTAATTATCTTCCTGATAATTGCATAATTTATATCCTTATACCTGAACCAAATTAGACCTCTTTTGAAAATGATTATGATGAATATAATAATATATATAAAAATTTAAATCCATTAAATCCTCCATTAGTCCTTAATTAATGTATCCAATTGTATACTCTGAGAGTGTACAGTACAAAATGTAACCAAATGGACCCGTAAAGGGATACATTGTGTATACCATCAGAGTTTTAATTTTATTTGACCTTGAACGGTGCAATACATTATAGGATATTATTGTGTGGGTAATGGTATAAACCGTAGATAATACAAGAAGCGTTCTCACCTTTTTGATGCTGGAGTTGAAGTCACGCTGTCTGAAAGAGAGCTGCGATGTTCAGTCCAGTGAGCGAGCGAGCGAGAGTGAATGATGCTAGTGCACACACACAGCCAGGCTTTATATACACGCACACACTGCACTGACTGGAAAGATAAGACCACACTTCATGGGAGTACTAAACAGGGACGTGCTGGGCCCCTGATTCAGCCCGGGAAAAAGAGTTGGAGAGGCCCTCATTTTTTTTTATATATATATTTTGTCGTTGTCGGGTGGAAACCTTGTATGTCCAAAAGCGTTTGATTTGTATTTATCATTTTAAAAATGATTTAAACTAGTGAAAACAGCCGATCTACAAGCACACAACGCCTCGCGGTGCGAGGCGTTGTGTGCTTGTAGATCTGCTGTTTTCACTACTTTTGTGCAACAGCCTTGTATGATGAAGCAGGGCTTTGAGGAGGGCTTTGAGGAGATACGAGGTTTCTGCCCGACAGTGACAATTTACTTTGTTGGCCGCCCAGCCCCCAAAATGGAAATTTTATTTTGATTTTTTTCCTAATGGCCCGGCCTGGACAGGCCGGGAATGAACCGGCCGTTCGGGAGTTGTCCCGCTTTTCCCAATGGCCAGCACGTCCCTGGTACTAAATATAGTGCTGCTGACCTTGCTCCCCCCCCCTCTCTCTCTCTGTGTGTGTGTGTGTGTGTGCGTGCGTGCGTGCGTGCGTGCGTGCGTGCGTTCAGGAAATTCAGGAATGGCTGGTTGCAGAGGTTCAGCTACTCTGAATGTTTATACTCCAGAAACAATGAAAGCCTGAGAGCAGCCGAGCACACGCTGTCTCACACAACGCATGCGCACACACACACACACACACACACACACACACACACACACACACACACACACACACACACACACACACACACACACACACACGCACACACACACGCGCACGCACGCACACACTAGGGATAAGCGATGTTATCATTTATCGTGATACAAAACACTCACGATAATCGTAGATTTAATTCATTGTGATATCGTCCTCCGTCATGCACTGGGATCGATTCACCTTTTATTTGCCGAGCAGCATATCCGGTACCACTTAAACCCTCTATGTAAAAGGTACTTATAATGTCTTTTTTCACTCTCTATCAAATGTCTTTTCCAAAAAATAGCCGATCTACAAGCTCTACGAGCTTGTAGATCAGGATAATGGATTTTGATTACACACACACACACACACACACACACACACACACACACACACACACACACACACACACACACACACACACACACACACACACAGTGGTGGAAAAAGTACTGTCATTTTTTTTACTGAAGTCAAGTATCTATATGCAATGTAGAAATACTCTGTTACAAGTAAAAGTCTGGAATTCAAAATGCACTTGAATAAAAGTACAAAAGTATTGCTAGTAGTGGAGAGAGGCGCATTCGAGAGAGCTCGCATAGAGCGCTGATTAGTATAGACGCGCTACGGCCCTGGGCATGAATGACTCGCATGGAAAAACAAACCTAGTTCCCACTAGTTATTAACAACAAGGCCGGTGCCTTTTCAAGGTCATGTAGCTTACAGAAGTACATCTCAGTCAGTACGAGTAGATCTCGTCTCAGAATAACTCATGGAGTCGACGTTATGACAACTTAATTGGGAACTTACAGTATGTCTTTCATGATAATAGCTGAAGCATAAAACAAAGTGATGCCAACAGTAGAATTGTGAAATATTGGTTACATTATGTTCACTAGACATGCAGAATATACAACACGTACAACACGAAGGCTATTTCACACAAACAGGGTTTTTCTTTGTTTAGAATGCGTCATTTGCAGCTCTATCAGCATGTGGTGATGATGTAACTTAATCTTTCAGTTTATTGCTGCAGTTATGATTCTTCTTGGCAGATTAATTGCTGCATTTGCTTATGAAACAAGTGAGTTTCAACAACTTATTTCAATCACCTGACTTTTGTACACAAGAGACTGTTCTAGAGAGTGGGGGCTTCCACTGCAAAGCCTTAGCCAACCTTACTTTTTAGCCTAGTTTTCAGGAAAGGCCTGACAGAACTTGGCAATGTCAAGGGAATGCAGTAATTCCGTAAAGTTGGGCCAGGCTATGTAAGGCAGGACGAGTTTATTTGTGTAGCACAGTTCAACAACAAGGGGACTCAATGGGCAATATGAATCGAAGGAAACCAATAACAAATTTAATTCAGTCATGCTTTATAGGTGATTAAAAGTACCAACTGGACCCAAGACATAAAGGAGCGACTCAGGGCGGTAAAAAGTGCGTTGCAGTAATTGAGACGAGATGAAACAAAAGCATGAATGATATTTTTGAGACTTGAACAGTTGGAATGGATTACATTTTTGCAAAGTTTTCTTAATTGGAAAGAACACGACTGGACCACCTTAATGTGTAACTCAAAATTCATGTTGGTCTCAGGTTTTTTGAGGCATGTTTCACATTTGCTACATACTGTATGTTCTCAGAGATGCACTCAGGGCCTAGGATAAGGACTTCACTTTTGTCAGGATAAAGATGCAGGAAATTGTACATCATGGCATCCAATCGTTGACTGTTAAGCAGTCTTGTAAGACCGAGAGCCCTCTAAGGGTCATGTGGTTGAAAGAAAAGTTTGTTTAACAAGATAAGAAATGCACGGAAAACCACTAATTAGGACACCAAGAGGAAGGGAGAAAATAATACGACCATGGATTCGACTCAGAGGTCAGTGGAACAGATGATTGGGTGGCCACAGCAGCACTTCTACCTGACAAAATAGGAGACAAATGTGTAATGGTCCCACCCATTTAAACCCACCCACTGTTGAAGCATGCTAAGAAGCAGGGACGTGCTGGCCATTGGGAAAAGCCGAACGGCTGGTTCATTCCTGGCCGGTCCAGGCCGGCCATTAGGAAAAAAATACAAATAAAATATCGGCCTTCGTTCCATTTTGGGGGCTGGGCGGCCAACAAAGTAAATCGTCACTGTCGGGTAGAAACCTCATATCTCCAAGTTTCAAATGTATAAATTTTTTCGCAAAGCAAAGCCCTGCTTCATCATACAAGGCCGTTGCACAAAAGTAGTGAAAACAGCAGATCTACAAGCACACAACCCCTCGCGGAGCGAGGTGTTGTGTGCTTGTAGATCGGCTGTTTTCACTAGTTTAAATCATTTTTAAAATGTTAAATACAAAACAAACGGTTTTGGACATACAAGGTTTCCACCTGACAACGACGAAATATAACTCATGTACAGTAATTGGCCCACTGGCTTGTCACTTGTCATGATCTGAAATGGCAAATCTTTGAGTAGCAGCAGCGCTATAGAGAGAGATCTCTCTCTATAGCTCTGCTGCTACTCGCAATGAGGGCCTCTCCAACTCTTTTTCCCGGGCTGAATCAGGGGCCCAGCAGGCCAGCACGTCCCTGCCTGCACTTACAGGTCAAGAGAGGCAACAGAACTGAACGCTCTCCAGCGCCCCTGGAACTGAACGCTCTCCAGCATCCTTCCGCACTCATAAGGATGTCATTTGAGAGCCTTGAGGAGAGCCGTTTTAGTATCATGCCTCTCATAAAAACCAGACTGAAACTTGAAACTCGAAATTGTCATTATTGTCTCTGATGTGTAGCAGTTGCTTAGAGCAGTGATTCAAAAACGTTTTTTTTTTTTTTTCTTTTGTTTTTTCTTGGTCCTTGGTCTTCAAGGTTTTCAGGCCAAGGACCCCTTAGTTGAGAGAGAGAGAGATGAAGCAGGGACCCCAACAACCTTTTCATAGATTCCATATAGTTTCATTGTTTGACAGCACAATCATCGGTATATTTTGGATTCATGTCAATTTGTGTTTTCAGATATTTAACCACTTGAACCGTCAATACTTAATAAACTCAACCTTTCACTCTGTCCTTGGTCTGCTCTTTTTCCCCCTCTTCAAAACCTCTTTGTCGAAAATGGCCGATCTATAAGCTCACGACGCCTCGCAGCTTGTAGATCTGCTATTTTTGGCTAATGTCCTCAGAATATGGATGCTAATAGGGTGGTTAATATAGAAAAGGTTTCTATCAAACAAAGATTTGGAGGACCCCCTGAAGTAACTCTGAGAACCCCCTAGGGGTCCCGGACCCCCTCTTCAAGTAAGGGTCGATTTGGAAACCTTCTCTAAGACTTACAACATAAAATGATACAGGGCTGTAATTACGAGGAATAGGTTTCCCCTATTCTTGCACCAATGACATAGCACGTCGTCTTCTAAATGTAGCTGTCCGCTACGTGAAATAAAAATGTTCGCTGGTGCGTACGTGACCTGAGGAGATTGTCAAAGAGACGCGGCGGGTCTCTTTGACTCATGTAGCCGCCTCGCTACATGAGAGGTGACCTCACCTCTCGTCAGCAGGGCGTGTGTCGGTCTGGCTCGGCTTTGTCCAAGATGAGAGGGCTCAACCTCGGTGGCTGTGAGCCACTGCTCCCGCACGTACACCTGATATTGAGCCGCTGTGGCCGCCGGCCAACAGGATATCCTCTCTGACCCAGGGTTCTGGTGTGTGTGTGTGTGTGTGTGTGTGTGTGTGTGTGTGTGTGTGTGTGTGTGTGTGTGTGTGTGTGTGTGTGTGTGTGTGTGTGTGTGTAGGAGGACGGAGAGCTGATACTTGAAGGGTTACTGAACATCTACTGGGGTCTCCGTCGACCAATCAGGCTCCAGATGCAAGATGACAACGAAAGATTCCATTACTCCACCACGGGAGCCAATCGGTATGAGACGATAGACTCTCATCATCTTGTACAAAGTCATGGGAACAAACATGCTCGTGGTGACCAGGGGCCTCTGTCTGCTTATCTCACTAATGTTTTCTTCTTACACAGTAGCCTACTGTAAGAGAGGGACCATATCTGTGTCAATACATAATACCGTAATTGCCGTACTAAAAGCTGCGGCTTTTTTCCCATGTTTTGAACCCTGCGGCTTATACAACGGCGCGGCTTATATACATTTGTAAATTAGTCTCACTATTTTCCTCTAGCCTTTTCAAGTCAATTGAACGCTTTAACCACTTAAACCCTATAATACTTAGTTGACCGGGTTCCCCAAGGCTCTATACTTGACCTGCTTCTTTTTACCCCAAACCTCTTAGCCAAAAATGGCTGCTCTACATGCTAAGATTAAATGCAAAGTTAATATGAGACATAATTACATACCGTATATATATCGAGTGTTGGATTTCCTTTCCACAAGCACGTTTCATGTCTCTGCGAGATGCCATTCATACTATACTGACAATAATGATTTCCTTAAACAACAACCAAACACATTGTCAGCTGTAATGTCTAGTCGTAGTTAAGAGGCTAAACATTTTTTTTAAATTCAGTGCAAACAATCCAACATAATAATACATAACACATTCCCAGTGCACTTTTTTTTCAAGTGGCTAAACATGCGTGGTCAATGCCCCTGGTGGATGAATTTGTTAATGCTCTATACCAGGGGTTCTCAAACCTTTTTAGGCTGTGACACCCAAAATAAACATATTTGAACTGGGGACCCCCACCCTGACAAGCACTTGGAATTGTAGGTATTACATTTAATGTGACTTGGTTCCACAGATAAATATTGTGAAAATAGCAGATCGTTGTGAGCATGTAGATCGGCTATTTTCACAATGTTCGCCTCTTGCTTACTTAATATTTGACAGTTTGGAAAGTCCTGTCGAATATTCGACTATTCGAATACTTTGAGTTCGAATAATTAGAATACTAAAAATCACTATTCGTGAATGCCCTAGCTGCTAGCACATTAACCCTGCATGGCACACATATTCTGGGGCTATTTGGGAAAAACTGCCGATCCACAAACTCAAAACATGGAAACTGAGTACAGCAGAGATGGGGGGAAATCTTTTATTGCTGTGACATAACTGAAATAACAATGTATCCGTTATTGGCCACAGTAGAATTCTTTCCTTTGATCTTTGTGCCTCTCTTTCCCGGCTTTCCAAACATGCAGCGTTTGTTAGTCACCTGGGGGCTCTGAATCAGTGACATGTGATTTCTTTGAAACATCAGCAGGAGCCAACGTTGTATTATGTCATGGAAACCCAAGCTTATTATATTGTATTCAAAATATTAACCAAAAAGGAGGACATCTTCGGGCGGCCGAGCTTCTAGTTTGATAGAATTGACCATTATTTTAAAGGCCCACCTCTGGGACAACCAGATCTTATTGTATTGTTGCATCATTTATTTTGCATCATATGATGCATCATGCTGGCTGCATCATATGATGCAAAATGCATCACTACTCATGCTGAAATACCAAAATATCTCAAGATATCACAGATTGAACACAAAAAATAACTAAGAGGATTGTGTTGACCGTGTCCCAAACAACAATCATAAGCTTCCGCTGCCTTAACCAAATTGCCTTTTTGATACACTCGGACTGAAAGACTTGCAAAAAAACACTCTCCCCTATCCTAAGCATATACCTTTCCATGCTTGTACAATGTTATTCAAAGTAATGCTTTTGTATTGTATCGCTTGCTTTATTGTCTTTGGAATGAGTGAATATTGAGGAGGAGGAAATGTAGCTGCAGCCTAACTATTCTATGTTCTCAGGAACGCGCGATCTCCTGTCGCAAAGCAAGCGGCTGGAGAGTTTAACAATAATCTTCTGTCCAGAGAGACGGCTGCACTTCCAACTAGTAAGTAGTACACTGTGTACACTACACACACACACACACACACACACACACACACACACACACACACACACACACACACACACACACACACACACACACACACATCCAAGCACATGTAAGATAATGTCCTGTGGCCCCCGACAAACATGGTCACAGGACATGTGCACACGCCCACACACACACACACACACACACACACTGTGAAGCCGAGATTACCGTTTTAGAAGTGCTGCCCTCAGCAGTTCCAGAGGAAAACCCGCCTCTTCTCACGTGTAAAGCACAGCTGGTCACAACAAGAGACCAGCGTGAATCAGATTAGCGACATGGTGATAGGTGACATGATGTCACACAGGTTAAGCTTTTTATCGCTACCCACAAAGTAGAAGTACACTGAAACGCCATTACGATAATGAAAAGCAATTCATCCAAACAAGAACAAAAGTATCTTAAGAGTCTAAAATAAAAACAAACTAAATAAATATCCATCAGATTCAGAGCGCATTCGTGTTCTCAAGCTCAAGATGCAGACTTTTGTGTTCTATTTCAGCTTCATTCAAACAGGGTTGATTATTTGTGTCATGGATTAGACTTGCAGTGGTTCTCAAACGTCAAAACTTCTCAGCACACAGTATAAGTGTATACAGGGTATCTGCACATTTATAAAGTGACAATTTAAGGACTTTCAAGACCAAACTGGACAAACTGACAAATATTAAGTAAGCAAGAGACGAACATTGTGAAAATAGCCGATCTACATGCAATTATTTGACAAAGAAAAGTTTTCATATAGTTTCAAACATTTTCAAAAATAGTGGAAAAGGCAGCGTCGTGTCACATCGGCTATTTCCACTATCAATGTTCTTTTTTAAGTATAGAGTTGTCAAATATGTCAGTCATTTCTTTGTATATTTAGGTTATGTGTCATATCTGCCATGTGCAACTTCAAAGCCTACAAGCCAAACAGAAATGTAATTGTCAACGACAAAAACACAATTAAATCGTTAATCGTTAATCAATTATTTTGAGTGACAATTTTTTGAAAAATAGCAGATCTACAAGCTCACAGCGCGGTGCCGCGCTGCGAGCTCTTAGATCTGCTATTTTTGAAAAAGTGTGAAAATGTGTGTAAATCTTTGAATATATGTATTTTTAAAGCGAACGTTTGTAACTCAAATTTTGCTTCTGGGGGGTCCCTGGAACTAAATATTTTGAGATGGGGGTCCGTGGCCAAATAAATATCAGTTTGGGGGTCCTTCACATGAAAAGGTTTGAGAACCACTGACATAGTAGCCTCTCACGAACAGACTAACTGAGCTCCAGTTAAGCGAAAAGGACCTTTTCTTTGACGATGGCTGGCCAGATTGCTGACATAGAAACATAGGTTTTTCAAAAAACCTTAGAAGGATTCAAAAGACACTTATAGAATCGGGTCAAAATTCAAATTTTCAAAATTTTTCAAAAATAGCAGATCTACAAGCTCGCATCGCGGCACTCTGTGCCGCGCTGTGAGCTTGTATATCTGCTGTTTTTCAATAGTTAAAGCATAAAATAATGATACACAGTAATGTGTACCCGTTCTGAATGGGTTAATGGTCATGTAAAATGTCATATAATGGTGACAGCCCTGACCGGGAGCCAGGAGGACGAGGATGAGGCCCCCCAGCTGCTGAGGACCCGGAGCGACGCCTCCTTCATGGGGGTCCAGAGGAGGCCAAAGACCCACAGCACCCGCGACCTGCAGCGCCTCCGCGCTCACCGCTTCTCCATCAACGGACATTTTTACAACCACAAGGTAACGGCCAGTGTTGTACTCACCTTTTGTACTTAACCCATTTAGTGCTCCAGACATGAAAGGGTTAAAAATCCAAGCTGCCGGCTGCCTGCTCCGTCCGCGGCCAGTCTCTTATTTTGAAGGCCGGAAGTAGATCGCGCTCACAATTCCCTACTTGACGATGTTTGAGATTTACCCGGAAGTGTTGTCGTCCAAAACATAAACAGTAATGGCGGATCGATGCCTTTCAGCTTGTACTATTTTAGCGAGAATCCAATGCCATCCTTGGCATCAAAAGTGTTTTTTGGAGAAAATGGACATCAAAGATGAGAAAGACCGTTGGCTTCCATGTTAAGGGATCACTATTGTGTGCACGTGGATGTGCGATGATGATGAATCGGCGAGTCCACCCGTGCCAGCACTTTCCAACGGACGGTACGTAGCCCTTGCCAGCTTTACTGAATATACAGTAAATATCGCGCGTATACTCGGGATCGGCACTATAAATACTCGAGTGTATTTCGCGAGTATACTCGGGATCGGCTACAAATGAGTTAAGTAAAAGTATCAATACTCCAATGTAGATGTACTCCGTTACAAGAAAAAGTCTGGAATTCAAAATGTATCCACCTGTTTCCGCAAACATTTACTGGAGCATTATGTGTAGGACACTTCCGGTAAACAGCAGACATAGAAGCTCACGTCGCGTCGCAGATGCAACCGTTGTGAGCTTGTAGATCACACTCGGCTGCGGCGCCGGAAGCTCCTGCAACTTCTGCGCAATGCACGATGGGATGTTGGAAAGTTGTGGATACTTGAGTAAAAATACGAAAGTATTGGCATCAAAATGTTCTTAAAGTACCAAAAGTAAAAGTACAAAATGTTTGAAAATAGCAGATCTACAAGCTCACAACGCTTGTGGATCGGCTATTTTCAAACAGCCTAGGTATAAAAAAGGGCTAAAGTGATTTATGTATGTTTTATAATATTATAATGTAGATACCTGCCGAGTAACAAGCAACTAAAGTTTTGAAATAAATGTATTGGAGTAAAAGTACAATATTTGGTCCGAGATGTAGTGGAGTAGAAGTAAAAGTATTGGAAATTGGAATTACTCAAGTAGTACAAATAACTCAAAAGTATACTTAAGTACAGTACTTAAGTAAATGTACTTGGTTACTGTGCAGTGTGCACCACTGGTAACGGCGCGCGCGTGCATGTACAAACTCTCGTGCACACATTTTAATGTATTCCCGCTGTTGACATACTGTAATAGCTCCAGGTGCGGAGAGGCAGTGGTTTCCTGCGAGGGGTGTGCCCGTACAGTCGCTGAGTGCTTCACAATGGCACAGTTGCCACGCACGTTGCATGAATGTGCTGCAGAATGCAAAGTTTCCGTGGGCGAATGTGTGCGTGCGTGCGTGTGTGTGTGCGTTATTTAGTGTGTGCAAATGGAACTATCTCACAGCGAGATTAACATTGTGCGTGTTTGCGTGTGCATGTGTGTGTGCGTGTGCATGTGTACCTTGCATGTTGCCAGGATCCATTCCCCACATACTGGTATATACCAGTGGTTCTCAACCTTTTCAGGCCGCGACCCCCAAAATAATCAAATTTCAACTGGGGACCCCCCCCCCCCCCCCTCCCTGATAAGCACTTGGAATTGTAGGAGTTGGCATTACATTTAATTTGACTCAATCGGTTCCATTGTGAAAATAGCCGATCTACAACATGAGGCGTTGTGAGCATGTAGATCTGCTATTTTCACAATTTCTGCCTCTAATATTTGACAATTTGGCTAATGATAAACCAGAGGTACTAAAAAGGTCTCAAAAGTCCTTCAGTTGTCACTTTAGAAATGCACAGACACCATGTATACACGAATACTGTATGTTGGTCTGTTTAATGTGAAGCGAGAACATATTAAGAATATTAACCTAAACATCCGGGGTACCCCCCCAAAATAACTGAGAACCAGATACTATGTACGGTACATATGCACACACAAATTCCACTCACGCTCTCTCTCTCCGTACACACGCACATACATTCCACACATGCACTCACACACAGCTGTGCTGTGGAAAAAGGTTCCGTTTGCAGGACCCCATGCAGGTATTTCCTTCCTCGATGTCTTCAGCTTCCTGTTCTAAATGTGTGCTTTCTGGCGGACGGCACACAGTGTCCACTGTCCAGTGATGAACAGAAAAGAGGGACCGCGGTGTTCTTTTCCTAAAGCAATGGTTCTCAACCTGTGGGTCGGGACCCCCAGAGGGGTCCCCAAATTATTTCGGGGGGGGTCCCCAGATATTTGGCCAAATGTTAACATTGTTTTCTCACTCAACAGTAAACAGACCAACATACAGTATAAGTCTATACAGGGTATCTGTGCATTTCTAAAGTGACAATTTAAGGACTTTTTAGTACACCTGGTCAAACATTGGTTAAACTGTCAAATATTAGAGGCAGAAATTGTGAAAATAGCAGATCTACATGCTCACAACGCCTCGCGTTGCGAGGCGTTGTGAGCATCTAGATCGGCTATTTACACAATGGAATAGATCGAGTCAAACTAAATGTAATGCCAACTCCTACAATTCCAAGTGCTTGTGCAGGGTTGGGGGTCCCCTGTCAAAAATGATTATTTTGGGGGTCACGGCCTGAAAAGGTTGAGAACCACTGTCCTAAAGCTCTCCGTCTCCCCCCTTCCTGTCCTCAGACGTCCGTGTTCACTCCAGCCTACGGCTCGGTCACCAACGTGCGGGTCTGCAGCTCCATGACCACCATACAGGTCCTCAACCTGCTGCTCCACAAGTTCAGGGTAAGACACGGGCCAGTGGCTGTGGACAGAGTACTCAACCCCAGTAGTAAGGGAATGTTAGCAGAGTGCTGGTGCTGGACCAATCTGGGAACTAAATCATTACCAATTTCTACAGATAACTAATGGTTGTAATGGATTCAGCAGCCCCAAAATACCCTAATTACACACCTCATACGCTCATATTGGCCATTTTTTATTTTTCCCCCTTTAATTCCGGGCCCTCGGGATACCCCCAAACTTTGATTGGCTCCCACAAAGTTTGTCAAGGGAGTTGTGATTGAAAAGGTTCAGAGGTGATAGTAGACACCTTCATGAACACATTTGTGAGGAAAGCTATTGGTAATGATTTAGTTCCCAGATTGGTCCAGCACTCGGCTAACTTTCCCTTACTACAGTGCTTTAGTCAAAGTACATGTATAACGCTCAAGAGCTTATTTTCCTTGTGGTATTTTGAGTGTAAATATGTGTGTAAACCGAATGCCAATAATAAATGCTGTACATTCATATAATTTACAGCCACGGCCATAACTGTCTACTAAACTTGGTTCAATAAATATCAATATTTTACCCTTGGACCCCCCTCAAGGAGCCCTGGCCCTGGCCTAACACTTTGATAACCACTGTTCTAATTGGCTAAATTGTGTCTGTGTGTCAATCAAGGTGGAGAATAAATCTGATGAGTTCGTTCTCTACATGGTGCATGAGTCTGGCGGTGAGTCCAACGTTCTCTCCAATTTGTTTGTCGCTACAGTTTTTCCAGTCGGCACATGAGCAAGGGCGTCGTTTGGGGCATCAGGCGATGGAAATTGCCACGAGTTCACATTTAACATCAAATTCAGCTATTTTATAGGGATGGGATGATAAGCGATATTATCGTTTATTGTGATAAAAAACACTCAAGTTAATCGTATCGTGGAGATTTAATTTATCGTGATATCGTCCTCCGTCATGCACTGGGATCAATTCACCTTTTATTTGCCAAGCTGAATATCCGATACCATTTAAACCCTCTATAATTGGTAAAAGGTACTTATAATATACGTATATCATTTTCACTCTCTATCAAATGTCTTTGCCAAAAAATAGCCGTTGCGACGCGCTGTGAGCTTGTAGTTTGGCAATTGTTTGGCAAATGTTCCGCCCCGGGATAATGGATTTTGATTATCGCGATAATATCGTAAATTGTGATCTCTTTTGTTACAATAATCGTGATATGACATTTTCATATCGTCCCATCCCTAGTGGCATCCCAATTTTGGGAATGTCATATAGGTGAACATCTTCAAACATTTTCGCCCCCAAACAAATACACGTTGAGTGCCTGTAGATGCACTATTTTTGCTATTTTAGAAATTAGGCTAAAGTGGTAATATATATATATATTTTTGCCACCCACTATCTCTTTCTGTAATTACGCCTCTGCACATGAGTGTGTTCTCAGCAGTGGTGGAAAAAGTACTCACATGTTTTACTTACTCTGTAAGGGTGCCCTCACACCAAAATACCTATGAGAGTGGAATCCGCGTTCTGCCAATGCATTTCAATGAGAGTGGAGCGTTTTTTGCAGAAATCCTCTGCTGGCATGAAACCGCTCCATTCTCATTGAAATGCATTGGCAGAACGCGGATTCCACTCTCATGGTATGAGAGGTATTTTGGTGTGAGTCCAAAATTCTAAATGTACTTGAGTAAAAGTACAAAACCAAAATGTACTTAAAGGAGCAATAGTCAACTTTTTCTTGAAAAACGGATGCTAAAATAAAATTAATGTTTCGAAAATATTTTATAAAAAAATAATCTTCATATATGTGTTTCTATTCAAAAATGACCACAAAAAGCGTAAAATAATTATGAAATAATCATTTTGGCCATTGTCAGACCGACACTTTGTTTACATTCTAGTCTATAGACTAGGATGTAAACAAAGTGTCGGCCCTACAATGAAAAAGTTGACTATAGCTCCTTTAAAGTATCAAAAGTAAAAGTACAAAATGTTTGAAAATAGCAGATCTACAAGCTCACAACGCACACGTTGTGAGCTTGTTCATCGGCTATTTTCCAACAGCCTAGGTATAAAATGGAGCTAAAGTGGTAAAGTGGCTTTTCTCTGATCTCTGACAGAGAGGACCAGACTGAGGGACGGGGAGTACCCTCTGGTGACGCGAGTGCTCTACGGACCCTGTGAGAAGATCTCCAAGATCTTCGTCATGGAGTCAGACCTGGGAGAGGAGGTCACATATGACGTAAGTCAGTGCCTCTCAAAGTGGATACCAACCGGGGAGCTTCCGGGATCAGTTTGTCCAGTTTAACCCCTGCTATTTTCAAAACTTATTGAACACAAGTTTGAATATTTTTGAAAACATTTTAACAACACACATCTTGTATGGAGGTCCCTGGCTGGCACAACATATTTTCAGATGGGAGTCCATGGCCAAATATACATATTAATTTGGAGGTCCTTGACATGAAAAAGTTTGAGAGACACTGACTGACATAAGTTATCTAGGGCCTAGGGGTTACCAAACTTTTCCGTACCAAGGACCATAGCCTCTGACTGTGCGTGGCCACCTTTTTTAAACCCCCACAATAACCTTAGGAATTTAAATGTAATTATTTTTTTGTTATTATTATTGCAAAATGTCTTTGGCTAGGCTACGGGATCTGCTGGCTAACCAGAATTTCAACATCATCACCTCATGGCGAACAAGTTTGATCCAGAGGTTGATATTGCTATTAGATGTATTGAGTCAATTCTCTGTTTCAAAGCATAGTCAGAATGTAGTGGCTGTACAAAATTCCTAAATTCCTGGTGGCGCTATAAAGTGCCATTGTGAAAAGGTTGCCAGGTCTTCTGCCTTTCACGGCAAAATCGGACGCTGCATTCATGATTTGAGGCATTTAGTTCCAAAAATGTGTTTGTGTCTGCAGAATTCAGAGCTAAGTAAGGACAGTGATGGGCAGTAGCGAGCTACAAGTAGCGCGCTACATAGCTTAACTACCTATTTCAATACCACCCAACCCACAACCAACTTACCACACCTGGTGGAGACCTGTGCTCGGAAGAACACTGCTTCTAGTTATACATTTATTTGTATTATTATTATTATTTTTTTTTAATCAATTGGGCCCACTGGTGGCCCCCACTTTGAAAACCTGTGCTCTAGTGTTATCTGTCTAGCTAGCCAGGTGTCTTTCCGTAGGTCTATATTTGCCATCTGCCCTCCATTTTGTCCCATAGTCCCCAACATGGAAAGAATGACACAATGGACCAATAATAGACCTTTGGGCTAATTTTAGCAATCTGAGAATAGAGATCCTGTTTGGGGACTGATGTAACAATGGGCCTTAGCCACCTGACTGCATAGTTCTGTGCAAGACAGTCATAACAAAACATGGTAATGACAAAACAGTCTTGATGCTGGAGGAGGAAGTATTATCTGGGGTCATTCTCATAGACAGTGGTCGACAGTAACCAAGTACATTTACTTGAATATCTGTAGCAGCACGTGCAAGTGCTCTTTTTTTTATGGCCTGCCCAACATCCGTGGCTCATATCAAGACGAACATTTCAAATTATTTGTATGGGCATAGGCATATATGTCTGAAAATCTTGGGAATTGGCAATTTCACCCCTCCCAATCGCACAGAGTATTCCGAATTAAGAGAAAGAAAACTGTATTCGGGAGTCCAAATTCAGCTTTTAGTTGTTTGAATGATTTAAGACCATCCTTCCCTCTATTTTTTTAAAGCGTGTAATTTTGAATACTCAAGTATGTTTGGCGAGATGTCTTTAGTTGTTGTTGCTTTGTTATTTTGTCATTCCCCAGGTTGCCCAGTACATCAAGTTTGAGATTCCAGTTTTAGACAGCTTTGTGGAGAAGCTGCAAGAAGAGGAGGAACGTGAAGTGTCCAAACTAACCAAAAAGTAAGTGTTTCTCTCATTCCACTGAACACTCTATAGATGAAGCCAATGCCTACAATATGTCTGTCTCCCTGCTGACCTTAAAGCTATGACCCGGGCAGGAGCGTCAATTGGGTATGGCAGGGGTATGCAGCTATGCAGCTGCCATACCCTGGGTCCAGGGGGGAGAATACAAGTTACATTAAAATATAAATCCATGAATGTCTTTGCTAAGGTATGGCAACATGACTGGTGTCTTGCGAAGGCGCGCGTGCAAGACACCAGTCATGTTGCCATACCTTACCTTTTTCTGAACTGATGCCACTGGACCCGGGACCTATTTGAATGAATAAAACATCAACATTTTATCCAATTTGTATGGTAGAGTATGTTAATACAATATAACTAGTACATCTGCCGTGGTTGGAGATGGTCTGCTACTCTTCCATGGAGACGTTCAGACCCTGGTGTCGGGTAGGACACCAGGGTGACAATGACAATATCATTAAAGATTAATTTGAAGCAGGTGACACACCAAATTGGACACTTGGATGTGCTGCCATCTGTATTGTTGTTCAGATATTATTGTGGTTGCCTCTCTCTGTCAATGGACAACACGTGTGTGTGTGTGTGCGTGTGCGTGTGCGTGTGCGTGCGTGCGTGCGTGCGTGCGTGCGTGCGAACGAGAGACACACAGAACCAGAGAGACTAATACTTTGTCTTGTCTATCCTCTGCAGGTACAGTGCACTGAAGTCCATGATTCTACATCAACTTGAGGGTAGAGCGAACACCAGTGAGAGAGTCTGATTGTACGTGTGTGTGTGCGTGTGCGTGTGCGTGTGCGTGTGTGCGTGTGCGTGTGTGCGTGTGTGTGCGTGCACTTACTGTATTAGAGAAGGAGGAATAGGAGTGATGGCATGAGAACTAATTTCTGCTTCATCATAATATTGCCGCTCACTGATGTTCAACGACCACATGACAAGGTGTTATTTTGGGGAGTAATACACTGTCATTATGATAAGTAGAAATGAGATGTAATGATGATTGTTTGACTACACAGTAGAACATTGGTTCTCAATCTGTGGGTCGGGACCCCCAGGTTTTTGGGGAGGTCCCCAGAGACAATTAAAGGGCTTTTCTTTTTTTTTTTACTTTTTGATACTATACGTCCAGGGATACTTTGATAAAGAAGGGGGGGAAAAAGACTATTACTGCAACTAAAGTAATCAACAAACTATTCTATTTTATGAAAACTGGTCAAACATTGGCCAAATTGTCAAATATTTTACGCCTCCCGTTGCAAGGCGTTGTGAGCTTGTAGATCAGCTATTTTCACAATAATTTCCTTTGGTTCAGGGTCAAACTAAATGGAACGCCTCAACTCCTACAATTCCAAGTGCTTATCAGGGCGGGGGTTCCCCGGTTCAAATATGATTTATTTTAGGGGGTCCCCTGTTCAAAATTGATTATTTTGGGGGGTCGCGGCCTGAAAAGGTTGAGAACCATTGCAGTAGAATACTGCAGAGAATGTTGTCCATTTAATAAAGGCTGCAATTGAACCATATTATATACCAATGTGCTTCTACTTTTAGAACGATATGCTTACAATTTGTATGTCCTGTTTTGTTTAACTCTTTTGTTTACAAAGTGTTTTTATTGCTTTATATCCTAATATATTAATGATTTGTATAGAATATCTTTCACGACAGGCTGTTACTCCTCCAATATTTGTACTCCTATTGGATGTTTTTGGTAATGTTTTGTTTTTTTACATGAATGTTTCTATGTAATAAATATGTTTATCCAGTATGGGTGTGTCAGTGCTGTTGACTCTATGGCAACAAGCATTATGTCCAAAACCTTGAAAAACCTTTTCAAATGGAAAAAAGGACATGTGTTGCATTGGATCCCATGTACCGGTAGTTCTTATTTAGTCACAAGCTGTTGTTAATACTTACATAGTTTGCATGTTCTCCCCATGTCTCCTAGTTTAGGTACCCTCATTAAAAAAAACATGCAGTGATGCCTCTATAGTACCTCCACCATGGTCAGCTGGGGCGCCTGATGGAGGGGAAAGGAACTGGTTGGAATAACGCGTTTCCTTCCCCGCGCTACGTCCTACCGGGAAGCTCCCCCCTGTCAGGTGATAAGAAGCGGCCTGCTCACTCCTCATGCACTGAAGGAAACATGAGCTCAGTTTGGGGCTCTCCTCAGGTTGGCAGAGGGAGAGCAGCGCCCTATAGGTTACAGTTTAGGCAATTCGCACTGGGTGAAAAAAGCATGGGTTACAAAATTGTTCAAATAATAATTTGTGTTCATTTAACACAGAAGAGTGTACAAATGTGACCCTTACTGAACACTGGGATTTTAGTGTAGGCCTACTGTATATACACAACTAATATTGTTCCCCCTAACAAAAGAGCCATGTTTAGTGTTTCCTTTTTCTTCCACAATATCTTTCTTCCACATTGTTCTCTTGACTGAGTGACTGTCTTGGCCAGCAAGTTCCCATGAGCTAAGACGCGCGCGCGCGCGCGCGCGCGCGCGTGTGTGTGTGTGTGTGTGTGTGTGTGTGTGTGTGTGTGTGTGTGTGTGTGTGTGTGTGTGTGTGTGTGTGTGTGTGTGTGTGTGTGTGTGTGTGTGTGTGTGTGTGTGTGTGTGTGTGTGTGTGACCCATCCAGATAACACAATGCCAGTATCCTGAGAGATGGGGGGTCTTTTCCCCTTTCCCACAGTTCCACAACATTTCTAGTAAGGTTCACTGCTAGTCCTAGAATAGCATCAACATTAAGCCTTTTATTTGTTTGTTTGACTCTGCGGATTGCATATATACAGATTAAAATGCATCTTAATATATCTAAATGTTATTAACCCTGGAACACCAACGCTATTTTTTTGTTACAACATCATTAATGCCGGGTATATTTTACCCGATATAATATATTCCATTGAAAATACTTCTCATCAAAATATATTAAAGTACAACAATACATGGTAACTTGAGGTTCTCTTCTTTAATATTTCAAAATGAAATTTCACAAAAAAATATCTGTGAAAAAATTGGGTATTGTTTTAAAAGTATTCCCACAAAGGTAAAGGAACTGGGAACTTCTCCTTTGGTCCAGCCATTCCTGGCGCACGTGAGAATGGTCCAGTGAAGGCACAATCAACTGCCAATTGTGGGGAAAATGGGATTTTATTTATTCATATATATATTCTTTTGTTTTCACTATCACTAACGCTGGTTGAATTCCACCTGCATTTTCGCTGAAAATAGACGATTGACAAGCTTGATTGATTTGATTGAATAGTTATTACTATTAGACAGAAATGTAAGCAACACAAGGTTACAGTCAGACATCTGTGATATCAGTCCTATGATGTCTGATCAGGAGGAAATCTTGCCCAGTCACATGTCAGTAGATACTATGTCATAACAACTGACTTCATAGAGGACTGATGAGCATTTTGATAAGAGAACCATGGTTTATAATGGAAACACAATATTGATATTCTTGTAGAATATGTACTCTGATATGAGGGATTGTCTTTCTCTCTGACAGGCTGCATTAAAATATACGTAGAGATGCACATTTCCTTTTCATTCAAGATTAATTTAGAAAGAAATATGTTATTTCATGTGTAGGACATTTGGCACTTTGGAGGACATGGCGCCATCCATCATTAACCAAGGTAGAGTTATTTGCCTGCAGTTGCTCTTTGAATCCAACGGATGGCTCTACTTGCACAGGTAAAGGGAATTTAAAGAGGCACTGCTACAATTCTTGTACCTTTCCTGCTATTCATTTGTCAGAGATGGAGTCACTGGGGTTATAATGTGTAAGCTGTAAGAGCTGCCAACAGGTGAATATAGGAACAGACTTTTCCCCCTAATTTGTGTATCACTTCCTGCTATTTACTTAAAGAGGTGGTGCCATAGTTGTGTACTTTTTCTGTTTTGTATGTGTCTATGAAGTTAACATTATTCTAATAGGCCACCGAGTGTGGTTATAATGTACAGATTTGTCTTCCCCGTGTATTTGTGTTTACTTCCTGAAAGCTGAAAGCCTCTTAGTCAAAAGGCCTGATCGAAAAACACAGATTAAATGAACATCATATACTCATTCCCTCCCCTTTTACCATTCACCCAACACTGTGGGTGTGGCTAACTTCAGCTTGGTCACCACCCACCTGACAACCAGGCATACCTAATGAACTGGTGGGTGTGGCCACATAAAAACACAATTTTAACTTTCTGTAGACTTTTTTTTTTTTTTTTTAATTCTTCCTCCTAGTATAATCATAATACCTGATCATCATGTTTTAGGGGAGTAAAAAATCATGGAACTGCATCTTTAAATTCGAAACATGCTATATAAATATTTCTCCATGAAATATATAAAATCTATTTACAAGGTATGCATTTAACAGACACTCTTATCCAGAGCAACTTACAATAGTGAAAGAGTTGCAAAAATGCCATGAACAATGATTAGTCCAAATACAAGTCATTAGACCGCTACAAGAGTTCTTTATAAATATGGTGAGTTGTTTTAGTTTAAAGCTTTGATTTGGTCTTAATGCAGTAGTGAGAGATGAGTCTGTCAGCTTCCCTCCAGCCAGACAGCAGAGCTCCATGGACAGTGGAGAAGTAGCATGGATGAGTGGCCTCTCCAGCAAACAACACCTGGAGGTGATGCTGTTACACAACAGAGAAAAACACAAGTATTTAACACAACATTGCTTCATGGTACTCACTGTCTGTGTGTGTGAACGGAAAGTCTGAAATAGCCTGGGCGGTGTGAGTGCGTGTGTGTGCGCGCACGTGTGTGTGTGTGCGTGCGTGCGTGTGTGTGTGTGTGTGTGTGTTGGACGACCTAGTGTCGCATGGCATTTTTGTATGTTTTTACATACATGTAGTGAAAAGAATTTTTAACATTTTACATTGGACAACATTGTGTAGCATTGTAGTAGATTACCGTACATTCTTTAGCATGGCATTTGTTAAATGTTTTTTTTTTCTTTTCTATTTTACATTGGACTACATAGTGTAGCACATTTGTATCAATTTTGTTTTTGTTTTAAGTGTGTGCGTGCGCACGCGTGCGTGCGTGCCGTGTGGTGTGCGTGCATGTGTGTACCGGTACCTGAGAATCAGCTCCCTTTGTGGACAGGGGTTCTGCCAGATTCTGCAGGTCCTGTGCAGAGCAGCCGGTTCCTGGGTAAGTGTAGGAGCCACAGGTCCAGGGGTCGTGGAACCATTGGGAGCGCAGGACACTCCTCGGGGTGAGGATGGGGTTTCCTTAAACACAGTTTTTATAGAAAATGTGTTGTTTTAAATGCACACAGACAATTCTCTTAAACAGCCAATTCAAAACGTACTCGACACAATTCGGGGGTTGGATGTTTAGGTTCACCTGTGAACCGGCGGACGAGTCGTGTGACGGCGTGCGTGACTTCTTGTTCAGAAAGTGTCTCCATATATTCTGACTCGTGTCCAGCAATCCAACCACACAGAACATGACCGTACCTGAGAGGAGAAAAAACAAAGCATTAGCGATTACATTGTGGTGTCTATACATTCATTTCTCAAGAAGGAAATGATGCAATGTTGTTACCGTTCAGAGGGCTTGAGCACCGTGAAACCAAATAGCTTCTTTATCCAAGACCTTTGTAGATCTGGCACCTGATCGATCATATCCACCTGGAAGCAGTTGAAACGTGAGTGTTTTTGTCCATAAATGCATGCGTGCAAAAATGTTTAAGGTCGAAATGTCACATCAACACCAGAAAAGTGCAAAAAGTGGTTATTCTGAACATGGCTTTTCTGTACTGATTCATAAAATGGTTTCATTCATTAAGGATTATTGTTAGATCTACAGGTATGATTTATTGATCAGAAGCGACCAAACAAGAATCATCTAATCGATCAGCTGATCTATGCAAGCTTCAGCAGATATTGTAGAATTCAAGCATTAGGCCTATACAGTTATGCATAACAACACATGAACATGAGAGCCTGCATGTCACCATCTCCGTGTTCAGTGTCTCACACCTCATCCTCCCACATGAGGTAAATGACCTCACAGTCTTCATCCCACCATGGAGAATCAAACTCCACAAAGATTTTGTTGTTGGTTCCAAAACCCATCCTTTGGACAGAATGCAGTTTGTGTAACGGCAGAGCAGGACTGAACAGAGTTGAATGGTGTTTCTTTAGGTATCCTGATAGAATAGAATAAAGAGAAACAGTTAAAGCTGCATGTGTGGTGGACAATAGTTCTGCCTGATGCTCATAATCAGAATCTCTCCGCTGACAAAGTGAGGGTTTACCACACAGGAGACCCAAGTTCAAATCCTGGCTCTCCATTAGGAGATGACATAAAACTTAGGGATTGTAGTTTTAAATGCCAAAAGTTAACATGCCATGGACGCTGAGTTAATGTTGTCTAGTAAGGAATATTGCCCAACAACTGAATTCTGAAATATAATGTATACAGTAGGTGCCTGAATAAAAATGTAATATTGTTGCACACAAATCCCAGGTCTTCATACTGCAATGGGAAACCAACTGTGGTGTGCTTGTGACAGCCTAAATTTCCAAAGTAGACAACATTATAGACAACGGCACTGCCTGCATTACATTCATATTACTGTATGTGTTCAAAATAGGTCCACGTTTCACTATGGTGAAAAATAGCACATCGACATTACAAAACATCATATTAAATCCAGGTGCACAAGTTTACCCAGGGGCACGGTAACAATAACATGGTCAGCAGTGATCCTTTCTCCGTCCTCACACTCAACGGTCACAGGGCGCTCTCCTTTCTCTGTGCTGTTCCAGTGAACACAGTGCACAGGTCGCTTGTAAGACGTTATCCCTTTGGGGAGCTCCGACATCAAGTTCTTGACTACACCTTCATAGCCTCTGCAAGGAAAGCAAATTAATTACAAACAAATCAGAGGGGTGTGTGTGTGTGTGTGTGTGTGTGTGTGTGTGTGTGTGTGTGTGTGTGTGTGTGTGTGTGTGTGTGTGTGTGTGTGTGTGTGTGCGTGCGTGCGTGCGTGCGTGCGTGCGTGCGTGCGTGCGTGCGTGCGTGCGTGCGTGCGTGCGTGCGTGCGTGCGTGCGTGCGTGCGTGCGTGCGTGCGTGCGTGCGTGCGTGCGTGCGTGCGTGCGTGCGTGCGTGCGTGCGCGCACGGTATACTAACTTTGGGAATGTGCAGTCAAACCCAGGCAGATGCTTGTACACTCCATAGGCCCCCAGCCCCACCTCATCCATGGTGTGCGCTCCTTTGTCACAGCACTCCTCCTTCAGCAGGGTACTCATCACACACCCTCTCAGGGCCCTGACGGAGGCATCTTCACGTTGCCACTGCTCTGCTGCCCGCTGGGACGCCTGCATGTTAACAGTGACACAAGAAAATGTATTTAATGGCTTATTGTCAAAAGGATCGAGTGATTGAGATCACTCAGCGCCATGGGGCTTATCTCTTTAATCACTGACAAGATGCAGCCAAATGTAACCGGATATAGATATTTGTTTATCTAATTATTAAACGAGCAAACTCACTCACTCACTCACGCTCTAACGCTCACGCTTATCCATGTTTATCTATTCACTCGCTTCAGCAACTGATGCCAAAGTTCACATGTTACTGGCCATTAGCATTATACCAACGGTGACGGAGCCCGAATTTCATTTCTCCCAAATTAAAGCTGTTTTTCTTCACCACTTCTGTTCAACTCTACAGCCTGTTGTCAGGGTTACGGTCCGTTCCTCCAGGCCATGGGATCTGTAGCCACACACACACCCCTCTCTCTCACAGTTAGGAATGTGCATGGTCTCTCTCTCTCTCTCTCTCTCTCTCTCTCTCTCACACGCTTTCACCAGGTACATTTGATGTGTGTCTCATCTTCCAATGGGTATGAAAAAACGATGTGGAGCAAGCGCATACATCCCCATACTTCTATTCACCTACATATTTTGGAGCACATATCTTCGAACGGGTAAGGTCTAGTGGTTAATAAATGTGTAATTCTTTTTGCAAAGTAAAGCACTGCTTCATCACACAAGGCCTTCCCACAAAAGTAGTGAAAACAGCTGATCTAGTACAAGCACACAATGCCTCACGGTGCGAGGCGTTGTGTGCTTGTAGATCGGCAGTTTTCACTAGTTTAAATCATTTTAAAAATGATAAATACAAAACCAACGGTTTTGGACATACAAGGTTTCCACCCGACAACGACGATATCTTTCAACAACAGAGGAGATTGTTTTGGGAAATCAGGTCTAGCCGCAAGACGGCTAGGATCTGACAGCATCTTGTCATATTCTCAGCTCAACCTATGAACTGGCTCCATGGCTCTACTGTATTCATTCATATACCATGTCGATGTACTATTTTGTCAGAGGGACCACCATTGACTAACTGTACTGTTCTACCTTGCCTTATAGTCTCTCAACACAGTAACTTACAAGTATACAACCTTGGCATTCTCTTGTTTTCGTGTGGATTCATTCTGAGTCCTTGGGAACAAGATTTGAGTTTGATGTTGTCATTTTGAATATTTCTAATAGTACCTGTGACCGGATAAAATCTCCCACACTGGGCCACGGTTCTCCTTTAGCAAGGATAAGTTCATCCAGCAGGTCCTTAAACATCCCCACTGCAGGATATGTGTCTTCCTTCTTAAGCTTCTTACCTGCATATAACACATAACAGAACACCTTGAAGTTTATCCAGCCCTAGAGGTACCTATTCAATCACTTCACAATCAGCCGTGAAGGTCAGGAGTTCATACAGGTGCAACACAGAGTTTTAAAGCCTTATTTAAGGTGGAATTGGAACAGTAGTGTTAAACATTTGACCTGATTAAAGAGGTGAGTGTTTGCCATTCCTCAGGGGTTTCCCTGGGGTTATTACCATTGTGAATGAGTACGTTTGAAATGCTACTTCACTACTATTTGCCTGTTTCAAATTATTCTTTATAATTCAGAAGTGAATAAAATAGAATAGAAGACTACTTTATGATTTAGAATGGAATACTACTTTGTGTTAGAATAGAATAGAGCTTTATTAATTTGGGGGGGAAAAGGAAAAAAAAGAATATACTACGCATTAGCAGGCAGGAGCTGGCATCTGTTCTTCAATTTGACAACCCTCCTCTGTTTGACAGCTGTCATTTTGAATGATCTTTCTGCCATCTGGCCAGAGATTGGAAATGGCAACCCGGCTACGAGTCTGCTTCTCTTTTCTCTGCTAACCTTTAGTATAACTACCACTCCCACCCATCATTTCTAACAGCTCACCCATTATTTCTACCAAACCGCCCATATGTAGTAGGTTGAACCTAGCCTGATAAATCAGTCCGCACATTACCACCCCCTGTTGGAAGTGAAACGTAGTGTGTGAAGAGTCTGACGCTTGCAGCCAGGCAAGGTTGAACCAGCCCTGAGCCCTGCTTAGATTATTACTGTACATCAGAGGTATCAGCAGACTTGTGATATGTGTCTGTAAAAATGTTTGCCGTAATGACAACTTAGGAACTTAGATATAGGGGTAGAAAAACCATGTTGTTGCTGCTTCCACAGACAATGGAATATGTTTTGCACTAATCTGAATTGATATCAATTCAACTATAAAACATTGCTTTTAGAGAAACACAAGCACACGACTCCCGGTGAAGCTGATTGATTTGTCATATTACACATGTACTGTACTGTGAAAACTGGTAGGGGTTCTGAGCCAAACTTTTGTAGATATAAGTGTGAAATCACTATATTGTTGCAAATCCTATGTTATATTCAGAGAGAGGATCATGTTACCTGAACTGCTGAACCAGTTGGAGCGCCAGGGAGGATGTCCTTTGACTTCCATGGCCTGGTGTTCTGGGGTCAGAGCTTCTGGTTCCAGGAGATCATACTGACGGGCAAGACGGAACACTGGGTTCTCCTCACTTGGTCCATGAATCCAGTTGGCTCCTATCTCAATGATACTGTTGCCTAGAGAAAGATACACAATAAAAGATCCAGATGGTTGATGGAAAAGCACAAACTAACCCAAACCAACACTCTTTTAGATACCATATTTTATACTGGCTTTTATCGTCATTTATTAGCTCTATAATTTGTTGTCCATGTATGAGCCTCAAACTTGCCAGATAAGTTATTCTGATTCTAATGATAATATCCTACATTTCATTTCATTTAGCAGACGTGGCCAGAGCGAGATCAGATTAAATGGCATGAACCATAGTCGACAAACCACTTGGTTAATGATCTAGTAAATTGAGAGCAAAACAATTAAGTACTAGAAAGTAACAAGGATACCAGGTAAATACTTCAGTTCAGTACTTGCTTAAAGGGGGATACCACTCATTTTCAATCAGGAACGATTGTGGGGTTTGGCTTGCAAAGTACACTCTGACGTATTGTGTCTTTAACTCTAGACTTAAAGACACAATAAACACTTGCTTAAATGGTATAATGATGGTTTGCTTCTTGTGTCATCATCAAGGTGAATGTTTAGGCTGTTCCTTTGGCTTTCAGAAGGACTTTGGGGGCTCGGTTATAGACTAAGCCCTTTGTTTTTGTTTTTACCAATACGTTATTTTTCAGTAATTGAGGAAGAGTTACAAGAATACAGTACACAATACAAAACAGCACAACCAAATCACATTCGCGCAGTCAAACTTTCCAACATCCCTTCCGCACTTTTCTCACTCCATCATTGACTAAGGCCTTTAACAAGAAATGTGAATTTAATAACTATGACAATTCATCCAGAGCCAAGCTCTGTCTTAGTGGCCCCCTGAGCTGGGCCCCACAGGCCCGCTCAGTAATCCAGCCCTGATTTTTCCTTGTTTCTGGACAATGTATAAAATACTACTAAATCTACAGTAACACCTATTAAATTAGGCTATTTAATGTGGCCAACAGAGGGCATTATATGAATGAATTTATCTTCAGGGGAGTGATCATATTCTGTACCCTTGTGCAACACCCCAGTGTTGGACGGTCACTCACCCATTTGTCCTGGTTTGATTCTTCCTCCACTTCTCTCCGTTGCTTCGAGGATCCGGACGTTCCGAAATCCATTTTTAACAAGTCTATGCGCCGCTCCGATCCCTGATATACCACACCCGATTATTATTATTCGAGAGTCCAAACCCGGTTGCAATCCCATCATGGCTCTTGATGGGGTGGCATGTAGCGGAGTGGGTACGGAGGCCACCTGGGAGTCAGAAGGTCATCGGTCCCCCCACCCCGGTCCACCCAGTCGATGTGCCGAAGGGTCCCAGAGCAAGACACACTTAACCCCTAACTGTTACCGCCAGTGCGCACAACTTGACCATCTGAGCAGCCATCAGCTGGTTGATCAATATCACCAGATCAATATCTTGGTCACAGATACAAAATATTTCAGTCCAAAATTACTCCATGACGCTCCTCAATGTACGCACTTTTAGTTGACTGGAAATTATAGTTTCTACAGCAGTTCCACCTAGAACGTTCTATCATCATCACTACGGGTTGGTTAATGGGTTTACACAGTGTTATGTCATGTGTACAAAGAATGTCTATCTCTCCTGCAGATGCTGCCAATGTACTATTAATCTTTTCATTATCATATTCATATAGACACTGACAGTAACCGACACACCTTGTTTATTTTATAGAATTTATGAAATGGGCGTGTTGTTGTCTCTTTGGGAGCAAGGCACGTGCTGGGAGATCATAGACAGCCAGGTATCAAGAAGATATCATTAGAAGCACTGTGAGAGGCAAACAAACTGGAGGTAGACGTGGAAGCAGTTATACTAAGTCAATGAGGTGGATAGGTGTACAATAAACACTAACATTCAGCAATTTGAACAACAGTCAAAAAAACGTGTCAGTAAAATAAAATCCACACATTGTTTCCTCGTGTTTTTTGATGTTCTCATTATTATTATTGTATCGTCCCTATGTAGAAGTCATGCAACGTTACCTTAAAAAACAACACTTTAGGCTATTTACTTTTAGATTAATTGTTTGCCTACAATTATTATTGTAAATTACCTGACATTTCCTCTAGCTGTACCTGCACGCCTGCTTCAGACAAGTAGAGCAACTGCAACATTGTATAAAAATGTATCCAGTGAATAAATAGCCTACAACAAAATGCTAATATATACCAGGCTAGAACCTGGATAGCAATGCAAGAACAGTGTTGTTAAGTCTTATGACTAATTTATTAATAGCTAAATCTAACAATAAAAAAGTGAACAGCCATCAGGAGCCATTGTCACGGTTATAATCCAAAGTAAACGCTTTTCAACATTCATCTCATCAGTCGACTGTTTGTGGATGTACAGGAAAAGCAGGTTCGATGGTTGAGACCAATATGATAATGATTATTTACGTCTGGTTGAACCCTGGTCGGGTCATACCAAAGACTCTGAAAAATGGGACCTGTTGGATTGGGGGTCCCTGTGACATATTAGTGTCATATCCAGGGGGTAGGACTATTTTGTATATCTAGTATACAAGCCCTATGGGCCTCATGGCTCAGCAAGAGTTACTTTATAGGAGATGTCCAGTGATGGATTTACCAGCTTTCATTTTTCATCTGTGTAATTTTAGATTAGAACCACTTTAACCATTATTTTATGCTTTAACTATTAAAAAATAGCAGATATACGTACAGCGTGGCACCGAATGCCGTGCCGCAAGCTTGTAGATCTGCTATTTTTTTTAAAACCCATCTCAAAATATGTTGTTCCAGGGACCCCCCAGAAGCAAATATTTGAAATACAAATGTTCGCTTTTAAAATATATATATTCAAAGATTATTTTTTTTAAATAGCAGATCTAATAGCTCACTGTGAGCTTGTAGATCTGCTATTTTGTGCAGAACATTTAAAGGTCCTACACCATGCATTTAAAAATAATTTATATAACACTGTTTGTGTCCCAAAAACGTTTTTGAAAAGGTTTGAGGCTAAATTACCACTCCTGAATACAGAGCCCCTGTCATTTCTGCCTGGCTTTCAGAGCATTTTCAGCTGCAGTACCACCTTGTCCTGAGTGGGAGGACTGCGCTATTGAGCCAGTTTTGGCCCCACACTCCTCCCCACCTCCTGCTCAGCAGGCCTGCCCACCCCTCCCCAACCCTCTCCCAGCTCCTCCTGCCTCCTTCTCAGGCCTGCCCACCCCTCCCCAACCCTCTCCCAGCTCCTCCTGCCTCCTTCTCAGGCCTTGTGACATCACAAATCTGACCTTTCACAATCAGGACCGTTCTGAGACATGCCAACATAGATCTTCCCATAAACTGAGAAAGACACAATGGTCAGAAATAGGACTTTGTGAGGATAGAAGTTGCTGGTGGGACACCAAGAAAATACATACAAATTGGAAATATGTAAATTCATGGTGTAGTCCCTTTAAGATTTCATATGACTTTGTGTCTTTTATTGTCACTCAGCCAGCAGAGGGTTCCACAATTATGGAAACAGACTATTGTGAGTCCTGTTGCTAAGAACAATGAATGATTTTTTCCTCAAATACTATAGAGGCAGAATGTTTTAGTTTGGCATGGCATGGCATCCAACTGGATAGGAAGATTAACTCCCTAATTACGTTGGTGACTTGGCTCAGTTGGCTGGCTCCCGGGTCAGATTAAGAAGACAATGGTTCACACTATGTTTTCAGCCTTCAAACAAAGCATGCACTTTTAATGAAGGATTATTGTCTCCACCAGCCGAAGGCTGAGGGAGAGTATGTTTTCCCCTCCGTCCGTCCGTCCGTCCGTCCGTGCGTCCGTCCGTGCGTCCTCGCAGTTTGTGAACAGCTAATCTCAGTCACCGTTGGCCCGATCGCTGCCAAACTGAGCACACACACTCCCTGGATGCCAATCTAGAACCTCTGCCCCACATTTTTCAAATCAGCCTCATGGTGGCGCTATAACAGCCCGATTTGTGTGGCCTGGTTGTTACCAGCTAATCTCCGGCGCCGTTGGCCCGATCGCTGCCAAACTGAGCACACACACTCCCTGGATGCTAATTCAGAACCTCTGCCCCACATTTTTTAAATCAGCCTCATGGTGGCGCTATAACAGGCCGATTTGTGTGGCCTGGTGGAGACCTGTGCTCGGAAGAGCACTGCTTCTAGTTCTGTCTTGTGTTTGTTTGGCTTTGTACTTAAGAGGCAAGTTAAGTGGATGGCAGAGTAACCAAACCCTCCCCCCTCATACAGCAAGCTTCCCAAAGTTAAAAACTAAAGTTTTTACTTGCGTATAGGAGATGTCTAACACAGTGAAAGTAGACAAGTGATGGATTGATTTACATTCATTTTTATACTGGTGGGGATATGTTTTATTCCGGTCAGACTGAATTAAACACATGCATTTATTCGATATCTCAATGTAACAATTTTATGAAAAGATTATGTTAACCATATTAACCCTGGGGTCCCTGTTTTGTGGCATTTTGTGTCAAAATGTGTCAAATGTTGTGAGCTATATTGTGCTATTTGCACAGTATTTCAGTCTGTTGCCTGGCAGACATGTGGCGGGAAAAAAAACAACTACCCTATGCCCGTGGATCCCTCTTTCCATCTAGACTAGGCCAGTTGCCATGACCTCCCTAATCATAAAGTAATAATATTGTAAAACAGAAACTTCTGGACAAAACCCCAACACCTTCTTGATCTGTTATACAGTATGGCGGGGCAGGATTTACTGTACAGGATGTTACTGTCTTGCTTGAGCTTTTTTTCAAACACCTAGAGGCATAACAATTTAGTTTAGCATCCACATTCAACTGTAATTAGACTAGGGTTTGTCCTTATTTAGCCTATACTATAGGCTAAATAAGGACAAACCTCTAATTACTTGGGTGTTGATTTTGGTGGCTTGGCTGCATGGCTCCAGGGCCAGATTAAGATTAAGACAATGGGCCCCCTCAAAATAGCAAAAAAACAAACACAAGCAATATTTTCAGCCTTTAAATGGAAATCAAATATGCATGCAATGTTTCATGCCTTTTACATGATGTTGAGTCCACAGCACACCACAACCATAATGACGAAAGTGGTGAACGACATATTTACAGTTAGAGGGCTTGGTGTGGATGGCCCTTTAATGAGTTACGATGCATACTCCACTTTTAGAGCCACATTTATTTCGGTTTGTCTCTGTCTAAACTGAAATATGACGTCATTCATATTCATGGGGGGGGGGGGGGGGGGGGGGGGGGGGTACAGTCATTAATTAGGCTGTTCGCTGCTGCCGAGATTTTGTGACTCCCCGAACTGAACCGAAATAAATTCAGTTGTAAAAGTGGAGTATGCATCGGCCCGTACTCTGGACTGGAGATGTGGGAGTCTGCCTTTGCTCAGACATACTCTCCACTAATCTACCCAGATGAATAGGGATGGTCCGATCAGGTTTTTTGGAACCGATCAGCGAGCACCGATCACAAAAGTTTGATCACCCGATACCGATCAATCACCGATCCGATCAAGTTATTATTTATATTTTCTAAATGTTAATGTTTTAACTTTAATTCATTCATTCACTCATGAATTCATTTATATATTTGCCTTATAGTTATTTACCAGCATTACTATGTATTTATTATCATAGCAGTAACTAATTATTCCTTCAGCACTGTGGAAATCAATACCCCAAAATGGCCTCAAGTGGGCATCCTGAACGGCTGGTTGATCGGATGCACCGATCCGATCGGATCGGTGAATTTACCTTTTGATCTAAACCACCGATTATTGCCGATCACGCTTTGATCGGCCCGATCCGATCCATTGCCGATTGATCGGTAACATCTCTAGATGAAATACATCTATGCGATGTGTTGTGAGCTTGTGGATCGGCTATTTTCATTTTCATTGTACCAATACAACATCAACACAACACAAGTATAAATTAGGTTGAGGCAGTCGGCCGCACACCCTAGAGCCTGGGGCTGTCCTGACGTTTCCTCCAGTTAAGAGGGGGTATTTCGTTATCACCGTCGCAAAATTGCTTGCTCAGGGTGGGGGTCTCTCCTACCATGAGATCTCTGCTCGGGTCTCTGCGCTGTAGTCCATGTAAAGTGTCTTGAGATAACTGGTTATGATTTGACACTTTAATAAAATTGAATTGAATTGAATTAGGCATTAGGCGGTGCATAGAGTCAGGTTTTTTGTTGATGCACTTTAAACATGAGGTGAAAACAAAAGAACATGGACATTCTTAATTAACAATGGCCATTTATTTTCAGGTCTTGTCACTATATAAAAATCATCACACAATGCTTCTGGTCACAGTCCCCTGATAAGATTCCAGAAAAATTGTAACTATTCATTTAAGATTCTATTGACATTTTTTTTTAAATTTGCAAACAACATTACATTGGACCATATCAATGGGGGAAAAACTGAGAGACTACTCTGTTGACATCATTTTTACAAACAATTTAAACATAGACTTATAATTGACACAAGTTTTACTATAAAACAGAGTTGACCCATGAATATGATTGATATTTTTGAGTACAGTATTTGACTTGCTCTACTTGGCCCAAAGTCTGCTGTTGATTGGTTCACCATATTTCAAAGCGTTTGTCTTTCAGGAACGGGGTTCTGTCCATGAAGCAGTTGTTGAAGAGTCTGGAAAGACATCAACGGATGCAACATTTTACATCAACAGTTAAGATATGTCCAGTAAACCATGTTGATGACTGATTTCTCTTTAGACGTGAGAAGTTCTTATTATTTTTTTTGTTGTTCTAGTCCATTACGGCAATTGATTCCCCCCAGTCTCCACACACATTTGTAGGACGGACGAAGGATCCGTCCATAGTCCATAGTGTCCCTATACTGGGCATATCATGATAAGCGAACATTTGGCCAAAATAGCTCACTACAACACATTTTTTTATTTTCTGCATAGGGTTTAAGTGGTTAATAATACACACATTCAAACACAACTTACCGTACAGTTTGGATGGAGGTATTGATGGAGAGCAGATGGAGTAATCTGTCTGTTAGAGCATCAGTGAGCTTATTGTGACTCAGACTACAACAACACAAAGGTAGAGAAAGAATAAAGGCATAGATTAGTATCTCATTGGTCACATTTCCACAAGCTTGCGTGCACATGCACATGATGCACACGCACACACATACACATGCTCACCACTGCATTCTACAAGACTACTCACTCCAGGACTTGTGCTTTGTGCAGGTGGGGGATCAGAGTCTCTAGTAGCTGGTCAGTGAGTTGACAGTGACTGAGGTCCAGTTCTGTCAGCCCCTCAGAATACTTCAGAACCAGGGCCAAACAACTGCAGGCCTTCTGATCTAGTCTGGTCTCACTGAGGTCCAGCTCTCCACCCAGGGCTCCACTCAGGGAACCTGCTCGGGTCACTACGTTCCTTTCACTGCCCACAGAGACCAGAGAGAGGAGCTGGAGAAGGAATGATTTGCTGGCTCTATAGGGAATAAATATACAACAATGCAGCAGAACACTGAGATGAATGTGTAGTAACACCAGTGATGAAAACTAGAAAGATGCAATTGGAAATTGCAAGTGTGGTTGCCGTGACTATATTCTGCAGCAAGCTGACTGTCATGTGAAGCCAGACCAATCCTTGAGCTGGCACCATGCACTCCCCCATTGAATTCCACTCCCCCATTGAATTCCAATTGCACTTTTCCCCCATTGAATTCCAATTGCACTTTTCCCCCATTGAATTCCAATCGCAACTCTAATAAAGTGTATAATATCTAGAAGAAGAATACATTTTCCCCAGGACTACAGTGTGTTGCCCTGTTGGGCAACCACACTAATGTCGGGCAACCACACTAATAACCACCCTGTCGGGCAACCACACTAACAAAAACAACAGCAGACAGGAAAGCATTGCCCTTCTAACCTAAGATGGACTTTGTTGAGGACAGTGAACAACAGGTCCAACCCACTGTCCTCTGCGACGTCACAGTCTGGTAGGATGAGTTGTGTCCTCTGGCTGCTGTTGTGTCTCAGGATAGTAGCGATGGCCCTGCAGTCTGTGACAGTCAGAGGCAGAGCCACCACCTGCCCTTGCGCTGACAGGTCCACAGAAGAGGAGCAAGACAGATCCAGTCTGTACTGTAGAGCTCTGAGCAGATGACCTGCCACTGCCGCCTGCTGTGTCTGACAGGTAGTGCAGCAGTGGTGGAGGAACATCAGTAGCAGACTCCTGTCAACACTGGTATGAGGAATGATGTACAACATAACATATTTAATCATCACTTCATTGATTGATTCTTCATAACATATGCAAGTACATAACCATACAAGACACAATTGAATTACCCATCTCGGACTGAAGTATTCATGAATACCAGAAAAGTCGCCCTCTTTCAAAGTCGCCCCAGACTTGTTTCCCAACGGGTCTGTGGCCTTAAGCTAGATGCAGATTAGACTAAAATCAAATCTGTGCTTCTGGGGGTCCCTGGAACAAAAAAGTTTGCAATAGGGGTCCATCCGTGGAACAAAATATTTTGAGATGGGGGTCCACGGCCAAAAACACATTTTGGGGGTCCTTAACCACTGATAGGCACATTCTACAAATGTCTTCTAAATCATAACAATTTTCTGAAAAAAAAACTTATGTTGCCATCAGTGTTTCTCAAACTTTGTCATGTGAAGGACCCCCAGAATGATATGTATTTGGCTACGGATCCCATCACAAAATATTTTGTTCCAGGGACCCCCAGAAGCAAATATTTGATTTTAGTCTATTCTGCATCTACTGTAGCTTAAGGCCACAGACCCGTTGGGAAACGAGTTTGGGGGCGACTTTGAAAGAGGGCGACTTATCTGGCTACCGTATTCATAACCTTGTTTGTGTTACAGCATTGATAACGGACTACAGTACATACAACTTACCTTAGATGAGAGACTTTCTCCAGAGAGAATAGAATGCACTTAATTGCTTCTGGTGGTATGGATGTCCACAACAGGCTGAGTTTTGTCACTTTGTCAGAGTGTTTGAGGGTAAAGAGCAGAGCATCACAGTCCACTGTGTCCAGTTCTCTGTTGTTCAGGTTGATTTCATAACCCAATGACCTCAATAAACTGGGCACACAGACACTGGAATGACATTTATATGTCTCTCTGATGGCACACAATGTAAAGCTGGGGCTGGGTCTGTAAACACGGATTAGTGTTAGAATAGAATGCTGTAATTGAGTCTACAATTCAATACAATACAATATTTCTTTCTTCCATTGAGGGACCATTTTTAACTCACCTTTTAAATAAAACTCTGTCTAGAAAGGGTAAAAGACCTGACATGGTTCTTCCTGAGATCGTGTTCTTCCTAAAGTCCACAGTGATCATCTGGGATGATGACTGCTGTACTAGATAGAGAAGAACCTCCCAATGTAGAGAGCATAATGTCAGATCCCCACCAATCTTCATCAGGAAAGACTTTGTCAAATCCTCATCCTGAGCTGTAAACACAACACCAGCTAGCTCCTGCACAACCTCTGGACAAAGTCTAATGAAAATATGACCAGAGCATAAATACAAATCAGTGAAAATGTTCAGGTTGGGTAATCACTGACGTACTGTATTTTATGGCAAAACAAAACAAACTGACTTACTTGACTGTGAGTTGAGCATTATGAGACAACAGAGGAAAGAGGAGGTATGAATGGGTGTTGGACTTGGTCATGTCCAAACATCTGACTGACCAGTGTCTCAGCAGATATGCCACATTGCTATGAACCTTGGACAATAGTCTCTCTGGTTGTGGTGTGGTCTTTAGTAGGGAAAGTTCTTCAATAGTCACTGTAGAGGGCAAGCGTCCTGTTCTTACCAACCGAAAAATGTGCAATACCATGCTTTCAGACAGTCTGAAAATCAAGAAAAGGGGAAGAAAAGCTTTAAATTATGCACACTCCTATTCCTATATTCCACTAGGTTTTAGTGAACAAGAATCTAATGATATTACAGAATCTAATAAACATAGCCTACCCGAGCCTTTGGATTTGTGAAACATGTCTAAAAAGAAGTGAAACTCCTTTGAGAGAGCTCTTGCTGGGTGTCAGAACCAGATTCACACTAGGGCCACAGAGTCCCAGAACTTTCCCCATAGACTTGCAGGTGTTTGTCCATAAATCCCCGCTCAGCACCAGGGTGAAATCAAGGAGTCGGAAGAGAGAAACCAGCTGTTCAACCTCCTTTCTGGATCTAACAGTGATGGATTTACATGCGTGCTGAAAGAATTCTGGATCACATCTGAAACATGTGAAAATCTTAAAGGGGAAGACCACCCATTTTCAATATTGAACTATGTCATTAATATACCTTAGAGGAGTTGTGTGGAAATAGAAAAAAGTTCCCCCTCTTCTGTGTTGCCTAGAACTTGAGGATTGATTTTGGGGTTTGTATTGTAAAGTACAACTTGATGACATCACACATTGTACTTTACAATACAAACCTCAAAATCAATCCTCCAGTTCTAGGCAACACAGAAGGGGGGGAACTTTTTTTCTATTTCCACACAACTCCTCTAAGGTATAACAATGACATATTTCAATATTGAAAATGGGTGGTCTTCCCCTTTAAATCAGCAATATTGTAAAGAAATATAACAAAATTAAATAAAAGTGAGCGGTGCTTTTTATGACTTCATTTCATTAAGCATCCCACAAAGCTTGGCCAATGAGCCAAGTGTGGGACAGAGGCTATACGTACAAACAGACAGCAAAGCCAGATGCAGGAGTAGTTAGCACAGCTTGAAAAACATTCAACCAAAACAGATAGTATACTTATGTACCGGTATATGATAATATACATAGGTACTGGGATAAAGTCGCAAGTAATCAATCCCAATTAAATATATAAGTGCATTAATCATACCTTATATATAGAGATGGATTTTATATGTAGAAAAAATATTAAAGAAAAATCATTAACCTGAGCTGTGAGATGTAGGGTAGGCACTGAAGGAAGATCCTCACTTCACTCTCTACATCTGACCAGCCTGTCAGCTCTACTGGTTTCTTCTCTTGTTGCAGTTTCAGCACCTCAAGGAGGAGGGAGACCTTTCGATCTGAGAGGTGAATGGCCCAGACTGCAGGAACTGATTGGTAAACTGGTTGTATTGTTGGAAGAACACTTCTGCCAGTTTGAGTCTCATAGTTCTTCACATAGGAGCATAGGTCCAGTAGTAGATCACTTTGATATTTATGGTTAATCATATCAACAAAGGGGAATGTTTTGTAATTACATACAATAGACAAAACCTCCAAAATCTTCTCTCCTGTTTCTTCATCTCGTTCTGCTGTTTCACAGATGAGCTTCCCCAAAAACCTGGCCTGTTTTGAAATTTCTGACCGTTGAGAAAAACTGCGGGAGATCAAATGAAAACATAGTGAAATATTGATCTCTGCAATGCATTATGAAGAGAATCAAATAGTGATGGACTCTGTATCAATCAGATTTTAGGCGAGTCAATGGAAAATGAAGGAATCAGAAAACTATATGTCAAGATGCTTAAACCTTATTTCTCTGTACAGTATGTTCTAGTTTGTTTAGAACTGAGTAATCCTTATCCTAGGAAGAGACCACACCACACCGTAGCTGTGAATGATGCTTGTAGCATTACTTACATACTTTACACATACTTTCTCCTGTTCTTTCTGCACTTTGCCTCTATCCTGGATATTATGTTGCACAGCTCTTTCTATTAAGTTATCTCTATCTCTTATAATTCTTTAATATAGTATAACAAATATATTTGTATTTTGTCAACTCAGGGGACCAAGTCACAAATGATCCTACATAATTAATTCAAGTGTATTAATCATACCACATTAACTTTAGAAAAAAAAGAAGACAGCTTTGTTATATAGACAAATATTACATAAAAGGAAGCACATTAACCTGAGCTGTGAGACGTAGGGTAGACACTGAAGGAAGATCCTCACTTCACTCTCGTCATCTGACCAGCCTGTCAGCTCTACTGGTTTCTTCTCTTGTTGGAGTTTCAACACCTCCAAGAGGGAGGAGACCTTTCTCTCTGAGAGGTCTATAGACCAGACCGCAGGAGCTGACTGGAAAACTGGTTGTATTGTTGGAAGAACACTTCTATATGTTTGAGTCTCATAGATCTTCACATAGGAGCATAGGTCCAGTAGTATATCACTTTGATGTTTACGGTTAACCATGTCAATAAAGGGGAATGTTTTGTAGTTACATACAGAAGACAACAATTCTAGAATATTCTCTCCTGTTTCTTCATCCAGTTCTGCTGTTTTACAGAAGAACCTCCCCAAGAACGCTGCTTCTGACATTTCTGACCGTCCTTCAGCAAAACTGTGGCAGTACAAATGAATCGTGTTAATATGTATTTTCAGACATAGCTTGATCTTTGTACTTGTCTGCTTTCCCTCTACAGTACACCAACACCATGAATAGCTAAAGATTTGGCAACCCCCTGTAGTAACTCTGGGGATCCCCTAGGTGTCCCGGACCTCCTGTTTAAGACTGATGGTGTATAGTATAATAGGCCACATTAGTGATCATGCAGGTATTCTCTGATTATATTGTTATTTATGATTAGTTGTATATACTTGTTCTCTCTGCTACACAGCTCTTTAGATAAGTATCTTTGTATCATAATTCTTTATAATAGAATCACAAAATCATATTTGCCTCTTGTCAACTCAGTGCACCAAAAGTGACAAATAATCAGTACTTGCATTAATCGTGCCTCATCAACTTTTGAAAGGTTATACAGCTACTTTTATACTGTATATTAAAAGAAAGGAAAAATCATTAACCTGAGCTGTGAGATGTGGGGTAGACACTGAAAGAAGATCCTCACTTCCCTCTCTTCATCCGACCAGCCTGTCAGCTCTACTGGTTTCTTCTCTGGTTGTAGTTTCAAGCATTCTAGGAGGACATATGCCTTTCTTTCTGAGAGGTTTATGGACCAGACAGTAGGAACTGACTGGTAAACTGGTAGTAATGCTGGAAGAACACTTCTGCCTGTTTGAGACTCATAGTTCTTCACATACACACAGAGAAATAAGGGTACGTTTCTGTACCCTAAAAGGTCCATTTGTCATAACAGTACCCTGTGATTGGTAGAAGGTACTTAAATGGCCCTTATGGTGACAACTGTGGACCTTTATTGCATTTTAAAAGGTACAAAATCATTGTTGGCCACTTAAGGTACATATTTGTACCCTTTTGACCAGGAGGAGGAGCTACTGTTTATGGGGGGAAATGCAACAGTCAGATGTAGTTTGTGAGGGAAAAGACAGTGAGAGATTTATCTTTTGCTTAGAGAGCAAACATGTTTAGCCTACTGTACCTTGAGATTAGTCATAAAATGTACTCATTGGAGTAAGAAGCACTTACAACTAGAAGTTATTCTGACTGTGACTAACATGCCAGCTAACTACTTGCTGGACTGGAGTCTGGAGCCAAGAGCTACATGGCTGACATGGAACATTTGAATTATCTATTTTTTCTCAAAGTCCTGTGAAATCTGAAAGGTGTGGAAGACTGCAAGGCAAAGGTGAGAAAAACTCTCTGTGTTTTATTTTCTTCCAAATTGGTCAAAACTTTAATCTCAAGTGCTGTTTAGTGCTAACTGTTTGAAAGGTCAGCTGCTAGCAGCTTATGTTATCAGGTTAGAGTTAGCAGGTTGGAATGAATAACTAACTAAATGTAAGGGCATCTTGGCATACATTTGACATTATCCCAAAGAGTGAATAATTAGTTGTACACTAAAAAAGGTGGTTCACATAAATGAATTAACTTAAAAGTATAGCATTTCCTTGTTAAATGTAGTGGAGGGTAAGTATAAAGTAGCCACTCAGACATGTACAGACATGTTCTTTTAGAGTTGCACAGATCAATAAGGTACAATGTTGCCACGCAGGGTACATAAATGTTCCTTTAAAGGTGTGAAGGTACAAAACCAATACTGGCTGGTTAATGTGTTTGTTATTTTGTCATTATCTTTACCAGGGCTTGTGCAAGGAAGCAGGAGGAGAAGCAGGAGATTCTTGGATGACTTGAATGGAATGCTGCACTACATATGCATAGATTGTTTATGTACTTTCAAAACCAAAGGTATATTTTATGCTCTCAAAATATTTTCTCAGTTATTCAACTAATCCATTTTAAGCAGTGTATCCACCCCTATTTGTGTGACATCCTGTTTTGCTTCTTTTATACCATCTTTCCTTCTACCCAGGTGGGTCATTGGATGATAATGCCAGAGCCCTGTTTTGGATGTACTGCTCCAGAGCACATCTAGATATAAATGCACAAAAAGGCGGTGGCACTACGAGACCTGCTCTGAAGACCTGTCAGGTAAATAAACATTTCAAGCAGCAGGGAAAACACTTGTCCCTCATTGCCATTCAGGGATATTTCTTAATGTTTATTTGTTAATGTGCTTAAATCTAGAGAAAATATCTGGAGATTCACACCACTGGAGTCCATGTGGGTATGCCAGAACACCAGTATTCAGCACTGCAAAGTACAGTCAAGTCAAGTTGGAGGATTAAGATGGCCTTCCAGACATCCCAACTGTGTTTACAGGTGACTTTATCCACTCTACATTGCATGTACTCAAAATTGGAAGTATTTATTGGATATTTGTAAAGTAAAAATTGTTCTGCTTGCTAAGAGCCAGACTGTCTGGTATAGATACTGTTCTGTTCCTCATGGATGTGCTGTTTTGAACTTCAAAGTGCACACTATTTATGCCTGTATAACATTTCTTTGTATTTTTAAGTAATTACTAGGTAAGAGTGACTTAATATTGGGTCTGATAGTATTTGTATTCCTTACAGTAACACAAGGCTGCAGCACATTACAAACTGCTATTCAAGGATCAAGCCTGCTTCACACTGGAATTCATTTAAAGGTAACTTTAGGCTTGAAGGCAGAAAGATAAAGTTAGCATTTGTGTGAATTAACTTCTGACTTGTTTAGGATTTATGTTTGAGCATAAATGTGCAAAAAATAAATAAATAATGTTTTTTCTTTGTATTTGAAGATTTAGAACAATCCATTCACTACTTATACTTGTTCTTTGTTCCCTGCCAGATTGTCATGTTGCTGCATTCCAGCCATCAGTTCCTCATGGATACTTACTGCTTCAGACCTTCTGCATTGGACTTTTGACATCAATCCAACTGCTCCTTAACTTGTTTGCCTTTCTGTGAGTTGTCTCATTTGTTCAAAGAAGGAATTACTTTTTTATGTGCGCTTTTAGAAATGTAAATATATTATTCTTTATTTTCATTCTATACTACAGTGAATGGATAACTTGTTGGAGGGTGTGACCTCATGTTTTTTTTTTACAGTTTTAATAAATGTTTTATTGCAGATCTGACTGGGTTTTATTTTGTGTTTGAAGAAGATCTACATGTTGCTTTTTACAACCTGTAAAAAGGTTTCCAAGAAGGTACAAGATTTTCACTGGGGGTACAGAAATGGTTTAGAGGTACAAACAAGAAGGTACAATGTTGTCACTATAGGGGTACATAAATGATTTAGAGGTAAAAACAAGAAGGTACAATATTGTCACTCGGGGTACAGAAATGGTCCTTATAAGGTACAAACAAGAAGGTACAATAATGTACCAGTGTTAAAGGTACAATTCTGTACCCAGCGAGGGTACGCCCCCAGCGACGAAGCCTTTGTACCTTTTAAGGTACAAAACCGGCCCTTTATTTCTCTGTGTGTAGGAGTATAGATCCAGTAGTAGAATACATTGATACTTCCTGTTTCCTGAAGTATTATACAACTCGATGAAGGGGAATGTTTTGTAATTACACACAGAAGACAACAATTCCAGAATCTTCTCTCCTGTTTCTACGTCTCGTGCTGCTGCCTCACAAATGAGCTTCCCCAGGAACGTGGCTTGTTTTGACATTTCTGATGATCGATGCGTGAAACTGCAACAGTTCAAATGAAAACCATCATGAAATATTGTTTTCAGCATCATAAATAGAAACAATGATGGACACTATATCAATCAGATATTAGGTGAAAGAGACAATAAAATGAAGGAATGAGGAAACATATTACTAAATATGCATCTCAATGCTCAAAATATACATATGTACAGTATCTGTGCTATCTGTACCTTGTTGAGTAGTGCTGGTGTAATCTTTGTCCTAATAGTCATTTTATCAGATATTTGACCAATCTGCCAACTAAACCGTTACCAAGATATTTCTTCACGACGCGACCCACCCATGGGTCAAACATTTTGTGCTTTTACTTTAACCACATTTTGATGACAACAATTTCATACTTTTACTCAAATACATTTTGAATTCTGGACTTTCACTTGCAGTATTGTTACTTTTACTTGAGTAAAGTGAGTACTTTTTCCACCACTGGTATTAATTACCATGCAGGGAATGGATTTACACACAGCACAGGCAAACCCTAGCCCAGGGGTCCTCAAATAGAAATCATGAAGGTCCACAAATATTTTTTTGAAAAAGGCAAAGGTCTGGACTTTAAAGTCTATCAATATACAGTAGTTAGATAGGAGGTAGTAGTTCTATTTCTTCTTAATAATAATTAACAACAATAAAAAATAATTAACAACAATAAAAATTAACAACAATAAAAAAAAAAAAAAAAAAAAAATGTAATTTTCCCTTTAAAAACTAAACTTGTCTTTCCTTAACACTCCAGACTCCACTTACTCTGTAAGTGCCGACCCTCCTCCGCTCCTAATGGGGCCGCGAACCACATTTTGAACAGGAGTGAACGGAGAGGAGAGCAGACAGAGACTGTCGAATGTGGTGATTAATCAATAACTAACAGGATTTAATATTGCCTGTCTTAACCCGCCTATTGAGGACCCCTGCCCTAGCCTATCCACGTTTCAAATCTACAGAAAACGAAGTTTAAAACATTGTGGTAATGAATACGGGGCTAAAGCAGTGTGTAAATCTCGCATATTATAGCGCACAGCACTTGGTCAGTTGTTGTAGACACAATGCAATCTCACTTAGACAATTCATTTTAATTCTTGCTTTACACCTGTCACCTGTGACCACCTGTGATCTCTGTGACCGCTGTCTGAGACATGTTTATCTCCTGTCTGGTACGTGCGGCATGGTTCAGCCGTTCAGGCAGTGTTTCTCAATAAGTTTCCATATTCTTATGTTTCTCAGAAAGACTGTTGCCACTTGTTTTTCTAGACATCTGCAGTTTACCTGAAGTTCACCAAAGTGACATTTGATTATAGTATGTATCTGTCTTGTCATTGTTGCCGTGTGACCCAGATAATGTTTCCTGCACTGTGGTTGCACACCGCTCCATTTCCTATTCAACTAGCATTTAAGCAGAAAATTTAACCAATGTACCCTTTATGATGTTTCATAATATGTAACCTCCTTTTTAACCGTAACCCACGTGACTGCCACTGGGCTTGACTCCTACTATGTATATAGGCCTAGTATGTATATATCAATAAACTCAGTATTAAAACTACTATTGTCTTCTACGGTATAAAACATTATACTTATAAAATACAAATTTATATTTGCCTTAAAATGCGTCGATTCAATGCATCAAGTGACAAATAATCAGTACCTAATTAATACAAGGGAATGAATCATACTGTACCTAATTATCTGTAATAAAAGAAAGGTAGACACATTTTATATGTAGATACATATTAAATGAAAGGTAAAAAGAATCCATTAACCTGAGCTGTGAGATGTAGGGTAAACACTGAAAGAAGATCTTCACTTCACTCTCTTCATCTGACCACTGCCAGTCTGTCAGCTCTAATGGTTTCTTATCTTGTTGGAGTTTCAGCATCTCTAGGAGGAGGGAGAGCTTTCCTTCTGACGGGTCAATGGACCAGACAGTAGGAACTGACTGGTAAACTGGTAGTAATGCTGGTAGAACACTTCTGCCTGTTTGAGACTCATAGTTCTTCACATAGGAGCATTGGTCCAGTAGTAGATCACATTGATACTTCCTGTTTCCTGAAGTATCAATGAAGGGGAATGTTTTGTAATTACACACAGAAGACAACAATTCCAGAATCTTCTCTCCTGTTTCTACGTCTCGTGCTGCTGCTTCACAAATGAGCTTCCCCAGGAACGTGGCTTGTTTTGACATTTCTGATGATCGATGCGTGAAACTGCAAAAGTTCAAATGAAAACCATCATGAAATATTGTTTTCAGCATCATAAATAGAAACAATGAAGGGGACACTGAATCCATCAGATGTTAAGTGAAAGAGTCAAAGTAAAATGAAGGAATGAGGAAACATTACTAAATATGCGTCTAAATGCTCAAAATATATGTACACTAACAGGTATCTGTACTTTGTTGACTACAAATGCTACATAATTGCATTCAAGTGCATTCATTGTCTTCTTTTCGTTTTTAAGGTAGTCACGTTTCATACTATATGTAGACAAATATTAAACTAAAGGAAGCACATTAACCTGAGCTGTGAGATGTAGGGTAGACACTGAAGGAAGAGCCCCACTTCGCTCTTTTCAGACCAGGCTGTCAGCTCTACTGGTTTCTTCTCTTTTTGGAGTTTCAGCACCTCTAGGAGGAGGGAGACTTTTCTCTCTGAGAGGTCTATGGACCAGACTGTAGGAACTGACTGGTAAACTGGTAGTAATGCTGGAAGAACACTTCTGCCTGTTTGAGTCTCATAGTTCTTCATATAGGAGTATAGGCCCAGTAGTAGATCACATTGATACTCTGTGTAATCATAATCATCATCATCCCACTCAATAAAGGGTAACGTTTTGTAATTACACACAGAAGACATCAAGTCCAGAATCTTCTCTCCTGTTTCTTCTTCCCATTCTGCTGCTTTACAGATGAGCTTCCCGAGGAGCTTAGCTGGTTCTGACATGTCTGACCATCCATCAGCAATACTGTAGAAGTTTAAATGAAAACCAATATGAAATATTGAGATCTCTGTTCATAAACCATACCAAACAATCGTGGGCGACAATACTTAGTTCATAATTCATTCAAATGCATTAATCATACCATTAACTTTAGAAAGGTAAGGTTTTTTATATGTAGACAAATATTACATGAAAGGAAATACATTAACCTGAGCTGTGAGATGTAGGGTAGACACTGAAGAAAGATCATCACTTCACTCTCTTCATCTGACCAGCCTGTCAGCTCTACTGGTTTCTTCTCTGGTTGGAGTTTCAGCACCTCTAGGAGAAGGGAGACCCTTTTCTCACCGAGGTCTATAGACCAGACCGTAGGAACTGACTGGTAAACTGATTGTAATGCTGGAGGAACACTTCTGCCTGTTTGAGTCACATAGTTCTTCACACAGTAGTATAGGTCCAGTAGTAGATCACATTGATACTTTCTGCGTTTCCAACTACTATACGAGTCAATAAAAGGGAATGTTTTGTAATTACACACAGAGGATAACAATTCCAGGATCTTCTCTCCTGTTTCTTCTTCCCATTCTGCTGCTTCACAGAAAAGCTTCCCGAGGAACTTGGCTTGTTTTGACATTTCTGACAGTCGATGCGTGAAACTGCAACAAATGAAAACCAACATGAAATAATGATCTATGCATCATAAACAGAACCAAACAATGATGGACACTGTATCCATCAGAGTTTAGGTGAAAGAGTCAATACAATGTGAAGAAGATATTAGAGTTTAAACATAATTCTGTACTTTTATATGGCTTTTACGTATATATACACTACATTTAAATGAAGCAGATTAACCTGAGTTGTGAGATGTACGGTAGACAGTGAAGAAACATCTTCACTTCATTCTCCTCATCTGACCAGCCTTGCAGCTCTACTGGTTTCCTCTGTGGTTGAAGTTTCAAGCATTGTAGGAGGACAGAGGCCTTTCTCTCAGAGAGGTCTATAGACAAGACTGTAGGAGCCGCCAGGTAAAGTGGTTTTAATGCTGGAAGAACACTCTTGTGTATTTGAGTCTCGTAGTCTTTAACGTGAGAGTACAGGTCTAGAAGGAAGTCCCACTTGTGATGCCAACATTCAGATACTGAAAACACTGTCTCGATTGCTTGTGTGTTTAGTCTCTCTTGGAGAGCTGCTTCTAGACACAAATTCAGCAGAAAGGCGTGTCCTGTTTGATTCTGAGAAGTAAACCTGTCGAATATGAAGAATAAAGAGGAATCAGCATTACAAACTTATGAAAGTAAAACGGGTAATAATGTGTAGAAGAAAAATACTGTACCAAAATTCTAGATTGACTAGATTTAATTAAATCTCAACTATAAATCACTATTAATAGTATGTCAGTGTATATTACTAACAGTGGAAAGTTAGGATCATCTCAATGAGCAAGGAAAATCCTTTTAGAAAGCCAGCTCTGAAAATAACTATAACTCTTGTTAAATATTTTCATACAAGATTCTGAATTTACAGTAATTAAGACATAATCATGTTTATTAACATTATAAGATCATATTTAATGTCCAACATAATCCCATTTACCTTAGCTTTGAGATGTAGGGTAGACAGCGAAGAAACGTCTTCACTTCATTCTCTTCATCTGACCAGCCTCGCAGCTCTACTGGTTTCCTCTCTGGTTGAAGTTTCAAGCATTGTAGGAGGACAGAGGCCTTTCTCTCTGAGAGATCTATGGACCAGACTGTGGGAGCTGCCAGGTAAACTGGTTGTAATGCTGGAAGAACACTCTTATGTGTTTGAGTCTCATTGTCTTTAACATGGGAGGATAGGTCTAGAAGGAAATCCCATTGGTGATGCCAATATTCAGACACTGAAATCACTTCCTCTATTATTTGCATGTTTAACCTCTGATGGAGAGCTGCTTGTTGACACATATTCATCATAAATCTCTGTCCTGTTTGAGTCTGAGAAGTAAACCTATAGAACAAATAGAAGGAATCAATATAAACATATTTATTTATATAAACTTGATTCATTAACCTAAACCAGTAAGACTCCCTAATCGGGAGATAAGCGATCGTCAGGTCGCATACACAAACTTTAGAAGGCAATCATAGCCAATCAGGAGGGAATATGGGAAATGGGACAGATCCATGTTGATGACATGACTTGACATGACTAGAGATACTGTGTACCGCTATTAACGTAAAACACTTTGATTATAGAAGTAGCTACAAATACCCACACTCCATTTGAACTAGATTTAGTTAAATCTGAACTGAAGGTTCAAATATAATTGCGACCGTAGGTTGCAGTTAACTATGACAACCGGTACATCTTGTCCGTACGTATCTCTGTAACGCCTCAATGTCTTCTTCTTCTTTCGTGTATCATCGTCCTTGATGATTGGTTGGCGACCAATTTCACAATTTGTTCACATTGTGACATCATATTGTTGAGACATCACCTCATCAAAGATCAAACTCTGGATATCCATACATGGAGACTACTGGATCATCACCTAGATCTCCATATATGGAGCTGACCTCTACATCTGATTCCCAGATGATGTCCTGTTAGGGCAACCACACTAATAGAATCCCTTTTATTAAGCCCATATCTGGGAATTCCCATACAACCCTTTTATGCCATCAATATTAAGCCCATATCTGGGAATGCCCATATATGGACATATGTGTCCCAGCATAGCAGAGGGGCAGTCATTTCGGAAAGCACAGCTTTAGACGGGCCCTGAAATTATTATTTTTTTCTCTCTAAAATGTGATAAAGCCACAAAAGCATTTCATAAATATCAGGCTACATTTCACTTAAACGCCAGAGCTTAACTCTGCATGTATAAGACTTTTTTAAATTAATGTGAAGAGAAACCTCACATTTTGCAGGTTACATTTCATCTAAAAGGCTGAATTTCTCAGATCTAGTATTTCTGCATGGCATAACTCTATAAGCCATATCTACAAAACTGTTGGGTCAATCTTCACAACCAATATATCATTTTGTAGCTATGATTCCCAGCTTTCAAATGAAATGAATGAAAATGAAAATGTCAATGACTAGCTGTGTTCGGTCAAATATTGTGTCAGTTCAGCCAGTGTGGTTGCCACGACACGAGTCACACTTGCAAATTAATTACGTCCTTGTCCCTTTTATGCCCATATATGGAGATCCCTGCCCTCTTCATCTGATTCCCAGATGATGTCCTGTTAGGGCAACCACACTAATAGAATTCCTTTTATGCCCATCAATATTAAGCCCATATCTGGGAATACCCATATACATGTATGGACATAGTGTCAGTTTAACCAGTCCAACTTAAACAACCAACCGCAACTCGAATCACACTTGCAAATTAATTCCGTCCTGTGCGAATTACGTCCTGCGTGTTTAGGGCGAGGTCGCTTTTCACTTTTCCGTGTCTTACTGGTTAAGTAATATTCAATATACAACATAATCAAAGTTACCTGAGCTGTGAGATGTAGGGTAGACACTGAAGGAAATTCTTCAGTTCGTTCTGTTCATCTGACCAGCCTCTCAGTTCTACTGCTTTCTTCTCTGGTTGGAGTTTCAAGCATTGTAGGAGGACAGAGGCCTTTCTCTCTGAGAGGTCTATGGACCAGACTGTTGGAGCTGGCAGATAAAGTGGCTTCAGAATGGGAAGAACCTGTGTATATCCTTTAGTGCTGGCATGTAGGTAAAGATCAAGCAGGATGTTGTATCTCATAGTGTAAACAGAGAACAATGACAGGAGTGTATTCACTATACTCTGAAATACTTCCCCCTTATGCATTGCTGCATCCAGGCACAAATCTAGTAACAGCTTCTTTTCTTCCCCCTCCAGTAATCCAGGGAATTGCTCCTGCTGTGACTGTGTTCCTCTGGATGTGCATCTGAAACTTAATTGCAGTATTCAAAGAAACATGGGTCACACAATAATTTGGGGAACTTTAGTATGGCTGTTATCAAAAAGAAGGTTTTTATAATGTTCACTTGTTTCAAAGTTCAGCTATTCAAGCAGCATAGTGATCTTATAAATAAAATAAAATTCTTAAATCCTATAAAACAAGAATAAAGTATCAAAAACACCTGAGTTTGCTGATATGAGGCAGAGACTCCAACAGAGTATGTCTTAGATCTTGACAGCAACTAGTCTTCTTGTCCCAGAGGAGGCAAAGGTTAACCCTCTCTGGACTGTTCTGCATGACCTCTACTGCTCTTTCAAACACTTGTCTTTTACCACAACCAACTGGAAGGTGCAATTCATTTCTACCAAGGCCAAGTAAAATGCTGTAATCCATCTCCCCCTCACTGACGAGCAAGGCCTTCCAGAGCTGACTTTGCAAGCTGTCACACCTGGAAGAATAGGTTTTCCTGAAGTCAGACGGTCACATTCTCCTCCGTATACAGGACATTATGCTATAAATTCTCTACAAGGGAGTTGGTAGACTTAAAAGCCTACCAATTGAATTACATAACTGATAAATCTTGAATATCTCATAAAGATAGATTCAAAATGTGGTCTTTTTAACCACTTAAACCCTATAGTTCATCAACTGGGGTTCCAGGGGTCTGTGCTTGGCCCTCGCCTCTTCTCCCTACAACAAATCTCTTTGCTGTAAATCATCATTTACAAGCTCAGAATTCATTGTGCTGTGACACATTGAGCTTGTAGATTGGTTATTTTCTGAATATATTTCTGATTATATGGTTTAAGTGGTTAAAAGGGCAATGACTAATGTACAGTATTAGTACAATGGCAACAACACAAATATTTAGAGTAGACAATAGCACTAGGTGGCGCATGCCACCTGTCATAATGTTTCACTTTAAGAGCCATATGTGCCTGCATGGCCCATTTTCATCAATCAGCTATTAGCTTTGCAGATTGGTCTAGAGCAGGGGTGCCCACACTTTTTTGACGTGAGATCTACTTTTAAAATGACTAGCTCAGCATGATCTACCCATCCAAAATGTTTTAGCTGAGGGCCTGAGGGGGGCTTTGGAATAGCAGCACTGGCGTTAGATTTTAGACAAACACACTTACTGTAAGGGGGAAATAAATGGGAAATACTGGGAGAAATGTCTTCATCCCATTCTGTATGGAAGTGGTAGGTTGTGGGGTTCTTTGTAATGCTACTGACTCTTGAACAAAGTATTGCATGGGAGGTTTGCCTACTTTAGAGGCCATGAAGGGAGCTGACAGGCTGACAGGCATGAAGGGAGCTGACAGGCCCTTCTTGATGTCATATTGACATATTCTACTGGTAGATCACGATCTACCTTTTGGGCACCCCTGGAGCATATACTGTAAAGGAACAGTTTGCGTTTGTACAAATTAGTAGTAGGCAGGCTCTAGACTGTAAGATATAGCCTATTAGGGCCCATGGTGTGAAAATCAAAATACAGTGTATACTCACCCATCCAATTGGACATTTTTCAGACAGCCAAGTATTAATCTCAGTCCTTGTTCTGATACAATGTCCTCAAGTTTTAGCTCTATTTTTCTCTCTTGTGACTGACTGATTACATAAGAAACAGCGCAATAATGGTGAGGATCAAGATTTTCTTCACTCAAATCAAGGCAATAATCCAGTTTGTCCAGAAAATAAAGACAGGCCTCAGTGGACTGAGATTCATACAAGCACTGTCATAAGAATAGAATGTTGCTGTCATCAGAGTCACTGTGATCTGGGTTTGGTGGTGTCGGGAGAAATGTGGTTGTGACTTCTCTGATGAAAGACTTCGATCTCTCCTTCACCTGCTGATCTGGACCAAGACATTCCAACATGTCAAGATTTCTCTCACTACACAGACCACACAAGAAAGGGATCACGTGTTTCATGTGTTTCATATCTTCAGTGCAACACTGTTGCAGAAGTTCAGTTATTTTGTCAGGATTCTTTAAAAACCACAATCCTGTAAAAAACTCCTGTATGGTATAGTGGAGAAATGCAGAGTAGCGTTTCCATAGTGTAGGTCCAACTTGAACATCAAGTATCTTCAGGAAGGCTGAATGAACACAGCTTTCTTCACAAGACAGTGCTATTAAATTAACAGATTTCCCTTGTGTTGCCTGAAAAGCAGCCATTGCCAAAGCAAATATTGCTTCACTGTAGTCTCTCATATAGTTGTTTAGTTTCATTTTTGGTATAGCCTTACCACTGTGCTTTTGAATGCAACTGCGAAGAATGTGGATACATATTTCGGTTACTGTGCATGGTTCTTGAGAAGCCATAGAGTTCGTAAAAGAAAAGGATGCAACAACCATCAATGCATATACTGGGACATGGCAAAGACTGAACAACTCCAGGTTGTTCAAAACATTGTTCAACTGCTCAGTGTTCAAAATCTTAGCTAAGTATGCTCTGATCGACTTTGTGCAGAAGCCTTTCACCACCACTCTGAGAGAAGTCCAGTCTAATAGGAAATCTTCTGATTCAACCCCTGATCTGCATGTGATCACAATCTTTGCATACGGAAGCAGGTCCCCTTTAACAAGACTCTGTATCACTGAGGAATCAGGGAGATCTGTGAGTCCATCAAAAATGATAGTAACACTTTCAGAATGCCTCTTTATGTCCTCCAACACCTCTTCTTTTCCTTCACCTGGTTCACAAAATGTATTGAAGAGAAGATTCTCCAAACTCAAGGGATTTGGGATTTTTCTCATATCAAAATAGAACATGTAATCTAGGTCATTGTTATTTCTTTTTTCTCCCCAGATTTTCAGCATTTGACATGCAGCTGTTGTCTTTCCAAGTCCAGGCTCACCAACTAAGAGAATTTTGTTCTCGCGTGTTTTCAGTAAGTAATCTACAGATATTTCATGTTTATCCTCAGGAATGTAAGTCTTCATTTTTTTAGGGCGGGTTTTCTCAATTTTTTTGCTCTTGAATAGTATTCTGTTATATGGTGGATTTTCATTTTCATGCGTGTCTAATACCAGTGGAGTGTAAGACAGATCTGAATACTTGTCTTTTGGTAGGCCTAGAAACTCTTTGCTTTGGTTCCACACATCTTCTGATAGCTCAAGAGCTTTTGTCTTTAACTTTGCCTGGTATCTGTGGCATGGTCTTGGACCTGAAATGAACATAATAGCAAGAATCAACTGTAAACTCATCAAAATACATACAGTCAGTATTGTTGAACCGATTATGCGTTAAAATGTTACACTCCCACAACTCTGTGCACAATGTAGAAGGTAAGCATATCAGAGTGTTCAATACTACATTTGTCACTATTTCCTTCCCATACAATAGTAGCCTACCTTTAGAGTAGTTTATTTCCATTTCCTCATCATCTTTGAAAGAAAAGCAGCTGATCCAGTGGTGTAGGTCAAAATTGCTCTGAGTGGAGCCTTCTTCGAGCACTGGTCTCTCTAAGGTCCTGTTCCTAGTTATGTCAATGACCTTTAGTAATTCATAGCTGGCTGCTTCTCCTTTTTTTGTGACCAAGTCCAGTATTGTTCTTGTTTTTTCATAGTCACCAGCCTGTGTCTGTATTTCACAGACCTGCTCCGCAGTGAGCACTCTTCGTTGATGCAGATTCTCCACAATAACCGAAAGATTCTGCAGTCTCCCCACCAGACGGGTTCTGGCATTCTCTAAGTATTTCACAGCTGACTGACTTGTACATGCCATGTTTTTCTTAAACTTGTAGCCCTAAAAGATATGGAAAATAAAGAGAAAATATATTTTAGGTTCACACTACGAAGCTATAACACTATAGTTTAAATAAAAAAGAAAAAGAAAATCCATGTATTTAATAGTTTAAAATTGTGGTATAGTTCAATTAAAATGCAATGTTTCAGTCCTTCCTTCCTGAATGCCTTTGTAAATGTAATGTGGAGGAAGAGGAAGCTACATGTCTGTTCGTGTTCAGCACACAGCAGACATAGACAGATTCTATCTACTACCTTTGTTCTCTGAGTGAAGAGACTATCTCTCCACCCATATTATATAATATTTGGGTGGAGAGATAGTCTCAATAGAGAACTTCAATCTACTGTGTAAAACATTTAACTGTGATATCCACAAGATGGCGTCATCATCACTACATAAATCGGACCACCTATAGGATCTAAACATACAGGTGGATCTAAAAATGACTATCCTACATCAGTGTCCCATAACTTGATGATCAAATCCATTATCCCTGTCGTGTTGTTACTTGCAGTTAGTGGCTGTAATATTTTTTGAGACGGGCACTAGGCTACTTGGGGATACTATAGGAATGAATGAATGAATGAATGAATGAATGAATGCATGAATGCATGAATGAATGAATGAATGAATGAATGAATGAATGAATGAATGAATGAATGAATGTGAGAAATTCTTGACAATTTGTCAGGTACACTACATCATGAGCCGAGGCGGAGCCCTTTGAGTAGGCTACCTTAAAGCCTACTTTTATCATCTCTGTTGCTCCCTTGGCCGCAGCCCATACGTAAGTGCTCCCATGCATAGACGGATCAGGAGAAAATGGGCCCCTGGGCGACAAGCAAAAGCCCCCCCCCATGTGAAGCAGCGTGGCCGTGTGTTCTGTGCTGCGCGCCGTTATTAAAGTCCCAAACCCCTGAAATGCAAATAGTTATAACTATAGCACACAATATAGTGTAGCCTACATGTATGTATGTTTTGCAGTTTGAAATTGGCAATTGTTTCCAAAATATGAAAAAGTTAATTGCATGAAATAATGTAAAGTATGCATGATTTGAACCTGCTACATTTACCCTTCAACTTATTGTTTATGCCATAATGACATCCACATTTCTTGAAAGATTACAATTAAAAAATCAAACAATGTCCGGCGTCGCATTAAGTTTTAATGATAAATTATTCAATATACTTTATCAGTAATAAATAGGGCAGGCCCTGGTTACTTGCAAGAGTTGGGCCCCTATTTGCTTAAACTATTTTTTTTCCCCCTGGCCTGTTTATAAGGAATCTCACTTGTACCAGGCAGGTAAAGCCTAACACTTATAACACATACTTAAAGGACCATACAGTCAAGTGTTATATGATGCTATTGTATGAATGAGGGGGCCCCATTTAGATAAATCGGAGTAGAATTCATTGTTGTAATGCGTGGACATTATTTATGAACATCTAATGTTGTTGTTTTGCACTTGCTTTTTGGATCCCTCCCTCTGAAGTCCTATAGATAAACTGAGGGGTTAATCACTTACAGTAACATCATGATGGTTTAGGACTTTTTGGGGTTATTTTATTGATATGAATGAATAATCCCAAAAAGCGCAAAGTTAATAACAGTGACGTGGTCATTCGGAGGCTCAAGCTCAGGGGCTCCCCTATCTCAGGGGCCCCTGGGCCTGGGCCCATTAGGCCTGTTGGGTAATCCTTCCTTGCTCCCTTGGGAAAAAGCTATCCACCTCAATGGCACTCTGCTCACATCGTTAAATAAAGGAGTTTGATTGATTGATTGATTGATTGATTGATTGATTGATTGAACTTTATTAGAAGTTTGCATAGGAAAAGGTATAGTTCCATGAGTACAGTTCATTGATATACAAGGTCAACTAAAAGGATAAACCCCCAAAAAATTTAAAATTGAGGTCCTTTTTTTAAAAACTCATATAGTATTCAACTCAGATAGACCTATATGCAGAATAGATTAAAAAAAAACGGTAGGCCTACTAGTAAAACACAATACAAAAAAGAAAATGGTATTTACAATAGAAAGGTCGGGGGGAGGTATTAAAGGATAGGAGAAATAACACATAAATAAAGAGGACATTTATTGTAGACTATTATTATTTTACGGCTAAATCCACAGAAAATAAATAAATAAGGACTTTTCCTCCGAGGTGGAAAGACTGGTGATGCGAGGTTAAATAAGGACAGGACGTCAAGGGGAGTGGCCAACTGGTGGAACTAGGAAGTAGGAAACGTGTTGTTGTGGGACCAGACTGAACGTGAACTCCTTCTAGTCCCAGTGCTGTGTTGTAAAATGTGTAATTGAAATACTTTGCATTGGTGATTAAGAGCCATGACAATGCCACCGGGTTTAGACTCTCGAATAATAATAATCGGGTGTGGTATATCAGGGATCGGAGCGGCGCTGAAACTTGTTAGAAATGGATTTCGGAACGTCCGGATCCTCGAAGCAACGGGGAGAAGTGGAGGAAGAATCAAAACGGGACGAATGGGTGAGCAGCAGTAGTAGCCCGTTAACCGAAAAATAATAGATCTGCAACAGCGCGTAGCGATGCAATGCGTTGTGAGCTTGCAGATCTGCTATTTCAGAGCCCACCCCTCAATGTCTGTGATATTACGTAGGCCTACATGTATTCCAAAATAAATATGTTTCTGTATTTGGAACATGGAATACATGAAATGTATGTAATATCACAGCCTTTCTAGGACAAATGTTATGATTACTTTTGCATTATTCTGACTATATAAAAGTGGTGATTATTTTCACAAAGCCCTCTCACCAGCCTTTTTTTGTGATTAATAGCTACTTTTTATTGCTTTTTCAGATTTGAACATAGGCCTATACATTTGAAAAAGAAAAACAAGAACAAAGAAACAAGAATGCACAATTATAAAAAAGCATAGGCTATTAAAAAACGTTATAGGTTCTGTAGTTCTTCTAACTCTGATGTAGGTATTTTGTAAACCCTGTAACAATCCTAAATACATCTAATACATTAGTTAGGATGATTAAAATATATTAGTGTGTGCCTTTTCCATCTACCATCAGGTGCTTTAATGTTTATCTTTCTTTAGGCAACAATATCATTGAGATAGGTGCCAACTGGATTCATGGACCAAGTGAGGAGAACCCGGTGTTCCGTCTTGCCCGTCAATATGATCTCCTGGAACCAGAAGCTCTGACCCCAGAACACCAGGCCATGGAAATCCATGGACATCCTCCCTGGTTCTCCAACTGGTTCAGCAGTTCAGGTCTCACATTAACATGTCATCATTCATGGTTCTGAATATCACAAGCCTTATTCAAGACTGTCTTCTCTATTTACTGTTATGTTTATGAGTTTTATGTAATGGCAAACCACAGGTAAATGTCGAATGGGAAATAACAGTAACTGTAACTAACAACTCAATACAAAAGAGAACATCGAAATGACTGGACACAAAATATCAGGAGTGACAAAAAAAAATGTATAAGACGTCACTAAAGTAAGAAATAAAAAAGGCCAAAACTTCATGAGATACAGTTACACTAGTACTGCCTGCCTGTCGTCATGATGCAATATTGATCAGGTATTATAAATCCCAGATTATAATTCTGTGTGTTATCTTGTGTTATATGCAGGTCAGAAGCTGACTTATGAAGACACGTATCCTGCAGTGGGAATGTTTAATGACCTGCTTGAAGAATGTGGGGACTATTATGATAAGGGAGAACCTTGGCCCAGTGTGGGAGATTTTATACGGTCACAGGTACATTTGGCTCTATGTTGTCTGTGATTAAAGAGATGAGCCCCCTGGTGCAGTGGCGTACAATCTACTGTATGCCTTTCACACGAATTTAGCAACTATGCCGCCATCGTATTCTTTGTCTACGCTGTCCTCCCTTTGATTGGATGAACGTGATGGGCACCCACTAACACCCACTTACTAGCTACATAATAACTGCTGTTAGTTAGCCTAACGTGCATGTACTATGAAATTCCGTCCACCACAGCACAGTTGACACACAAGTCATTGGCTGCTTAGTGCGGGCACTTGCTTGCCTCGGGCGCACCTCATAAGTTCATGGCCTTGATGTCCGTTTGCCTGTTGTGGAGTGATGTGAAAATAACAGCGATGGGGGCCTGGTTTGCTAAATTTGCTGGTGCAAAAGGCATGCATGCGGTGCAGGGTGATACAAGCGCTCCTTTGGACACTAAGCCATAGTGTGTGACAATAAGCAACAATGTGCGAACAGTCAGCAAGCAAGATTTGTGAACTGTTGTGATAAAAGGAGAGAATGGAATACAACCACCCTAAGGCGTACAATCTACTGTATGCCTTTCACACGAATTTAGCAACTATGCCGCCATCGTATTCTTTGTCTACGCTGTCCTCCCTTTGATTGGATGAACGTGATGGGCACCCACTAACACCCACTTACTAGCTACATAATAACTGCTGTTAGTTAGCCTAACGTGCATGTACTATGAAATTCCGTCCACCACAGCACAGTTGACACACAAGTCATTGGCTGCTTAGTGCGGGCACTTGCTTGCCTCGGGCGCACCTCATAAGTTCATGGCCTTGATGTCCGTTTGCCTGTTGTGGAGTGATGTGAAAATAACAGCGATGGGGGCCTGGTTTGCTAAATTTGCTGGTGCAAAAGGCATGCATGCGGTGCAGGGTGATACAAGCGCTCCTTTGGACACTAAGCCATAGTGTGTGACAATAAGCAACAATGTGCGAACAGTCAGCAAGCAAGATTTGTGAACTGTTGTGATAAAAGGAGAGAATGGAATACAACCACCCTAAGGACTACAAACCATTGAGTGACCTCTAGTCAGACCTACTGCACATATAAACAGAGCTGCTACCTTTAAACGCATTTGAAACCTGAGGCTTTTTTTGTATACTACTAAAAAAACTTTTTGTGGACAAATGCTGCTGTTTGTCCCAAAGCAACTGCAAAAGATTGCTATTTGTTACAAAAAGCTTTATACCCTGTATATATAACACATATAACATGTATATAACAACAAAATGTGGCATGCAGTAGCTCTGTTTACACAATACTGTATACTGTACCCCTCCAACGGTATTCATGTTCCCCATTTTCAACGTTTTAAATTATATTTTAACACTTGCTTTGGCAATGCAAACTTTATGTTTTCGCATACCAATAAAGCTCCTTTGAATTGAATTGAAAATTGTGTGATTGAAACAAACGTGCTGATGTGTACATGCAGGCATCACGGCGGGCAACAGAGCAGTGGGCAGATGAAGACGCCTCCGTCAGGGCCCGGAGGTTGTGTCTGATGAGCACCCTGCTGAAGGTGGAGTGCTGTGTCAATGGAACACACTCCATGGACGCTGTGGGGCTGGGCGGCTACGGGATGTACAAGTGTCTGCCTGGCCTGGACTGCACATTCACAAAGTTGGTACACCTACCTTGTACCTACACACATACAGTATATTGATGATAGATAGGGATGGGACGATAATCGCTATTGTCGTTTATCGTGATAAAAAAAAGAAAAAAGGAACACGCACTATAATCGTATCGTGGAGATTGGTGAAATTGTCCCCTGTCATGGACTGGGATCAATTCACCTTTTATTTGCCAAGCTGCATATCTGGTAACACTTAAACCCTCTATAATTGGTAAAACGGCCTAAATAACGTACTTGATACAGTCTTTTCTTTTTGGCAAACATTACGCCCCAGAATAATGGATGTTGGTGATATTTTAATTATTGCGATAATATCGTAAATAGCTGTTATTTTGGTCACAATTATCGTGACATGAAATTTTAATATAGTCCCATCCCTAATTTGATGACCCCATGTTTGGGTGTGTTTATGATACAGACAGCCATTTAAAAATATTTAATCTCAAATCCCTTCAATCTTATAATTGTGTTACGGATGTGCTGATAATCTAACCCATCTACAGTGCAAATGCATTCATGACTGATGCAAGGACTACATTATTTATAGCCTGTGTAGAATGTGTGTTTGGATGTACACACACAGAATGATGCAGTTATAGTTTTCATTTTTAAGATCTTTATTTCCCTTACAGAGGCTATGAAGGTGTAGTCAAGAACTTGATGTCGGAGCTCCCCAAAGGGATAACGTCTTACAAGCGACCTGTGCACTGTGTTCACTGGAACAGCACAGAGAAAGGAGAGCGCCCTGTGACCGTTGAGTGTGAGGACGGAGAAAGGATCACAGCTGACCATGTTATTGTTACCGTGCCACTGGGTAAACTTGTGCACCTGGATTTAATACAATTTTGTTATGTCGATTATGCCATTTTTCACCAGAGCGCTTGAAAATGTGAAATCAAGTGAGCCCAAGAGAAGGCACGCACATCCCAATAAATAGTTTCAGGTGCTGGACAAATATACGTACTTAGGAAGAGGAGGAAAGTCCGCACACCGAGTCGTAGCTTCCAGTAGTAATTCTTTATTAGATAAGAGGCATGGACAACGTCTCGACCTCCTTCGAGGTCTTCATCAGTCAAGTGAAAAATCAAGTGAGCCAACATACTGTATGACAGGGGTCGGCAAGTAAGTTTGGCTTAAGGCTTAAGGGACAATGTTCTTCTAAGCCATTAGATGGTGGGCCAGAACAAAAGCAAGGGCTAATTTAGGACCAGGAACTTGAAACGGTATATACATTTTTATAAAAGTTAATAAAGATGTGTGTGGTATAAAGATTGCTAGAAATGCATGAGGAATCAAACATTACGAGTGCAGCTTTGTTTTTGTTTTTTTAACTTTTGCCTACCACTGCTGTATGAACACTTAATACATGTAATGTAGGCAGGCTGCTGTCTATGGCAGGATGTTTACATTCGAAACCAACCCTGTTGGTTTCCCACAGTACGAAGACCTGATATGAACTTGTGTACCATACCAAGGTTCAGTGTCAAATCATTGTTTAATCATATCCTCAGGCATCTACTGTATACATTATGACATCTCAGTACAAAGTTCAGAGTTTAGTTGTCAGGTAATATTTCTTGGACAACATTAACCCAGCTCCTGTGGCACGTTAACCTGAATTGAACTGTTTGTTTCTATTCTATTCTATTCTTTCAGGATACCTAAAGAAACACCATTCAACTCTGTTCAGTCCTGCTCTGCCTTTACACAAACTGCATTCTGTTCAGAGGATGGGTTTCGGAACCAACAACAAAATCTATGCGGAGTTTGATTCTCCATGGTGGGATGAAGACTGTGAGGTCATTTACCTCATGTGGGAGGATGAGGTGTGAGACAAAATGAACACAGACGTACACTATTTTGACAGACTCTCATTAATCGTCAACTTAACCGCTTTCTAGCTGGTGTCCCCAGCTAGAGGATTGGTTTAGGATTGGTTATAGGATACATTTTCAAAGATTTCCTGAAAAGTCTAGACATTTTAATTTAAAAAAAAAAGAATCTAAAACTGAGAACTTGTACAGTTAGATTAGCTATCGTCACTATTTGGCAGAGTATGAGCACTTAGATTAGATTATACTTGATTGACCCCTTCTGATGAAATCGCTATATCTAACACTAACCCCTAACCTTTAAAGAATAAAAAGTTTTTGATTGCACACATTCCATGCGTATATGGACATAAACACACTCACATTTCAACTGCTTCCAGGTGGATATGATCGATCAAGTGCCAGATCTACAAAGGTCTTGGATAAAGAAGCTATTTGGTTTCACAGTGCTCAAGCCCACTGAACGGTAATAACATTGCATCATTTCCTTCTTGAGAAATGAATGTCTAGACACCACAATGTAATCCCTAATGCTTTGTTTTTTCTCCTCTCAGGTACGGTCATGTTCTGTGTGGTTGGATTGCTGGACACGAGTCAGAATATATGGAGACACTTTCTGAACAAGAAGTCACGCACGCCGTCACACAACTCGTCCGCAGGTTCACAGGTGAACCTAAACATCCAACCCCCGAATTATGTTGAATTTTGAACTGGCTGTCTGCATTTAAGAGAATTGTCTGTGTGCATTTAAAACAACCCATTTTTTATAAAAACTTTTAGGAAACCCCATCCTCACCCCGAGGAGTGTCCTGCGCTCCCAGTGGTTCCACGACCCCTGGACCTGTGGCTCCTACACTTACCCAGGAACCGGCTGCTCTGCACAGGACCTGCAGAATCTGGCAGAACCCCTGCCCACAAAGGGGGCTGATTCTCAGGTACACGCACACAATGCGTTAGTACCAAGGAGCAATATTGTTGCGACCGTTAGGTGGCAAGTTACTATGAAAAGCTCCACCGGCTGTTCGTCCGTCTGTCATGTCACGTCACACTTTTGCCCTACTCTTATCTCCGCCACCGTTGGCCCTATCGATGCCAAACTTTGCACACACACTCCTTGGATAGCAAATCACAACCCCCGCCCCTGATTTCTCACATGGTCCTCTTCTAGTGCCACCATCAGGCAGATTTTTGCAAAACATATTTTTGGACACTGCTCCTATAGGTTTTGGCCTAAAATCACGCAAAGCGGTACACAGTATCTCTAAAGTCATGTCATCAACATGGATCTGTCCCATTTCCCATATTCCCTCCTGATTGGCTACGATTGCCTTCTAAAGTTTGTGTATGCGACGTGACGGTCGCTTATCTCCCATTTACGGAGTCTTACTGGTTTTAAATATTGTTTTCTCTGTTGTGTAACAGCATCCCTTCCAGGTGTTGTTTGCTGGAGAGGCCACTCATCCATGCTACTTCTCCACTGTCCATGGAGCTCTGCTGTCTGGCTGGAGGGAAGCCGACAGACTCATCTCTCACTACTCCATTAAGACCAAATCAAAGCTTTAAACGAAAACAACTAATTTGTACTTATGTAAATCAAATCACTTTGCCCTGTTGTATTTTGACTAATGTTCATGGCATTTAATGCCAATCTTGCACTATTTTAAGTTGCTAAGTTACAAGGTTTATCAGCACTAAATCCACATTTACATAGTCATCTTATCACAATGCTACTGAATAAATGTGTTGTATTTGCATTGAAAAGAGCTGATTAAAGAGAAAATAATATATTTTTTATAAAGTGCAATGTTTTCAGTGTTAATGTGCAATGATACAAAAGTATTCAGATTACATTTAAAATGTTTTGTAATCCATTATTATCATTACTCATAAAAAAGCCATGTAATTTGTATTTGTATAATATTCAAGTGATCTGACTCAAATCTGTCCACATTGTAGATCATTATTGTTGACTCTACAAGACTCAGTGATCTCAAATACATTTTCTTACTGGCTCGTTTCTACTTTGATTATTACAGTGTCTCTTAATTTGAATAAAACGCTGCATAAAAGTTCATGAATGGTTACTTGCTGTACTGTGGGGAAGGGGGACTGCTTTCAAGGACACTACACTGCGGAACGGTATTTTCTAACCCGTTTCAGGTCGGTCTGTAAACAGTGATGCACCAACTTGAACATGGTGAGCTGTGCAGAAGGTTGAGGTCCTTGAGGATAGATTTTCTAGTTTAATAGGTTACTCATAACAATTATGAAACTTTATAAAGCACTCTGCAATGCCGGTGCATTTAGAACAGTGTTTGATTTTGGAGAACGTGAAGTGACGCGGTGGTTTCCTGGACACATGGCAAAAGGTGAGCCCAGAGCACAGACTATCGTTATACCTCTTATGATCGTTATAGGACTATTATGTGATATACATTTATTTTTAGAAATAACTTGATTACTTGCGCAATAACTGTACATTGTTCAGAAGATAAGATGAACAGTGGAGGTTTTTGTGTCGTTCCATATCTGAACGATGGTTGCTTGCTATTCTCTTTGTTGTCGAAATAAACCCGTTCATCCAGTGATTCAAATGTGAAAGATGTAATGGTGGCTGTATTTCTTCAGTACTGGTATGGAACACACACACTTTAAAGTTACATCCTGTCCATCGTGTGTTTAGTGAGGGCAGTAGGTAGTTGGAAAAATAGGAATGGAAAAACAGGATACATGCAGGAGTCAAAACTATTCTGGCACTTGATAGCTGCACTTGGCCTCTATATTTAATGAATATATATTTGCAGTGAATATATGAATTGATATTATACTGACACATTATGTACAGTCTATCTACAGTGATACAAAGATATTACCCGATTCTAACAACTCTCATGTAATGAATAGATATAGAACACTTTCAACAGTGAGTGTCTGTACCACACACACACACACACACACACACACACACACACACACACACACACACACACACACACACACACACACACACAGGTCTGGGTTCAATCCTGGGCTCTGCCAACTCAGTGTATGAGTAGCATGGTGAAGGAGTTTTAAGTATCTCAGGGTCTTGTTCATGAATGAGAGAAAGGGGAGGATGGAGCACAGGAGCAGGAGATCATCCGGAGAATCGGAGCAGTAGGAGCGGTATTGCAGTCGCTGAATTGTGCTGTTGTGATGAAAAGAGAGTTGAGCCAGAAGACAAAGCTCTCTGTCTACCGAGCAATCTTCATTCCTACTCTCACCTATGGTCATGAAGTGTGGGTCATGACCGAAAGAATAAGGTCGTGGATACAAGCGGGCAAGTGGCCGAAATGAGTTTTCTCAGACGGGTGGCTGCCTGGCATCTCCCTTAGAAAGGGTGAGAAGTTCAAGTCACCCGAGAGAGAGAGACTTAGAACCGCTGCTCCAACACTTGGTAAGGAGCGAGCGAGCTCAGGTGGTTCGGGCATCTCGTACAGATGCCTCCCGAGCATCTCCCTAGGGAGGTCTTCTATGCAAGTCCCACTGGATGCATGGGGTTAGGGTCTGTGTGTAGCCTAATGCATATCAAACTGTGGTTACTTCTTGAAATAAAAAATGTGCGGAATCACCGATATAGCCATATTTGCCATCGATAGTGACTGACAATGCTCTTCTATGATCCACTGCAGGTCTCAAGCAGATGAAGTTCAACCTGAAGAATGTGGACTGCATTATAGAGATCCACGATGCCAGAATATCCTTTCATCGTCAATAGAATAGTTCTGTGCACAGTGTCAATAAAACAATCAATTAATCAATCAAAGAAAGATTTAACCACTTGAACCCTAGGCCTAGTGTCCCTATTTTCGGGCCTACATTCAGTGAAAATAGCATATTTATAAGTTCAGGCTGGTAGATATAACTAGTTGTATATTTAGTGCATTGTACAGCGAAAACAGGAGGTGGCCTTGTATAGAGCCCTGTGGGACTCGAGAATTTAAAATTAAAACTGGTGTCATTTTAGATTTGAGCTTTGGCTATTAAAAAATGGCAGACATCAAGCTCACAGCGTGTCACTTAGTGCTGTGCTGTGAGCTTGTACATCTGCTATTTTTGAACATTTTAGAAAGATCTTGAAAGTGTTTGAAATAATTATGTTGAATACTTTTGAATTACAAAAAAAGTTTGAGAACTACTGATTTAGATTGCATTATTAGATTATTATGTGGGTTCACAATTCCTGGGACGAAATTAGTCCTCTGTGGAAATACCATTACACATTGTATACCAGTATTATAGTTCATCTTATCATTCTTTAAAGCTGCAGTCTGAAACATATTTTAATGATTTTCTTTTTCTTCTTTTTTTTTTAACCTGTCTTATTAGTGTGGTTGCCAGGGCAACCACATTATTACTCTGGGGAATTTTGCAGTTTTTACAACTCTTAGTCTCATTGACTTGAATGGGAAACTCCATATATAGTGAGTAACTTTTAGGTATCTGACATTTCCCATTGACTTTGAATGGGAAACACCATATATAGTAAGGTAACTTTTAGGTAGCTGACCTTCCCCATTGACTTTGAATGGGAAACACCATATATAGTGATGTAAGAGTCTGTGATGTAAGAGTTACTTTTTAGGCAACCACACTCGCAATTTCCCAAATTGCAATTTCTCTAGTTCTAATCTGTATGGTAGAGTGTGCTGTTGCAATATAACTACAGTAGCACATCTGGCAGTGGTTGGAGGTGGTCTTCCCTTCTCTTCCGCTGAGATATTTAGACTTTAAAATATTAAAAAAAGATATTTAGACTGATGTCAGGTGGGACAGTCACCTCCTGGTTGGCACGTAGTACTGCCTGAATCTCGTACGTGCTACTGTATATCTCATCTGGCCAAGTAGGGATTCTGACTTGGAAGAGTAGTAGAAATGTGGTCTCATTTGGGAAACCCAGGTTTGAATCACGGGTAGTACACAAACGTCACAGATAACTGGTTTAAAGCCAGATTTCACTATCCCATCTCTCAGTTCAGTCAACTGCAAGTACAGTAGTTTTGCCATAAATCAGAAACTTGTTGCAACTTTATAACACGCTTTTCTTTAACTGTAGCACATCCCCTTCTCTGGGAGAAACCCTCTGTTTCAGGAGAGCTTAGATGTCAGACCTCATGTACTTGTTCTGAACAAGATGGACCTGGCTGATTTGTCCGGAAAACAGGTATTAACTCTGGTGTCCATATTTTGGCATGTCATATATTTGCACACACTCCTTGGATGGCAACTCACGACCTCCATTTCTTACATGGCCCTCTTCTAGCGCCACCATGAGGCTGATTATTGCAAAACGCATATCTGGACACTGCTACAGATTTTGGCCTAAAATCACGCATAGCGGTACACAGTATATCTAAAGTCATGTCATCAACATGGATCTGTACCATTTCTCATATTCCTCCCTGATTGGCTACGATTGCCTTCTAAAGTTTGTGTATGCGACCTGACAGTCGCTTATCTCCCGATTAGGGAGTCTTACTGGTAAAGCTCTATATTCCGTTTGTTCAGTAGTGATGAAACAATAAAGCAGACACAATTGGAACTGGAACACTATCAAATTGAAGCTGATAAATCATCGTATCCTCATGGTATTCTGACCTGAGATCTTATTTTCAGTTTAATAAAGAGCTGGAGAGATGAGAAGACTCCTGTTACTGAACAAACACTCTACACTTAGCGATGATGATTACTATTGGAATATTATAGCATTAACCTTTAAAACCTTTTTCTATTTAAACAAATACATATTTTACCCCCTTTTAAGTTGTTCAAAACAATTATAACTTTTCTCTGCAGCGAATCCTAAAGCAACTTGAGAGGAGTGGCGTAAGGAATGTTCTCTTCACAGACTGTCTCCGTCAGCAAGATAAAAACGTCAAGAAGGTGAGAGCCATCTTTGTCGGCAACAAAGCTTTTTGGCAAATGCAGACATTTCTGTTGATTGACATGTGATTAAACGAAAAAGTACATTTTTGGCATGCTGTCGTTGTCTCTCTTGTAGCTGGTTCCCATGGTGACGGAGCTGATAGAGGGACATCCCCGTTTTAACAGAGATGAGGTGCACTACCACACCATATGGTTTTGTCATTTAATGTTTCCAGTTTTTACCTGGAATAAAAGCAAAAAGGTTATAGCATAAAGTGGTTGGTTCATAAAATGTTTCTATAACATAACTATTTCTAGGGAAGCAAGTTTAAACTAAAGACATGGAAATAGCAGTCGGCAGCCATAGCTTAATGTCCCTGGAACCAAAACTGAAAATAGCGTATCTACTATGTACAAGTTCTCAACACATCACATCACTTGTTTTGTTTTGTTAAAGCCATGCCATTCTGGTATACTGTAACTCTTCCATGACATCTAGCTACCATACTGTACATATGACAATAGTAGATGTATTTACATGAAATGGTGGGCTTCAAGGCAAGACCTTTAGTTCTTTTAATAAATCAGAGGGACCACTTTTAACTAGAAATACTGTTCCTTCGAAACAGTGTGGGCTCGATTCCAACCCAACAAATAGGATACTTTAAGGTACTGTAAGGTACAGTACCCTACAGTATTGTACTGTACCTTACTATACTGTACTGCACCTTACTGTACTGTACTGTACTGTACTGTACTGTAACTTACTGTACTTTACTGTACTCTACTGTACTTTACCTTACTGTACTTTACTGTACTCTACTGTGCTGTACCTTACTGTACTTTACTGTACTCTACTGTACCTTACTGTACTGTACCTTACTGTACTGTACTTTACTGTACTCTACTGTACCTTACTGTACTATACTGTACTGTACTCTACTGTGCCGTACTGTACCTTACTGTACTGTACTCTACTGTACCTTACTATACTGTACTTTACTGTACTCTACTGTACCTTACTGTACTCTACTGTACTTTACTGTACTCTACTGTACCTTACTGTACTGTATTGTACTTTACTGTACCTTACTGTACTGTACTCTACTGTACCTTTCTGTACTGTACCTTTCTGTACCTTACTGTACTTTACTGTACTCTACTGAACCTTACTGTACTTTTACTGTACTCTACTGAACCTTACTGTACTGTACATATTCTATGTGTTCTAGATCTACATTTTTGATTCTGTGTTTGGGAACCAGCAACTGTCAAATGGACTCCAACTGTAGTGGAGTATATTGAGTGCATATACTGTAGGCTAACAATCCCAGATCACATCTGTCCTCCACTATGTCTATAACCAAGGCGTTCTTCTATGTGGCCACTCCAGACTGAGGAGTGGAGCATGGCTTTTATTGTGTTTGTGGATCTGACTTGGAAATGCATTGGTTTTGATATCTCCCTGACAACCAACAACAACCACTAATATGGCTGACTGTCCCTGCGGGCTCTAGGATATATGGCTATGGGATTTACATCCCATCGCCCGGACTTGATTCTTGATCACAGCTGTGTAATCAGTAGAGTGGAGAGGGACATTTATTTATAGTTTTAACTATAACTATAGTTTTATACATCACACAGCTTAGACATTTGGATCAAATCAGAGAGCAGACCTGTGTGAACGCATTGATATAAATAGCATATCTGAAGTGTGAATATTGCAGCCACAGCGACTTAATATAAACATGGGTCCCTTTCCTCTGTCTCACTCTGTCTCCACTCACTAAACCCATTGGAAATGCATTGGGTGCTTAAAGTTAAACATTTTTATTTTTTTATATTTATACTACAAAACATTTCAAAACCAAAAGTACAAGCACACGTGTCCTCAGTAGGCTGAACACATAAAAATTTGAATGGTGTTGAAAGGTGTAAGCGTTTAAGAGATGAAGCGCGCCAAAGTTTTGAGGAGATACTGACTAGTATATAAATATAGAAATAAATAAATAATGAAGATAACATACGTGTGCTCGCCTTCCAGGCGAGCCCACAATTAAAGTCAAAATCATATTTCTATAGCCTAAGCTAAGTTCTTCTCAGGAACTCAATTCTGAGCATGTGGAATGATCTAACTCTAACTCGGCTTGATGTGCCTGACAACAACTGTGACAGGGTCATGCTGACCAATTATCTATGTGATGTATCAACTTTTCAGAACACAAATTATTGCCTGATGGCGATTGGCGTACCAAACGTGGGGAAGTCATCTCTTATTAACTCGATAAGAAGAACATATTTAAAGAAAGGTATGCACAACCACATCGATCTGCTGTGATGCACATAAGAAGGACATATCGTCGTTGTCGGGTGGAAACCCTCTATGTCCGAAATCGTTCAAAAGATTTAAAGTAGTGAAAATAGCTGATCTACAAGCACACAACGCCTCGCACCGCGAGGCGTTGTGTGCTTGTAGATCTGCTATTTTCCCTTTAGTGCGACAATCTTGTATGATAAAGCTGGACTTTACTTTGCGAAAAAACGTACGAATTTGATACTTGGAGATACAAGGTTTCTGCTCGACAGTGACGATATGATTTATGCCGTATCATGCATTTGTTCTCTTGCAAGTATAATGTTTTGTCATTTGTCAGGTCGTGCATCCAGAGTGGGTGGGGAACCAGGTATAACCCGAGCTGTCCTGACCAAAATTCAGGCAGGTGTTTCTTGATTTCATTTGCCTCTGTGTTAGCCGGGGAGCCACTGTGCCAAAATGAGAGAAGACCTGTGATGTCATGACATACTCCAAATTTTAGTTTTTCCTATTAATTTGGTCAATAAGGTACACAGAATGAGAGGCCTGCTCTGCCGGAAACACTGCGAAAAAAAGTTTCCCATTGACTTCAATATACTGGAAAAAAACACACCAAAAAAAGTAGCATGTGAGGGGTCAAACTAAGGGTTCTTCATGATTCTGAATCCATTGCAAACATTTGTTTTGCATGAAAAACATTACTTGGGCTAGATTTCAGCCTCTCAAACCTGTGAAAAGTGATGAGTCATCAGCCCAAGGAATGTTTTCCATGCAAAACAAATGCTTGCAATGGATTCAGAATCATCAAGAACCCCTAGTTTGACCCCTCACATGCTACTTAAAGCATATCTTTTTGGTGTGTTTCTTTCCTGTATATTGAAGTCGATGGAGTGAATATACAAATGGCCATAACTTTTTTTCGCAGAGTTTTCGGCAGAGCAGGCCTCTCATTCTGTGTACCTTAATGACCAAATTAATAGAAAAAACTAAAATAAAAAGTATGTCATGACGTCACAGGTAAAACCCTATTCTTTGAGCTTTTGGGCCTGTGGCTCCCCGGCTATGTGGGTATGTCTGAGTATTAGGGGCAGTTAATCAAACTAATGGATTTAGTCAATTATAAAACAATGGATTTGAATATTTCCATATTGAATTGTTGATATAAAAATCATCATCATCTCTGCTCTAGGACTTCTGGGAAAACAAAACGTATCCGTTGCTTGTCACTTCAGCTTCATGTAAGGGGAAGTCATTAACATGGGGTCTGGCTTTAGTAGTTGTGATATATACAGATAACATTCAGTTGAATAATCATTATCATAGACACAATACACAGACATAAAAGAGTGTTTCTTAAATGTCTTTAAATTGCATAAATGTATTGGACTAAAAGTTGTCTTTTAGTTCAATAGGGCTACTAACTATCATTTTGTGTTGACTTGTGTCAATTCCTCACATAAACAAGCTTCTCGATTATTCGATTAATTGAAAAAGTAATTGATAGAGTAATAGTTAAGAAAAAAATCTTTAGTTGCAATCATCAGGTCGCAGTTAACTATCAAAACCTCCACCGGCTGTCTGTCAGTCACGTCACATCACGTTACTCTTTTCCCCTACTCATATCTCTGCCACCGTTGCCCCTATCCATGCCAAACTTTGCACACACACACTCCTTGGCTGCCAAACCACAACCTCCACCCCTCATTTCTCACATGGCCCTCTTCTAGCACCACCATGAGGCTGCAGGACACTGCTCCTGCAGATTTTGACCTAAAATCACGCAAAGCGGTACACAGTATGTCTATAGAGTCATGTCATCAGACCTGACAGTCGTTTATCTCCCGATTAGGGAGTCTTACTGGTATTGTGTGTTCATTTCCCTCAGGTATGTCAGAGACCCATCGTGCACCTCTTGGACACACCAGGAGTCCTGCCTCCTAAGATTGAGAGTGTTGAGACTGGCATGAAGCTAGCTTTATGTGGTGAGAGCATTTATTTATTTGTTTAATTAACAAAGCGAGGTTTCACTAGCTCTTTGGCTCTGATAGTTTATGGTCACCTTATGGACAGGATAGAATTAAGCATGGGATGAATTCTAATTTCTGATTTGAGATGTCCATGAGTGATAATGTTGCTAGATAGGTAGATATTTAAAATGTATTTTAAATACATTTTCCATAGTTTATTTAATGTACTTAATTTTATTTAATGTTTTCCTTGTTCAGGAACTATACTGGACCATTTGGTTGGTGAAGACGTCATCGCTGACTACTTATTGTTTTCTCTGAACAGACTAGAGCAGTTCAGGTGAGAATGTCCTCAGCGTTACTGTACATCAGGGGTGTACTTTGATACTGTCAGTCTACGTATTTACTGTCTTTGCATGTGTATTTATGTGAAGTTATGTTGAGAAATATGACCTTGGAGAACCTTGTGACGACATCCAGAATGTTCTCAAACGAATTGCTGTCAACCTACGCAAGACACAGCGGGTCAAAGCCATCACTGGAGTAGGTAAGAAACTGCGTGCTCATCCAAACATTATTTCTGCTTGTCTAAAATGAATCCGTTGTGGCGTTCTACCGCCACTTTTATAGACATATTGAAGTATTTGAACAACTTTCAAACTGCCGTTAAAGAGAGTGACACAGAGCCTCTACCTGAAAACCAAAAGCCTATGATATCTGGTGACATCTAAAGTCAATACCAAGGCTAAAACTGTCGGGAAACAATTTGAGAATTAAAAAAATGTATACAAGTTTTTAGGGTGGTACTTCATATAGTTACTGCGATACGATTGGTCCCCAAAGCAGTAGGCATAGGTTTGTTTGCGGCTGTTCTCACCGCTGTTTTAGCAACTACATTTAATTTAGATGTCACCAGAGATGTATCAGTAGGTAAACCATACTGGTCGCATGATTCACATTATCATGTGTTTTCTGCAGACCGTTCTGGTCTCCGAAGCGCTGGGTAGGCGTTTAGCAGAAAGCTAAATGTGGAAGAGCCAATCACCGTCTATCAATGGCCCTGAGCGCAGACGCTGATTGGCTCTTCCACTTTTTGGTTTCTGGAAAACGCCCGCCCATTGCTTGGTGCTAGACCGGTCTGCCCAAGACACATAATAATGTGAAAACATGCGACCGGGATGCTTTACCAGAGTATCAGCATTTCTAGTATTCCACCATAACGCTCTTATTGCACACGTTAAACTGTGAACATTCAGTAACCCAGGGCACAACACGATTATTAAGGTGTAAACTGTAATGTTTGTGTGTCATAAATAAGCGTGGTAAATAAAAGCCGGGTTCTGGTCTCCCTCAGGAAACATCACCATCACAGTTCCAAACTATTCGGCAGCAGCTTATGATTTCATCAGAGCCTTCAGGAAAGGAGAGCTGGGACAGGTCATGCTGGACTGAGCCATGTTTAAGAGTTTGTTCTTAAGCCGGAAGCTCATAGAAAAAACTGTGGTCTCCTAATGGATGAAACAAATATTCTCCTACAATGGATGAATCAAATATTGGGCACAGTGTAGTGTACACAAGGGGTTTTGTGTTTATTAGCATAAAGACATTGGTAATAAAATCTCGTATTTATTATGTACAGTATCTTGTTTTCACTACAGTGTTGTCTAGGTTTTAGAACGCACATAAAGAGAAGAAACAGTCTGTAGCTCCTGAGTGTCTGTGATGGTGGACTGACTCAGAGTCCCTACACCAGTGATTCTCAAACATTTCCATGTCAGGGAGCGCTAAATTGATATTTACCCAGCCATAGACACTGATTTGGAAATATTTTGTGACAGGGACCCCCAACCCCCATAAGAGAAGATTTCTGTTGTTGAAAAGATTCAAGATGAAATCATTTTGGTGAATAGGCTACGTATAAAATACGGTTGAAGTAGTTAAAAGGTTTTTTTGTGTCATATTAGGGCATTAACGAAAACGTCGACTCAGTCGACTTCATTACACAAGTCGACTCCCACCAGAGAAAGTCAAAAGTCGAAGTTGAAAAATAGCAGATCTACATGCTTAAACTTAAACTTTATGTTGGTTTGTTTACTGTTGAGTGAGAAAACAATGTTTCACATTAAGTTAATCATCTGGGGACCCCCCAAAATAATTGGGGGGTTGTGTGTGATGTGGTGACGTCATCAAACGATAAAGTCAACTTCAACTCGACTTTTTACTGAGTCGAGTCGACTTGCAAAAATCACAAGTCGTTAATGCCCTATGTCATATTAACTCATTTTGCTGGGGATCCCCATCAAGGACCCCTGGGTGTCCCCGGCCCCTTCTTTGAGAACCACTGCCCTATTACACAACCTCCATAGATGTGACCTTCCTATCCCTGCTTCTGACATGAATCTCATTTGGACCAGATAGGCTTAAATTATGATCACAAAGCAGAGATATACTTTAGGCGTTTCTATTAAATGTACATGTGATGTGGTGATGATGTGCTTACTTTGGATTACCACAGTGCTTACTTGTCTTTTCAAAGGGTGGGGGGAATGGGAATCCACTTGCGACACACACGCGGCCTTGATAAATTAGGCTTTACAAGTACAAGTTTGTGTATTTCAGAGACCCAATACTACTAGTGTTGCTGACTTGTGATACCAGACTCGTGTTACAAATGCCTTATAAACCCTTATCAAATCTATGGGGATGAATAGTCAGCTGTGAAAACAATTTAACATGTGTATATAGTACGTAAACAAAGACACGACAGCATCTCTATGCTTCTAGACAGAAGCCTTAAAATGTCCAACAATATACAAGTTAAAAATGTACATCAGAAGGCTAACAGTGAGCAGTGACTCTGGCAGTACAAATGTTTTTCTATATTATGAAAATAAACCTTTTTTTTTTATTAACGGAAGATTGAAAGACAGAGGTTTTGGTACTCTCTGCTAAATATGGAATGCTGTATGACGACTTACTAATGCCAGATTTATATTTAGCTGTACAGCGAAGTATAAACCTGGTTTTAGCCTATCCATCGCTGATGGATCTCAGATGGGTTCAGGATTTCAATTTGACAGTGAAGACATGATTGATCACGTACTGTATATGGCTCCAACGTCTTTTCTAAAGAATAAAGTAGGTTTCTCGATTAACTTGAGAGTAGCCTCGGAAACCCAGACTTTTATTTTGGCGATAGGAAGAAAAACTTGAGAGTGATATAAAACAAATCTGTTGAAAATGCACATTTCTCAGTAGCCATACATGATGTGTTCTACATACATGTGCAAAGCTACGTGGAAAGTGTTTTAAGTTTTGATTGTCCACAGTGACCATTTTGACAGGTAAACGCAGCTGCAGGTAATTCATTATAGATGTAGATGTGTTTCATTTAGGTGTTTCTGTATAATAGAATTAATTCCTCTGCTTTACACGCTTTAGGACCAGTTTGATATGAATTTTATCTCTGGGATCCCAATCTAATATTACTTTTAATTGTTAAACATGATTTGGTCTGACATGGTCTGTCATTTGGTCCAGAATTATTTTACAGTCGCACTGACTGCAGGTAATGGAGACAACGGTGAAACTCTAGCCATTCTTGTACCGTTCTCTGTTTGTATTGTGCACGTTAGTAATGGTGAAGATTAACTATCGATCATGGCTGGGGACCCCATTAGGGACCCATGGGACAGGCTCCTCGGTCCGCACGTTGACAACCACTGGTGCACAGTCCTGCAGATGATATAATCCCAAGTGCAGAGCAGTAGGCCTACCTACACCTTCCATCCCAGATGGAATCAATAAGAGCTTTTGTTGCATGTTACAGTAGACCTAGATCAGTTTCTCTATGTCAGGTCCGGGGACCACCAGAGGGTCCTAGTGGACCCTTACGGGTCTGTAGCTCTGAGAGTGTACAAAAGGAACCGTTAACGGGGCCATTTGGTTCTAGTTGTATGCTCTTAGAATTAAAAGAGATTGGGATCCCAAAGATTAACTAATATTTAAATTTTGAGCACTGACTCAGAGTTAGCTCTGGTCCATATTAATTAAGGAGAACTCTGGACCAAAGCTAACTCAGAGTTAAGGACCCATAAGGGTCCATTTGGACCCCTGGTGGCCCCCTCTGCCAAAAGTCGAGAAACAGTGTGTCATGTCTACATTATACCGTCCAACAAGTATCCAATCTTTGTCAAGAACGCAACAACGATGGAGACGATCTGAGTGAGCGAGGACAGGTTCTTGTGAGCAGAGCCTGACATCAGGGACTCATAGTAACTGGTCCTGTTGTAGTAATCCATGTCGTCGTCATCGTCCGGCCCGTCCGCGTTGCTGCGGCGGTACGCGGACGCGTACCACCCGTCCGCCGCCAGGGCCACAACCGCGCCCGCCGCGGCTGCACCGGCCACGCGCGCCGCGCCCGAGCGCCCCGGGCCCCTGCTGCGCGAGCGGGTCGTGCCGCCTCCTCCCCGGAGATGGTGACCCCCCATCGAGCCGCGGGAGGAGGCCGATCCCGTGCCCCTGGAGGAGCCCCGCGCCCCCCCGCGGCCCCCTTTGGACAGCACCGGCTCACACAGAAGGAACGCTGACAGGAGGAGACACGTCCAGCACGTCGCCACGGCCTGGTTCATCGCCGCCATCTGGTGGAAGTAAGTGGGAATGACACACAGGGACACAATGATCATTAATCAACCTGGTTATGCTATAATATAATGCTCTGCCTCTGTAGATTAGAACGACGGTGACGTGCTTGATAACATAACTGTCAATCTAACAGCGCAATGGAGCGTGACATTAATTTCCTGTTAGGCCAAAAAAAAATAATAGACGTTTTTGTTCGAGTCAGAACAGAACAAATAGGGTCAAAACGGGTAAACGTGTTAGATCAATCTTTTTTACCCAATATTTAAAGACAATAGCCTAATATTTACAGAAAGTGTATCATTCGAGAACACACTAAAATTCTAAAGTGTTTGGTTCCTTTGTCGTCAGGTAGCATACCAGTAATAGACTCCCTAATCGGGAGATAAGCGACCGTCAGGTCGCAGCGTGATTTTAGGTCCAAAAATGTGTTCCAAAAAATCGGCCTGATGGTGGCGCTATATGGGACAGATCCATGTTGATGAGATGAGTGTAGACATACTGTGTTGCGATTTGTGTGATTTTAGGGCAAAAACTGTAGGAGCAGTGTTAAAAAATGTGTTTTAAAAAATCGGCCTGAAGGTGGCGCTATATGGGACAGATCCATGTTGAAGACATGAGTGTAGACATACCGTGTACCGATTTGCGTGATTTTAGGGCACAAATTGTAGGAGCGGTGTCCGTAAATGTGTTTTGCAAGAACTGGCCTCAGGTGGCGCTAGAAGAGGGGCATGTGAGAAAAGAGGAGATCCATGTTGTTGAGATGTGTGTAGACATCTCTTTGTCTGTGGCAGAGCAACACAGTGAGCAGCTGATTTGGGGGCGTCATTTGGTAGTTTTTTAGCTTTTTGGCGGGGGTCCCTGGGGGTCCCTGGAGCTGCGGTGGTCCCTGGAAGGGTGGAGGTTGTGGATTGGCAGACAAGGAGTGTGTGTGGAAAATTTCACATGGATAGGGGCAACGGTTGCGGAGATATGAGCAGGGCAAAGGTGTGACGTGTGACAGACAGACAGACAGACAGACAGACAGACAGACAGACTGACTGACGGACGGACTCACAGCTGGTCGAGGTTTTGATAGTAACTGCGAGCTGACGGTCGCAATTATGGCCTTCATAGAGATATGGAATGGAATTGCTTCAGGAGGTTGCTGTTCTATCAAAGTAGGTCAGTTAAAAATAAAGACCACGCTCAAATGCCTTTATTTCTTCAACCCCTCCCTTGCACGTGAAAATAAGAAAAAACAGGATTTGTGTGATCAAACAACGGAATTAAATCATCTCGAAACGTTTTGTTGATTGGGCCACTTCTAGGCGATGTAGAGGATGTGAAACAGAGGAGGTGCACTGACTGAACATAGATATTGTTTATTTCCACTGTTCCGTGCACATTAATTCCACTGTGCAATGTGTGCATGAACACATCATGCACTGGACCTATTTTCCATGCAAATCCGACGGTTATGCTCCTTTCTGTTCTCTCGATCGTACAGTAGGTACTAGGTAGGCTATCGCTGCACTAACTAGGCTATTAAAGGAATCAAACGAGTAGCTACAGCAGAAAACATCATATAGCCTACATTATAATTACACAGATCTAAGAACTGTAATTAGATCGTGCCTACCTTTCAAAGCACCACCAGGCAAAGTGTCTCTATTTGTGGTGTTTTCCCCCTCAGTGTAATTATGTTTTGTCATTCGCGTGATGAATGATGGTGTATGAAAATAATAACCACGGACACTGACGACCAGGGCTCGCGCGCACAGCTGCCTTGAGCGCGCTGCGCGTGCGTTCCACTGAGGCGATTTATCATCTTCATTATGGAAGGAAGGTTGATTCAAATTGAAATACTTGTGACACAATATTAGAATGATGACACAATACAGGGAACAATAATAGCCTAATGATTATGCTAATTTATTGTTTTGCTGATTGGTTGGTAGATTGGGAGCCTCCTTTATTCCTTTTCTTTTCCACCTATTCTCCGCTGTATAGCCTGGCTGGCTATATAGACGTCCTACAAGCTCTTTGGGACGTGTTGTGAGCTTGTAGATCTATTCTGCAATGTTCGCCAGATGTTCAGGCTTGTCAACTCTCCTGGATTTCCCAGGAGTCTCCTGGATTTTGAACCCCTCTCCAGTCTCCTGGATTGGCAAATCTCCTGGATTTCTCCTGGATTTTGTATCAAACTCCCAACATTCACCAGAACATAGGAAATTACATCTACTATGTTAAAAATATTCTGGGGGAGGACCCCCAGGCCCCCCGCTTTAGGGGTGGGGGCAATGCATGCAAGACAGATCATACAGATATTCACTTAAAGATGAAAAATCATTATTAAAGATGTCCTTTTGCTTCAGTCATCAAATCTGTACACCAACATTTGGCATTTTAAGGCTGAAATTGTACCCATGCTAGTAAAGCAAGCCTGATAAAAGTATCAAACATGCACAAAATTCACCAGAACACAGGAGATTAAATCTACTATGTTAAAAATGTTCTGGGGGAGGACCCGCTTTAGGGGTGGGGGCAATGCATGCAAGATCATATAGATATTCACTTAAAGGGATATTCCACTTTCAATAGGGAGCAGTGGTAGGGCCTCTCTCCACATACAAACCCATTGTAACTTCAAACTTCATTTTAACCATGATAGATTCATTAAAAACACCCATTATTTTTTCTGGTGACTCATTTTACCTTCCTAATACGTGAGTAGGCCGTGTTTTTTAGATAACTTTTTTCATTTATTTTTAATAATTATTTGGAAAAATGGAAAAAATGAAATACAAAAAAATAATTATTAAAAATAAATGAAAAAAGTTATCGAAAAAACACGGCCTGCTCACGTATTAGGAAGGTAAAATGAGTGTCCAGAAAAGATAATGGGTGTTTTTAATGAATCTATCATGGTTAAAATGAAGTTTGAAGTTACAATGGGTGTGTGTGGGTAGAGGCCCTGGGCCTGGAGGGCCTGGTAACATTTACGTCAAATATCTAAATATTCAATCAAGCTAATTAAAAACTGTTCAGGGTGTTCATAAAAGCCTGATTAGATGATAAAATTACCAAAAGTTTTTTTGAAAGTGAAATACACCTTTAAGTAATGACTTACAGATGAGACGTCATTATTAAAGATGTCTTACTTTGCTTCTGTCATCAGATCTGTACACCTACATTTGGCATATTAGGCTGAAATTGTACACATGCTAGTAAAGTAATCCTGATAAATGTACCAAACATGCACAACATTCAACAGAACACAGGAAAATATATCTATTAAGTTTTGGGGAGAGGACCCCCCAGACCCCGGTTGGGGAGTTCCGCGCACCCCCCAAAAAGAAATCTCCTGGATTCTGACAGTCCAATGTTGACAACCCTGCAGATGTTCGACGCAGAAATGTAGACGGTGTTATCTGTTTAATATATTAAAGGGATATTTCACTTTCAGAAAAACCTTTGGTCATTTTATTGTCATCAAATATCTAAATATTGCATCAATCAAATTAAAATATGTTCAGGGTGTTCATAAAAGCCTGATTAGACGATAAAACGATATTTTTATTTATTTTTATTTGTGAAATATCCCTTTAAATATTTAATTCATTGCCTTCCGAATGCAGTAGGCGGCGTCGTGGCGATAACGCGCTTTTACGAGCCTCCTTGATAAACACGAAGAAGAAGAAGAAGAAAAGTCCACATTCCAGCAGGAGAAGAAGACACGGAGGAGAAGCATCAAGTTCATTGACAACAAGATGGCTCTGTTGTGCAGAACCGCCGCTGTGCTGCTGCAGTCCGCTAGCAGAACCCTGCCTGTCAGCGCCTCTGTAGCTGCACGACACTACACTACAGGTATGTGTTTACACTACAGCAGCATTCATGTTTTATCGTCTTTTATGTATGTGCAATGTCACACCTGTCACAAAAAGTAGTGCGACGCATATGGGCAACAACAAGCAGCAGCAGTTCGGTGAATTGGGTACGCAGGACCACAAAGCCATTCTTGGAAAGATCCTTTTAGGAGACGTTGTGTTGTTATTGAGCTTCTCTGAACCGGTCTGAAACTGTTAAAGTATTCAATCAATCAATCAATCAATCAATCAATCAATCAGTTGGCAACGTTCCTGTCTTAACTACATAAGCAAATATAAAACATGTCGGTGATGGTATTTTGTCCACAAACCATACGCCCCATGTGCTGTTTGATGTCAAAAGAAGGCATGCTCCTTGACACAGCTGTTATGTAACCCACTACAGCCCTGTTTGGAATGTGGAGAGTGAGGCTCCAAACGGGACTATAGTAAATCCACTTGCTACACACTTGCACAGTAAAATCCTGTTAATTTAAGTCAAGAGTGTACAAATGTACAATTCCATTTGGTCCCATCATAGTTAACAGACCTGTAAATGTCCATTTGGTTCTAACTAGCAGTCATTTAGCTGGGTACCCCCTGGCACCCCCACCCCTCCCCCCAAGGTTCCCTTTGGGTCCCCTTGTTGAGAGAACAAGTGTAGGCCTACTTTGTGCTGGATAGTTAACGTTTTGCATCAGTTCAGTCACATGTAGGCTTTGCACTGGATTGGTGAGTTTGTGTGACCTCTGACCTCAATACTGGTAAATCTGCCACTACCACTATAATGTCATGATAATTCGCCTGCACATTTGAAGCCACAATTAGGGATGGGACGATAAGCGATATTATCGTTTATCGTGATAGAAAAACACTCACCATAATCGCATTGTGAAGATTTAATTTATCATGATATCGTCCTCTGTCATGCACTGGGATCAATTCACCTTATATTTGCCGAGCTGCATATCCGGTACCACTTAAACTCTGGTAAAAGGTACTTATAATATATGTACTTGGTACAGTCTTTTTTCACTCTATCAAATGTCTTTACCAAAAAATAGCCGATCTACAAGCTCACAACACGTCACGTTGGGATGCGTTAGCTTGTAGATCGGCTATTTTTGGGCAAATGTTCCGCCCCAGGATAATGATTTTTATTATCGCGATAATATCGTACATCGCGATTTCTTTTGTCACAATAATCGTGATATGACATTTTCATATCGTCCAATTCCTAGCCACAATCCGTAACTTTTTATGTTCTATCCGAGATTCAAACCTGTGTGTCCTGCACAATGAATGATCCTGACATGATTACTGCCGCTCATTCAAGAGGCGGTCCCCACTTGGCCTGGGTTCTCTACCATACAGATTGGTTCAAATAAAGTTTTATAGATGAGTTCCAGCTTTGCAGCTTAAGGAAAGCATAAAATAACAGTAAGTCCTTGTGGTGGCCTTTGCTCCACTAGACCTATCAGTGGCACATGGAGCTTAACAGGCCTTGACACAAGGGTTGTACTTGAATGATTAACCAAGAAGACTTAAATTCATTCTTCTTGTCGTATTGTATGTCTTGTTTATTACCTGGGTTATAGGCTATAGGTATACAGGACTGTGTGATAGTAATGCATGTTTTTTTGTTGTTGCACAACAGGTGCCTTACTCTAGAAACACGACATCCAGCATGTCACAACCTTGAAACCCTCTGTGAAGGAGGACAGTATAAGACTGTGGTTGTACACTGGTCCTCTCCCAGGTTTAAATCTGTGTGTCAGGTTTTTGTGAAGGACGTTGCTGGACATTAACACTTGCGCCCAGCTACTACCCTCTGTAAATAACAAATAATAATAAATGAATAAAAAAGTGATGCCCAAGTTGGTAAAGACAAATAATAGAACAGTGAGGTAAGTTTTGATGTTCAGATATCTTCCATAATAACAATAATATATTGCCCATCCCTACTGTGAAGCAGTGAGGATAACATTATAATGCATTTTCCTCCGTGACTACCTCCGTTTCCTGTCATTGTGGAGCCAGATGAAAGACGTTAAGTAGGACTGTCACGATTATGTCATTTTACATGACGATTAATTATCACTCAAATAATTGCGATTAACGATTTAATAGTTTTTTCGTTGTTGACAATTTCATTTCTGTCTGGCTTGTAGGCTTTTTTGAAGATGCACATGGCAGATATGACACGTAACCTAAATATACAAAGAAATGACTGACATATTTGACAACTTTATACTTAAAAAAGAACATTGATAGTGGAAATAGCCAATCTAGATGCTCACAACGCGTCGCATTGATTGATTGAAGAGTTTATTAGCAGTTTGCGATAGAAAAAAAAAATACATTTTCATGACAGCACAAATCACTGGTACAAGTTCAACTAAAAGGAGATCCCAGACAGCTTTACAGCTTTGCACAGGAACCACTTTATGTATCTCAAATAAACTTTATTTAGATCTTCTATTTCCACTATTTTTGAAAATGTTATATGAACGTTTTTCAACATGTAAACAATTATGACAAAATACCGTTAAGTTGAGACTTCCACAAGGCACTGGTTGTTCTGTGGTGGTGGTGGTGGTGCTGATGGTGTTGTGTGTGCACCCAGGTAGTCCATATGAATACATCCTGGTGGAGAAGCGCGGGGAGAAGCAGAATGTGGGTTTCATCCAGCTGAACCGGCCCAAAGCTCTCAACGCCCTGTGCGACGGACTGATGCTGGAGGTGGGGCGGGCTCTCGATGCCTTCGAAGCAGACGGAGAGATCGGAGCCATCGTCCTCACCGGCAGTGAGAGAGCCTTTGCCGGTAAGCTGGTTTGGTATGATTTGCACAATTACAATTTAGGCATGATTTTAGAAGACGCTCTTAATCCAGAGCGATTTCCAATAGCAAGGTAACACAATCTTGTGTGTTATATCATCTTGCAGAAACCTCCATATTTTTACTTAGTTGTGTTTTTCGCAAATGAATGCCCTACTTGATCATGCTACAGTGTCACTCAAAAGCTATCAAAAGTAGCAGATCTACAAATTCAAACCACTTCGAGCTTGTCCATCTGCTACTGTTGCTGTTTTTGAATTTGAATCCTGAAAAGTAACAATTGCCTCCCGACAGAGACCATATCATCTTATATCTAAGCAGAATGTTCACAAAGGACACACATCCAAATGATAAAATCCCAAGTGCTGGACAGAAGAACACATTTTCAAATTGAAATATAGAGTCGGCACACGTCATCGTGCTCTCATATAGCGTATTTATTTAATTAGAACCAAGGTGACGTTTCGAGCGTCTCTACTACATAAAAGGACACGCCTTAGTTCAAACACCTCGTTATGTTATCAAATTATTGAATGACATACACTTATTATCTGATCAAGTGGCTCAGTTTGTAAATATGGAGATGACTACAACGAAGCAATTGTTAGTCCATTTAACCCCATATTTTATACTTGGGCTATTCAACCATAGCTGATCAAGCTTGCAGATCGGTTATTTTCGTAAAATCTTGCAGGATCTTCGCCTATAATGCCCAAAATGGGAACGCTGTGGTTAATGTGGTTAATCTCTGTATTGATCAGCGGGTGCCGACATCAAAGAGATGCAAAACCGAACGTTCCACGAATGCTACGGCACTAACTTCCTGGCCCACTGGAACAGAGTGTCTACCTCCAAGAAGCCTGTGATAGCTGCTGTCAACGGATTCGCTGTGAGTCTCCCAAATCATCACCTCCAAAGTACTTTAGACTTCAGGGAAACACAAATCACCAGTCCTTTTCATCATTACAGTATCTCTGTTGTAGGGGTGGGCGATATGGTGATAATTATCGTGGAGACGATACAATGTCTCCACGTCCACGTTATGCCTTTTCAGAGATATCGTATATATCGTGATACAATTGAGGGAGCCTTGTAAAAAATCCTGTTTAATCGTTAATACAGAGATTCATTGCATAATTCAATTTAAACCTGCATTTTGGTCTAAATCAGTAGCTCTCAAACTTTAAAATGTCAAGGTCTCCACTTAACTCTGACAGTGTACAAATGAAACCAAATGGACCCGTAAGGGTCCATTTGGTTTCATTTGTACACTGTCAGAGTTACATACTTGTAAAGTTCAATTTAGACCTCCCAAAAAAAAAAAAAACACAGAGAGTCTAGTTTTTGTCAAGTAACTTGAAAAATAACCATCAAAACCAACGTGAAAAAGAATCGGGATAAAATCGTGTATCGTGATACAGCTTGGGAAAATATTGTGATATTGCATTTTTCCATATCGCCCACCCCTACTCTGTTGTACAGCTGATCTGTTAGGAGCCCAACTGACAAGTCCTCTCTGAAATGCTTCTGATGTTTTACTGTAAAGTTAACTGGAGTGAAATCTGTGAATGTGGAAATTGCAGCACTGTTTTGAGCTACTACACTCGGTGTCCGACGTTGTCGTTAGCTGTGTTTATGGCAAAATACAAAATAGAGATCTTGACTTAAGATATGAATGGCATGCCAGGCCGATCCTTTCCCGCAAAATACATCATTGGAATATCAAAAGAATGCAGAGAGGCTTTATGGATCGTATTGTATTGTATTGTGTTTATGGCAAAATACAAAATAGAGATCTTGACTTAAGATATGAATGGCATGCCAGGCCGATCCTTTCCCGCAAAATACATCATTGGAATATCAAAAGAATGCAGAGAGGCTTTATGGATCGTATTGTATTGTATTGTATTGTTGATTTGATGATTATCACTATGATCACCATCAACAATTAACACAATTACTGCCTTTTAATCTGAAGGTTGCTAGGTGCCTTGGTGCCGCTCCGTTTCCTCCGTCGGCCGCCGCTATTATTTTGAAGGGCCGGAAGGGGGTTGTTTTTACGTCATCTAGTCACATGACAGTGTGAGCCCAGAAGAGAAACATGGCTGCGCCCAGCCGTGTGTATTGTTTACATTAGACCTGGCTCAAAATGGCTCAAAATGTCTCTTTTGGAGTAAATGAAGTCTCTTTATGGGCCTCTCAATGGATTTACTATGGAGGACGTTCACTTCGCGTGCACGCCCGACGTGCGTTGTAAACAAATCACAGACATTACCGATGCGGGCGGGTGCGGATCGACGTACAGTAAGTAATAATAACTTTACTGTATATACAGTAAGATTGACAGTCCTCACCGTCAACGGCGCCATGGTGTTAACCCTTTCAATGATGGTGAGGACTGTCAAGGGCAGCAGAACAGTTAACAGAAATGCCTATCAAGCTTCTGATAGGCATTTCTGTTAATGTCAAGTAAGGTTTCACAGAATACATCTTTCATATACAGTCAGAAATCAATTGGAAACTTTGAATAGTTTTTTTGTGCTTTTAGCTGGGTGGTGGCTGTGAGTTGGCGATGATGTGTGACATCATCTATGCTGGGGAGAAAGCTATGTTTGGACAACCAGAAATTCTGTTGGGGACCATTCCTGGTAAGGCATTCTGCTGTCTTTCATCTTTCCTGTTTAAAGCTGCAATCCGGAAATTAATCTGAACCACTTTTAATCCTGTCATAACGTCAGAAATGATCTGTATTTTCCTAAATGGAATATCTACACATCACATTGCGACGTGTTGTGAGCTTGTAGACTACAAGCTCACATTACGTCGCAATGTGATGTGTTGTGAGCTCACACCTATTTGTTGTGCCTTTGTGTGACTGACTGCAGGAGCCGGAGGTACTCAGCGACTCACCCGTGCTGTGGGGAAATCCCTGGCTATGGAGATGGTATTAACGGGCGATAAGATAAATGCTCAGGAGGCCAAGCAGTCGGGTAACTCAAAGACTTCATTATACACATACAGTACAGTATACATTCACGTGACTAGACACAGGTTCTGAAGAGGGTAGTCCATACTGACTGAGAGGGATGGGGAGTCAAGTCATAATTAGCTGTGTTGTGAAATCAAAGGTAGAAGACTGAATTAGGCCTGTTCACGCCATACCCGTACTCACAGATTAAAACAGCCTTTTCTGCTCTTCAGGTCTGGTGAGCAAAGTGGTTCCAGTTGACCAGCTGGTGTCGGAAGCCATCAAATGTGGGGAGAAAATTGCAGCTAATTCCAAGCTAGTTTCAGCCATGGCAAAGGAGGCTGTCAATGCAGGTGTGTGAACTTTTACTTCAGTTCTTTGATTGGCTCAAAACCAACCAACAGTTGTGGTTGGAAAAAGTATCAAATACTCTGTTAGGGTACGGTCACACCAAAGTATGGTTGCCAGCTGATAAGCGGATTCTGCCAATGCATCTCAGTGGGAATGGAGCGGATTTTGCGAGAAATCCGCAAATAGCAGATTTCGTCAAATCAGCTCCATTCCCATTGAAGTCCGCTCTCATAGGTAGAATATTATTCTGGTGTGACCGTGCCCTTACAAGTCAAAGTAAAAGTCAGAGTAAAAGTGCAAAAGTATTGGTATCAAAATGTACTTAAAGTAAAAGTACAAAATGATGTGAGCTTGTAGATCGGCTTATTAGATAGGTTAATCTACTCAATTGAAGTACATGTACTTTTACACCACTGGTAGCTGTATTCATATGACTAATAGATCGATGTGTGATTGCAGCTTTTGAGCTGACCTTGGCCGAGGGGAACCGGTTCGAGAAGCGGATGTTCCACGCGACCTTCGCCACGGTTAGTAGCGATTTGCATCTGACACATTATGCATGAAGCGACACGCTGACCGGATGCAGGTCTTAAGGTTGACATTTGGTGTCTTGTGTTCACCCCACCAGGAGGATCGCAAGGAAGGCATGACCGCCTTCGTGGAGAAGAGAAAGGCCAGCTTCCAGGACAAGTAGAGAGTGGAACATAGTTTGACTCATGCCTGATTCTTACGCCGCCCGTCGTGCAGTGGAGTATAATAAGCTGATCTTAACTGAAATGTCATCTTAACTTGAATGCTGCTAAAATCCTAATGAACTAAATTAGGATTTAGCATTTAAAGGAGTAGTTCACTCAAAACATTTATGAACAATACATATCAATGTAATGTAAATGCACCGGAGATTACTTATTTTTCTATCAGTTACACACCCCATGAAGCCTTGAATTCCGGCGGAGACTCAAAGAGTAGGAGACTCAGTGTCTCCTATTCACCGATGAACCGGTCATCAAGTTATCGGCTTAGGAATGATACAAAATGAAAGAAATCTACAATTCAAGGCATTGTGGGGTGTGTAATTGATAAACAAGTATTTTTTGGGTGAACTACCCCTTTTTAAGAGACTACACACATTTGCACCCTGTCTGCGTATACAACCTAAAAGATCAGTGGCCGTCTTCATACAGTAGTGCTGTATGTTTCTACTTAACCAACCGTTTGCAATAGTTGTCATTAGCCGGTGATAGAACTGGAGCTGCTGGCTCGTGATGACGGAAGAGTGATGTTGCCTTTTATTTTCACTGTCAAATCGATGCCTACATTGTAGGCAAATACCTTTTTTCCTACAGTATGTACATTTTTGCAAATAAATCTTGTCGTGGTTTTGGGTAACTGAGTGGACAATTAATTGGAAGTTAAATGAAGTGATGTCTCTAATTCCTGTGGTGTAATGTAGTGCAGGGGTTTTCAAAGTGGGTGACGGGGCACCCTGGGGTGCTGTGACAGCAGTCCAGGGGTGCCGCGATATAATTTGATAATAGTTGGAAATTATTTGGACACTTAAAACATATATTTAGTATCATTTTAAAAATCATTTTGAAATACATGTTATTTTCAGTCAGTTCTAACCAAAATGTCTATTATCTCAATGTTTTCCTTGCAACACAATCGCTAAAACATGCTATAAATATAAGGTGCTGGGAGTGAAAATTATGAGTATAATGTAGGGTTGCCTCGGTTGTAATATACATTTCTAGGGGTGCCTTGAGCCCAAAAAGTTTGGGAACCCCTGATGTAGTGGACTTTTTTTTTTTTAAGATTTGTTTTTGAGCTTTTATACCTTTATTGGATAGTACAGTAGACTTAACGTGTGGCTCTGTTGTTGCAGGCTAGCTGTCTGTCTGGAAGAGGGTCTGTCCATCTGTGTGTGTCTGTCTATCCAGAGCCAGAGCTTATCTGGCAAACTGCCGGACTATCACCATCATGTTTCTTGTGCACCCTGCCTGTAGGCCACAAGTATCTCCACCCATAACCCATTTAGGCCTAAAATTATTGGATGCTTTAACTATTAAAAAAATTGCGGATATACAAGCCCACAGCGCAGCACCAAGTGCCGCGCTGCGAGCTTGTAGATCTGCTATTTTTGGAAAAAGTCGTGAAAATGTGTGCAAATCTTTGAATATATGTATTTTTAAAGCGAACGTTTGTAACTCAAATGTTGCTTCTGGGGGGTCCCTGGAACTAGATATTTTGAGATGGGGGTCCGTGGCCAAATACATATCATTTTGAGGGTCCTTCACATGAAAAGGTTTGAGAACCACTGACATAGTAGTCTCTCAAGAACAGACTAACTGAGCTCCAGTTAAGTGAAAAGGACCTTTTCTTTGACGATGGCCAGCCAGATTGCTGACATAGAAACATAGGTTTTTCAAAAAACCTTAGAAGGATTCAAAAGACACTTATAGAATTGGGTCAAAATTCTAATTTTCAAGATTTTTCAAAAATAGCAGATGTACAAGCTCGCAGCGCGGCACTCGGTGCCGCGCTGTGAGCTTGTATATCTGCTATTTTTCAATAGTTAAAGCATAAAATAATAATACACTTTTTAAATATTTAACGTTAATTTTATAATGGAAGTCAATGGTCCTTGGATAGGGCTGAAACATCTCCAAATTTAGAGTCACGTGAGACTACCGTGAGGCGCGTTGAGCGCACTGGTCAATACAAACTAATACGTGAGTGCGCTCGGTGTGGGCAGTTTTTCGAATGTGCCCATAATTTCACAGGTCCACATGAAAGCCATGCTGTTCCCATCCATTCTTTATTTAATGAAGAATAAGATCGTCCTACCCAATTGGTATAACATAATGTCAGGTGATATGGCTTCAGTTGTGCAGGTAAGTGACTTATTTGAACTTAAGCTATGTCATTCATTAACTGGTTTAAGATAAGTTCTTAACAGCTTGATTATTTGTTTCCTGCATAATTAGGTTGTCAGATGCCGTGTATATTGATCCTCATCCCGATCATTGGGTGTGTATATCAGAAATACTGAAATTATTAAATGGATAAAAACCTTCTATGAAGCCCACATTTATAATGCATTATGAGGGCATTCAGTGCATTATAAAGCATTCATAATGCGTCATAACTACACTCAAACACAGTTATGAAGCATTGAGTGCATTATAATGCACTGTGAATGCCAGGCAATGCCCTCATAATGCATTATAAATGTGGGCTTCATTGAAAGTGTTATGCCTCAATCAGTCAACACCACTAGATGGCGGTACAATGCTATATATAGAAATAAATTACTTTAATTTGAAAGTGTGTTTAGAGGAAGAATAAAGCTTAATTGAAGTATGTTTTCTAACAATGAGGTAACAAAATAACCTTTTTTATATTGTAAAAAACACCATATGTTGCAATACAGCCAAAGGATTATGATAATACGGTTTCCCTCATTCTTGAAGCGTGACAGTTTTGTCTAGTTCTTGGCTTTGCAGCAGTTATATCTATTCAGCAAAATGATTAGGAACTAATTGCAGATAATTGTCAAAATAAATGTAGCTCACAGAGAAATATTGAAGTCTATTACAGGTGAAATATTTAGCTCAGATGGCAAGCAAGAAAGGAAGGCAAGTAAATAGTTGAGAAAATACAAAATGTGCGACAGATACTGTACTATGGAAAACAGTGCTTGTAAAATGCTGATCATTGTGAAACACAATGGATATCTTCCCACAACCTCTTAAGCATTACAGAAAAAACTCATCCACTAGAAACATACAGAAAAAACTCATCCACTAGAAACATAGGTTTTTCAAAAAACCTTAGAAGGATTCAAAAGACACTTATAGAATTGGGTCAAAATTCTAATTTTCAAGATTTTTCAAAAATAGCAGATGTACAAGCTCGCAGCGCGGCACTCGGTGCCGCGCTGTGAGCTTGTATATCTGCTATTTTTCAATAGTTAAAGCATAAAATAATAATACACTTTTTAAATATTTAACGTTAATTTTATAATGGAAGTCAATGGTCCTTGGATAGGGCTGAAACATCTCCAAATTTAGAGTCACGTGAGACTACCGTGAGGCGCGTTGAGCGCACTGGTCAATACAAACTAATACGTGAGTGCGCTCGGTGTGGGCAGTTTTTCGAATGTGCCCATAATTTCACAGGTCCACATGAAAGCCATGCTGTTCCCATCCATTCTTTATTTAATGTCTTATATTAGATTTAAGAGACTCTCCAGTCTCTTAAATCGGATACCTTCACTTAAGGGCACTCAACACAAATATCCTATTCATATTAACACTATAGTGACTGTACTGAAGTTGCATTGTTTCCCACATTTCCAGTGCCGGTTCTAGGACTCCTGTGATGGCCCTGTGCAAGATTATTTTAGGTGGCTCCCCACTGATGGATGCACACGCAAAAGTGGCTCCCCAGTGGTTGTGTGGGTTCTGTTATAGTATTGCAGCACATGCAGTTGCGCTATGGATTAAAGTCTGTGCACATACAGTAGTAGACATGGCATAGATCAGGGGTTCCCCTACTTTTGCATTTCAAGAACTACACATAACCACTGGCTGCAGACCCACTATTGTGAAATGACTTAATAATAAATACTTAATTAAATGATGTCCCAAAAGACAAGACCTTTGTAATTAGATGTATCTCCATTTGGCTAACAAAGTTAGCCAAGTTATTAGCCAAACTAATCTGTGCAAATGTGGTTGCTTTCTCAGGCCTGTTCTAATTTTTTGGTTAAATGTGTTTTAAGCTTATGTGAGCTATGTGTTACCTTAACTCTGGTCCATAGCGTTAGTGGAGTTCTCCACTCCACTAACGCTAGTTCTCCACTCCACTAACGCTATGGACCAGAGCTAGTGTTACCACCTGAGACCTGTGACAATAACCACAATCTGTTTAAGTGTGGTTACTATCTCAGATCAAAGGTAATATTCAGCCAGCATGTTGAGCTGTCCCTCTTAATGTTTCCTATCCTCCCTCCTGTCTTATTCAGAAAGCCATACTGTCCATGACGTCAACATAGCACAGACCAATCAAAGGCTGTGAACGGTGCTAATCTTTTTGTTAAGCACGTTTTAAGCTAATGTGAGCTATGTATTACCTAATACCTGTGACATTAACCACAATCTGTGCAAGTGTGGTTACTATCTCAGATCAAAAGTAATATTCAGCTTATATGAGTCCATGACGTCAACATAACACGAACCAATCAAAGGCCGTGAACGCTAATTATTTTGTTAAATGCGTTATGAAACTGACGAACCAATCCCAAGCCTCTGTGTCCATGACGTTATGGTCACACCAGCGTTGGATTGGTCTGTTCTGTTTGCTTAACACATGACATCATGATGAGAACAGCTTTTGGTTGGTCCGTGCTGACGTCATGGTTAACACAAAGTGAATCCGAGGAGCGGTTTGCATCGCTCAAAAGAAAAATAAAGTTTAACATTGGGGATCTCCAAGATCCATAAGGAAACAGCAAGGCTCCCTTGTGGATCTGTGACCTAAGTGGTACAGACATTTTGTAATCTCACAAACACCGCTGGATCAATTATCACCATCAATGTTGGTCAGATGCACATTATCTGTGTAGCAATTTGGTTTACCTTTGGACAAAATAGGAGTAGCAAAACGCGTTTGAAGAAAATGGCTTTTATGGGGAGTTGCGTCATGATCAAAGGAATCAAGCATGAGAGTTTTTGAGAGTTCTAGGCTAAAATGTAAGCATGCACGCAACGTTTAATGCTGATCGGCCCAGCAGACAGACACACACACACACACAGGGTTGAAAACATAATGTCCCGGGCTTGCTCGGGCTTCAAAATGGAAGGGCCTGGGCATGTAGGGTTGTTCCGACGTCCCATTGTTTCGATGTCCCATTAGTCTGGCGATACCTTAACCTCGGTAAAACTATGCCTAAATCTAACCCTAAAATCCCGGACTCGGAGAAATAGACCACTCTGCCTTGCAGAGTCTCAGAATAATTAAATCAACTTTTATCAAGCAAACATTATTACAGATTCCTCTTTAAAAATAAGATGGCGAAAGCATACATTCCCTATATTGTAAGTCTCTAAACCTACCTAACCCTGAGTCGAACTAAAGGGACGTCGGACTATTGAGATTCTCCCGCACTGAACCTCATGCTCCTTTTGAGTAGTGAGGATCTGAGTTTGAATCATACTCCCATCATGTCTCGCACGTCGCCCTGACCTCAGTTCAGTCCTGACCTCTAAAAAATATTTATTTTTATAATCCTACCCTTATTGTGACTCTCCAGTCTCTTAAATTTCTGTCTCCCCTTCTCCCATTTCTGATCCCATTATGGTGTATAATATATGTAACAAAAATGATTCCGCCCGTCCATACTTTACCCTTTGGAAGGAGACCATTCTACCCCACATGCACCATTAATATAGGCAATAAAATAATAAAATAAAAATCCAGAAATAATCTACAGTAATAAATGAAAAACTAAAAAAAAAAAAAACATGAATAATCTAATTAATCAATCCAATCTGGCTTGTACTTTGACTTGGGACTGTTATTAGAGTCATATGAGGAATAGGCTGCGTACGTGTTGTAGCTGAAAGTTTGTCCAGTCGGTCCAAGGCTACAATACTTGCTAGAGGACTGTTTTTTTGTGTTGGACCTATTGATGGAGAGTGGGTAACTACCTTGGCGTTTGAAGTCTTCAAGCTGCTCGGATCGCCTTATGGACTGTGTGGGCTTAACACAGTCCAGCCTCTTCAAGAAAGCCACATTGTCCCAGTGGATACGCTGCTGCTCCACGTGTCTGTTTTTTGCACTGTGGCAATTGACTAGTTTTTTCTGTGGAGGGATTGCTTTACCGCTCTTCCCCCCACCCCCTGAAGCATCTTGTCTGATGGGCTTGCGTGACAGCTCTTTTAGCATCCGCAGGTTTTCACGTTCCATAACACGGACTTCCTCTCTTCTAAAGGAGAAGTTTTTCTTTATCCTAGTCGGAACACGACCTGGCCTCAGTTGGCTCCCCACATTTAAACTATTATTCATATCCGAGGGTTCATCTTCAACTTCCTCAGGCTCGCTTAAGGTACTGTATGGTGAAACCTCTGGCTTCTGTTCGTGCTCCTCTTGGTATGATCCCTGGTCCACATCGGAGGCTTGATCTTCATCTTCCTCAGGTCTAATGACCCTGTATGTCATATAATCTGTCTTCTGTTGTCCTTGGGGACCTTCCTTATATTCCTCCTTGACTTTTGGTTCCTGGGTCGTGACAGGCTTCTCGTCGTGCTCGTGTTTGCTAATGGCTAATGTCCCAAATGGTAAATCTTCTGGCTCCTGCTTCGGTTGCCTTCGGAGAACTCTGTTCTCTGCCTCCTTGGCTCCTTCGTCTTCTTTAGGTCTGCTAGTGACACGTAATGGCACATTGTATAGTTGCTTCTTCTGCTGCCTCGCCTGCCTTTTCTCGTATCCCTTTCGAGAATATGTTTTTGATCCCCGGGTCACACTAACTGGGACTTTATCTTCCTTAGTTCTTCTATTTACACTGGATGGCCTCGATGCCTCCTTGACTTTTAATTCCAGGGTCACATCTGAGAGTTCCGAGGCAGAGTCATTCTCTGACTGCGGCACACTTCCATCGCCTGCCTTCTTCCCTAAAGTTCGTCTCCTTATCTTCCTTAGAAACCGAAACATTTCTAACTTGAATGTTTTAAATTTTCGTATTAGAATGGCAGAATAGCTTTTGTTCGACCAATCTGCTGTTGAATAATACTGAGTAACCCCTGGTGGTTTATACTGTGGAGGCCTCATGAAGAACCGACTCTTCCTATGCTGAACTTCATTATAAATGCCTCCTTCCTCGGCTGACCGCCATTATATATGCCAAAGGGCGTGACGTAACACGGGTGTAGCGTAAAGAGTTGCCCAAATGCGGACTTCTGGGCAGACTTGTCTTCTTTCAAGCAAAGACAAATGAAAACGTCAAGCACATCAAGTCAAAGGAGAGAAACAGGCTGTTCCATCTTATACAGATTAATGATGCATATTGACATTGATATTGACATTCTGTCTGTCATGTGCCTGAAGGAGATACTACAAGTGTCTCCTTAAAACTTTTCCTCAGTAGGTCTCATTGACCTTCTAGAGTGTATGCGTGTGACATCATCAGGCAAAGAAGAAGTCGCCAGCACACAAGGAAATCCTTTTCACATGATTTATTTACCTCTCTGGACAGAGAACAACGGACGTGTTTCGACCTGAACGGTCTTCCTCAGCGCTGTGACAAGATAACAGGAAATGATAGGTGTTGCAAATGCAATTCAAAACAGCTGCCACCTGTAATCGCTTTGAGAGCTAATAATTAGTGATATTATTCCTTTAAGGTACCAAGCAAAGACAAATATCTTGTGAAAAGTACTTTTCTTAAAATGCAACCTTTGATAAATACAATACATGTCAAATAAATGTCATTTTTTAGAAGCAACCAGAGTGAATTCACTATCACAATTCGGCCACTATGGGCCTAATATGGCTGAGAGGCTAGTGAACCTGACAACCCAGTGACATTTGACAATAGTAGACAATAGAAAAAGTAGTGTGACATCATCATCCTACCCGGAAGTTATGCAGGAACGCCTACTGAGTGGCAAAAAACTACTTTCTGGCCTTGACAGCACATACATCCAAACAGAAATTTGATGTCATTAAACAACGTTAAATGACGTTAAACTCCCTTTGGCCACTTGATTTGCCATTCAGTTCATGCATGTGCATACCCTCTATTCCATCTTGAGTGAGGGTGATTGACATGATAATACTGATGAACATGTCATAGCATGGGTAACGGTTATGTTTTGCGTCGCCTAGAAACTGTTCCTCACCTACAAATCTAACAGACCAATCTAATCTAATCTAATCTCAATGCTCCATCCCTCACACCAATAAGCAGATCTTCACCAATACGGCAATTTTAATATACCGTAGGATAAGATAACGATACACAGAAAAGAATATGTTGCACTCGAGAATATCTTTTTATGTTTGTTAAGTAGAGATTCAAAGACCAATCGGCTGCCGATCAAAATTGGACAGTTCTTTTTTCTTTCTTTTTTTCCTTTTTTGTGCTGGTCATATACATGCATGCTGTGTGGGCAGCAGCAACAATATCTCGGTGTGGAAGTTTTTCAATGTGAGTAGAAAAGTTTAAGCAATTGCAATTGACTGGCAACCACTGGTAGCTCAAGGAAGACAAATGTAACTACTTTTAATTTGGTCAAAGCATCAGAGCTTTGGCTTCTAAACTGTTAATACATTCAGGGTGTCACGTGTCAGAAACAATACTACAAGCTAGAAATGTGCCAAGATGTTTCCCTGGCTGCATCCAAAATCCATACTATTTAGTCAGACGAATAGTGACACTTTTTAATAAGTCCGAAAGCTTAGTATTAGGCTAGCTACTCATTAGTGAAATGCATACTGTATGCTACTACTATGCTATATATACTGCTATGACTGTCCCACAAGGGAACCTTGTATGTCCTTTTCAGGAAACAACCTTTCTATTTAGAAAGGCTTTTTCATGTTAAATGGTTTTGTGTACTGGAGATAATGTCAGCAATATTCTTTTGTAATTGATCTTGTGCTCCTGGAAGGAGCTAAGCTCCAACATTTTGGCACAAAGCACTCAAAGTTTGTTGTATGCCCAGGGTCACATACTTGGCCAAGCTTTGTGGGACACTTAATGACATTAACTCATAAATAGCACCGCTCACTTCACACTAGGTGTGTTTTTTTTTTACTATTATCACCCAGATTCTCTGTGAATGAAAAGTGCAATGCAAATTAAATTAATTCTGTCTATTTAAATGTATATATAGGTGAGGTTTTGAGTGATTTAAACTAAAGATTAACGTTAGAAAATGTGGGGATGAATCTTGTGACCTCCCGCAAGAGTCCCACATGCAAAGAAAATGTTACAATGTGAGCTACCTCCGTGGCATGTCCTGTAAGATATGTACAGTATAACACACATGTGACGTGTCACATACATTGAGATCGAATAGTGCAGATCTAAAATCAGATTAATAGCTACAGTATATGCAAAAGAAATATCATAAATGCAAATGATGCCACTGTTGGTGGATTTATATTTAACTAAAAACACTGAGGTTGTTCCTGTGTGTCAGGTCCCATGAAGCTAATGTGTTTGTAGCGTTGTAACCACCAGTTAATTTATTGACAATTCTTAAAAAAGACAACACTTAAACATATCAACAGGGACATACAAAAAAAGCATACAGCTTGTTTCCATTGTGGTCCATACTAAACACTAAAGCACTGGAAAAACAGCAGTGTAACAAAAATAATTACCCAAAAAGCTAACCCACCTGGGGCAAAGCCAGTAAAAAGGCAAGTAAGTGCACCACTTACGTAGATGCACTGCGGTGTGACAGCTTAGCGAACAACACTGTAGAGCTCAAGACAGATAGGAGAGTGTGAAAATACATGTTTGAAAATTAGAGGTGCACGATCATGGAATTGTGGCTGATAACCAATATTGTACAGAGTCATATCTGTCGATAGCGATTCCGATACCAATACATATTACACTATTATATTATAATGCAATATATCGTATCGGTATTGGCAGATGACCCTGCAAATATCTAAATTTTATATTTTTATTTAACAAAAATCCAAATTGAAAAGCTTCCCCAGAAAACACGGATTGAATCTTCAGCCTTCATCACCATAAAGGAATTTTTCAGATTCACATTCTAATATGAATATTATAAAACAAAATATCGGCTAAAAACTATCAATTATTTTGATATTATGCATTTTTATGGCAGATATTGCCGATACCGATTAATTGTGCATCTCTATTGAAAATACATGTTTGTCAAACTGGTTTGAACAAAATGCATACATTCAGTGATTAAAGCATCTTACGACTCACTTTACAACAAAAATATATTTCTTCCCCATCCAGTTGAAGGGTTACAAGCAGAATACTGGTCATTGCAGCCAGTTCCAAAATTCATGTTACAAGCAGAATACTCATCATTACAGCCAGTTCCAAAATTCATGTTACAATATAGACTACAGGAATCTCACAGTAACTGGTGCATAGAAGTGCATCCGCTTGTTTGATTTACTCAAATCAAATGAAGCTCTATACAACAATCTTTCTTATGTCATGATATTCAAATCCTTCTGAATCTTCTCTGTGGCCTCAGCCATCAGCTGGCATGCGGCCTTGTGTTTGGGCCAGTGCTTCACCTGACATTCTCTGTTACAATACCAGTCCCCCTGGCAGCGAGAGCATCTCTTCGTGGCCTCCTCCTTGCCACAGGATCCACACTTAGGTTTCTCAGGTATTAAGCTTTCCATTACGTCGAGTTTATACGTTTGAGCCAACCTCTGTGCTTGTTGTCTCAGGTCTTTCTCAGAGGGACTGAATGTTTCTTTGACTTGATATTCAGCAATGGCCTTCCACTTCCCGCAGTTCTCACGCACAATGTGGTTCCACATTTCCGGAATCTGCTCCAAGATTAGTTCCTTCTTTGGAGGGGCGGAGTCCGTCATAGGGAGTTGAGCAAGAAAGCGCTGCAGTGTTGCCAGGATCGGCAGCTGGTCGATTAAAACCTCCGTCAAGAGCCTGCTGAGCTTCATAATCTGGTTCTTGTTGAAATGGTTGAAGTCATATTTTCGTTGACAGTCTTCCCTTAGCAGCAAGTTGAACAGGGCGATCCAGACCTGGCCGTCCAGCTTCGTCATCTTCTGATGGTCCTCTGAGGGAATCTTTTGCCATTTCCCATTCATGTACTTCTCTACCCCGCCTGCGCTGTAGCGACTCCACGGGCAGCATTCCAGCAGCTGAACCAATACACAAGGTACATTATGGGTGCACAGCATACGATTGATCACACTGATGCTGTCTGCATGGTCGGTGATATAGCGCAGCACAGACAGGGCCTTGAGTGAGATATCGAACTCCAGTGCAGCACTCTGAACCTGCAACTCCTGCAGTGTGGATACATCTGCTTGCAATGCCAGATTATGTCGGTCCTGGGAAGGGGCTCCCTCCCTGGAGGTCTTGCTGGCCAAGAGGGTGAGCTTGCGATGGCAGTAATCCACCAAATCAAGCACGGCATCATCGGCTGCTTCACATGAATCCTCGTGGAACATTATGGTCTCAAGCAGATTTACGATCGTGGCCTCATGGTGAATCACTATGTGGAGAGGAAACGTAGCCTTGGGACTAAAGTGTTGCAGTTGACAAAGAATAGGGAACACTTTCTGCTTCCACACCTCCACTAGAATCATCTGGTGGACGAGGGTAGGAATCTTTTTGTGTAACACAAGTAGGTCCTTGACGAAGTCATCATGTGTGGCAGACGCATTTAGTATCGCCTGCATGTTTAGTTTCTCAATATATTCATGCTGTAGGAACCATCTCGGAGAGCCTATCTCCCTCAGGGAGAAGGTTTCCAGACTTTGCACATATCCCTCCGCTTCACCAGGAAAAATAACCGCTGTACCCATTCCGTACTCAAGCTATACGTAAAATAAAAGCAGTAGAATTATGCACAAACACGAAAGTGACTTTTAACTATTAGTATTGGTTTTCTGTTGGACATTATTATTTGCGTGTGACGTAACACGCATGTAGCGCAAACCATTGCCTAAAATGGACTTCCAGGTAGCCCACATTGACACTTTAGCCATTATTAAGTATATAAACACTAATTACTTTGTGTAATGGTCATCATGCATGTTTTGATGACCTCCTATATCCTATTTCACCTTCTGTTCTCACCCACTTTTTGAGCGGTGGTAGACCGCTCCTATACGTGGCTGTGCGTGTGTCTGTAGCCTTTTTCCTCAGCGTTTTGCCATAGCAAAATGTGTGTGTGTAGCATAGCTTGTACATCCGAGACTCAAATCTTAGTCTGAAGACGTTATGCAAGCACGACCACCGCTCACTTCACATTGGGTGAGATTTTTTCTTTGAATTTGATAAAGATGCCTTGCTTCTCCTCCATCCCAACATTACTGCCATTCTTATAGATATTACACAATGTTCGGCCAATCAGTTATGCCAACGGGTCAGGCTGGCCAATCAGAGACGTATACTGGCTTAGTGGCAAAACTTGACACCCTGTCAATCAGGGAATCTGATTCATACAATCTCCAGAACTGCATGGTTTTTCGGCCATTTGGCACTGCACAGTGCACACCTACCACCAGGGACGTGCTGGGCCCCTGATTCACGCTATAGAGAGATCTCTCTCCATAGCGCTGCTGCTACTCAAAGATTTGCCATTTCAGATCATGACAAGTGACAAGCCAGTGGGCCAATTACATGAGTTATATTTCGTTGTTGTCGGGTGGAAACCTTGTATGTCCAAAACCGTTTGTTTTGTATTTATCATTTTAAAAATGATTTAAACTAGTGAAAACAGCCGTGCGAGGCGTTGTGTGCTTGTAGATCTGCTGTTTTCACTACTTTTGTGCGACGGCCTTGTTATGATGAGCTTTGCGAAAAGATGTACACATTTGAAACTTGGAGATACAAGGTTTCTGCCCGACAGTGACGATTTACTGTGATTTAATGTGAACGGTCACAGCTTTTCGGTATGTATGTACTGTATGTATCTCTGTCACGCCTGACACTGTACGTGGTTCTATGGGTTTGTCGCTCTGACGTCACTGTGATGTCAGGGGAACCACTCTTAACAGAATGGGTTTGCCGCTCTGGCTTCACTGTGATGTCACACTAACGGAATCCCTTTTATGCCCATATATGGAGTTCCCTGATGTCATCAATATTAAGCCCATATCTAACAGGACTTCATATGGGAATGCCCATATATGGAGGCCACATCGGCCACATACCACACTAACGGCTGGTTCTACAGACAGATGTCTCTAACCTACATTAATAACACACCAAACAGTTTAAATACTGTTTGTGTCCATGATGTTCAATCAAGGATTTAAAATCCAATTCTGAACCCATGGTCTTACATAAATATACAAGTAAATATATAGATTATCCATGTTGTTTTGAAGTATGAAGTTGGCCAATTTCCATATAAAATATTTTAAAGCATCACTGAGATGGTCTTACATAAATATACAAATATTATCTATGTTGTCACTTGTCACCTGGTGACATGAACTGCTGCACAGACTGAGACAATATGCAGGTAAACAATGCAGTGGTCAGTGTTGGGGGGGGGGGGGGGGTGTTGGGTAAAATAACTAGACTCTCTAACGAGAGATTGAGACCACTAATAAAGAATAGTGACAATAAAATAAGCATGGTTCTCTCTCAAAAGGGACCGAGCACACTAATAAAGAATAGTGACAAAATAAATGGGCACTCAAGAGATAAAGCCCATTAATAAAAAGTGACAATAAAATAAGGCTCTCTCAAGAGAGAGCCCACTAATAAATAATTGTGACAATAAAATAACCAGCCTCAGAGAGAGCCCACTAATAAATAATAGTGACAATACAATAACCAGGCTCTCTCAAGAGATGGTGCCCACTAATTAATAATGGTGAAAATAACTTAACTGGGCCCCCTGGGCCCCCTCAAAAGATCGAGCCCCCTAATGAGTAAACAAGCAAAAAGTCTACAGCTCTCTGTGGTCAGCAGTTGGTCAGGACACTATTCGCCAACCAAGTATTGACGAGGGTAGGCCAAGCTTCCTCAGCTGTCTCAGGTGGAAACGGCACAGCTGGGATTTCTACCCCTGCTTGTCCACGTGCAAAGATGACTTCAGAGTTCCACCACCATGTCTGTGTAGGCTGCTGTCGTCAATGGTAATCAGGCCCCACTCTGTTGTGTCATCTGCAAACGCGATGATGGATCGCCCATAGATGAATCCGATTAATCAATCCAATCTGGCCGGGGCATTCGGACTTTGTTGGACTTTGGAATTGGATTTTGAGGCAGATGCTTCCCTGCTGTTGCCGTGGACGTCACTGTCTGAGCATGGAGTCCGATCTGAAGTAGCTTTGCTGGAAGACTGTGGCATGTACCTGCAGAGTGACTGAGTTCCCGGGTAAGAAGCTAGGCGTTGGTAGTTTTCAAGCTGCTCTGAGCACCTTACGGCGGCTGTGGGCTTCACAGACTCCAACCTCCTCAAGACAGCAAGGTTCTCTGTCTCGATACGCTGATGCGCCTTCTGGCGGTTGAGCGCACTGTGGTATTTTGAGCTTATATGATGTGCATTAACTGATGTGCTGGTGTTCCCACCCACTGAGCTAGACACCTGCGACATTTCTCGAAGCAGCCGCAGGTTTTCACGGTTTATACGATGAACTTCATCCTTAGCAAAGGAGTGGTTCTTCTTGTTCCTCCTACGTAACGAATATATTTCCGTAAGTGAGGTTTCTTCTTCACCTTCCTCAGGTCTGATAAGAACACTAGATGTTACATCCTGTGGATGATGCTCCTGGAGACCTTCGTTATCTGGCTCCTGGACATTTGAACCCTGGGTTGGATCCATGTTGCTCGCAGTGTTGCTCGCAAGTTACTGTAGCAGCTGCTGGACATACTTATATACGCTAGACATATGTCTAAAGCATGACGTAATGCTGACAAAGACATACTTATATACGCTAGACATATGTCTAAAGCATGACGTAATGCTGACAAAGACCATTCCCAAAATATACATGTAGAGTACGTCCGGGTAGACCTCCATGCCTTGTTGTTATGACTGCCATAGAAAATCTGAACTGTTCAACATGATGCTGGTATGAAAGAACCCCTAAAAGAGGTGTCCCACTATAAACCACACCTAGTTGTGAGTGGTGAGTGATACGAGTTTGAATCCTATTTCCATCATGTATCTCGTATCTATCTCTTCTCTTTGACCTGTTTGCTGTAACTACTCTCTATCCCATGTTAAATTGCCTAATGTGGTGATTATTATAATTATGTATTATTTTTTATCCCACGATTTTGTAACCCATTTTTCACCCTGTGTCAATTATCTAATGTAATCCTGGGCACTACACTCCCTCTGCCAACCTGGGAATGAGGACCCAAGTTGCTTCTTTTCACCTGACAGGGGTGAGTTTCCCCGGTTGGACGTAGCGTGTGGAAGGAACACGTTATTCCAACCCGGTTCCTCTCCCCTCCATCAAGCGTCCCGGCTGGCTAGGGGGAGGCAGTATAGAGACATGTTTTTTGTGAGGGTACCCACCCTATAGGACACACACGGAGAACATGCAAACTCCACACAGAAAGGCCCTTTTGCCAACCCCATGTAGGGTATGGTCACTGATGACGCAAAGAGAACACGCCTCCAGCGCCCACAGCGTCCCCGGCAGGAATTGAACCCAGGACCTTCCAGCTGTGAGGCAACAGCACTACCGAATGCGCCACCGCGCCCCCTCATTTTGTTATTATTTAAATTAAATTAAATCACTTACCCTACCTTTATTGAGGAATCAGAAGCTTTTGACTCTTTCAATGTTCTCTGTTGTTGATGCAAGCAGGAGCCTCATCCCTTGTTTCTGTAGCGTGAGGCAGCTTGATGTACAAGTACACCCCCTGGCCCTGGACATAAGGCTAGTATATCGAAAGGACTTACCCCAATCCAACCCTTGAGTGTCAAGCAGGGAGGCATTGGGTCCCATTTTCGTCTCTGGTATGAATCGAACCTTTGCCCCCCAGTCTCACGGCGTACATTTTAACCATTTTAAGGCCACTGAGCTGGTTTAGCAGTTGTTGTTGGTGATGGGCATATGCACCCCTTCGCCTGAAGTTCAGGATTGCTCCGATCCGCACCAAACTTGGTACACACAGTGTTCAGCGGTCACCACCGTCAAAGGCCCCTAGGGCCACAGGTGCACTGTTGCTCCAATCCACTGCAAACCTGGCACAAACACTGTTCAGGGGTCTGGCCTGAGAATGGTCACACAGAGGCGGCATCTGGCACTCTAGATTTGAACGTCGCATTGCAGCCAGAAAATCTAGTCTAATAAAAAAAGGATCCCTAAAGATCTATCGAGCTTAATATTTTGCTGCCTGTTGTAGCTTATCATGTCCTTATTTTGTGATTCTCCAGTTTCAGAACAATGTTCCGGATTTGCTGCACGTCCTGAGTCTTGTCCTCACCTTGGAAACTTTCCAAGATGGAATCAGTGTAAAATACAGTAAATCATTCAAGCTTTGCTATCTTCTTAATCTCTCCGGAAAACAGCAGAGGGCTCTATTTTTTCCTTTTTTCTGATGGGTTCCCAGAATGCCATAACATTCTGTTTGTTTTGCTCCTTCCAGGAGCACCACTTAAAACATACACAGTATGACGTTAATAGTAAGGCAGATCTGCTTGGAAGTCCATTTGAACATTGTCTGTTTGAACTCAAACAGACAGAGGACCAGTTTACCCCACATAAGCCACATGGACTGTCAATAAAAAAATGTAATAAAAACAAATAATAATCCAAGGGTTTGAGGTTCTATTGGTCATACTGTATGCATGACTACATACTGTATGCATGACTATGTTTTCCCATTATGTATCTCTCAATCCATACGATAAACACAGTGAAATAAAAATCACACCCAATGTGAAGTGAGCGGTGGTCGTGCTTGCATAACGTCTTCAGACTAGGATTTGAGTCTAGGATGTACAGGCTATGCTACACACACACGTTTTACTATGGCAAAACGCTGAGGAAAAAGGCTACAGACACACGCACAGCCACTCTATGGAGCAGTTTACCACCGCTCAAAAAGACAATAGATCCATAGATACAAATACTGATATGCTGTATGGTAATAAAAACGAATAGTAGGTATAGCAATAATTAAATATGATGACTAAATCAGATGAAACGGGATTTCTACACCAGTGCGTCCACATGTAGAGACAACTTCAGGTCATCAGAGATGACACATCTGAAGCTGTCCCCTTGTTCAATAGCAGCCCTGTTGTTGATGCAATGGGCATACGCACCCCTTTGCCTGAAGTTCAGGATCAATTCTCACACTGAGGACACCACCACCAGCTCACCTATGTAGACTGCGGTGGCATTGTTGGTAATCAAGCCCAATCAATACCCATTGCGCTATTGCGTCAATAGATTGAAATTAATCAATCCAATCTGGCCGGGGCACTCTGCTGGACCTGGAAGTCGGCCTTGGGTCAGAAGTTGGCATGGTCTCGTCATACCTGCAGAGTGACTGGGTTCCTGGGTAGGATGCGAGGCGATGGTAGTCTTTAAGCTGCCCTGAGCGTCTTACTGCGGGCGTGGACTTGACAGTCTCCACCCTCCTCAAGACAGAAAGGTTCTCTGTGTCGATGCGCTGGTGTGCCCACTTTCGGTTGCGACCACTGTGGTAGAATTTGAGTATTGGAGTTGTTTTCACTTCTGGTCGGATAGACATTGAGTCTTCTGGTTTTCGTGTGCAAGTTGTGCGCGAAATCTCTCGAAGCAGCCGCATGTTTTCTTGGTTTATACGACAGACATCATTATTAGGAAAAGAATAGTTTTTCCTTTTCTTCAACCCTAAAGAATATATATCTATAACTGACTGTTGATCTTCGTATTCTCCAAATTCGTCGTCAGGTGTGCCAGTTGTACTGTACATATCCCCTCGCTTGACTATTGATCTCTGACTCATACGTGAAGCTTTATCAAACTCTGACTGCTCCTGCTGCTGCTGATCTTGGAGATCTGCCTCCTGGACATCTGATCCCTGGGTCACGTCTGTAATAGAGGCGCTGACTGTGTCCTCAGTAACTGCGTCCTCTGAACTTCCACCTGTGAACCATTCCACCATATCGCGGATCTTCTCCTTTATATATTCAATTATTCCACCTGTATTTGCTTTTTCATCGACAGTTACATCTTCCATAAGTGTTTCACCCTCATCCTCAGGTCCGAGGCCCATCTTCTGCCTCCGCTTCGCGTGGACCATCTTATTTTGCTGGTGGAGACGTTTATTCTCTGCTTCCTTGGCCTCAATAAGCCAGCGTGCCAATGACTTACGTTGAGAGGGATCCTTGCTGGCAATATTAAACATCTTCTTCTGCTGCTCTTTGCTGCTCTCTGGGAGCTTGTATTTCGCGAGTGAAGGAGTTCCTGGGTAAGCAGCCAGGCGTTGGTAGTCTTCAAGCTGGTCCATGCACCTTGTGACGGTCGAGGACTTAACAGACTCCAACCTCTTCAAGGTTGCAAGGTTCTCTGTCTCGATGCGCTGGTGCGCCCGGTATCGGTTAAGTCCGCTGTGGTACAGCTTGAGTACTCGAGGTGGTTTAGTTGCATTGCTCGACCCACAAGTGCGCCACAACTGTCCAAGCAGCCGTTTGTTTTCACAGTCTATACGATAAGCATCATCATTACTAAAGGAGAAGTTTTTCCTGTTTCTCCAACCAGGACATTTGTAGAACGCTTTATCATGCTGCTTAGTCTCCACACCTAAATAATAGGAGGCTGAGGCTGAATCTAAAACCTGAGTTGTACTAGAGACGATGGATGCCACGTCCTCTTCTGGCTGTGGCTTCTGTTCCTCTTGAAGACCTTCCTCATCTACCTTTTCTCCTTCAGTCATATCTGAAGCTTTGGTATTTGTTAAGCTTTGGTAAGGACTAGCAGCCTATGCTAACATAATCATGATGTACAGTTAATGATGAAATCCTGCCTGCTGCTTGATGTGCGTATATATAGCCTCGGGCCTATAGCGTTCTATAGCGTTGGGCATGTCGTAACAGACAGCTAAAATCATTGCCCAAATATGGACTTCCAAGCAGACGTCCCTGCCTTGCTATTAACGTCAAACAGGAGCGTGTGTACGTTTTAAGCGGTGCTCCTGGGAGAAGCTAAGCTCCAACATCTGGCTATGTCCAGGCCCCAAAGAAATGTCTGGGCTCTGAAGCGTGGCCTACATCTTGGCACAAAGCACTCAAAGTGTGTTGTACGCCCAGGGTCACATTGGCCAAGCTTTGCGGGACGCTTAATGAAATAAACGCCTAAATAGCACCGCTCACTTCAAACTAGGTGTGACATCTTTCTGTATGGTATGCTTGAAAGTCCAAGCTTATGTCCCTGTCTTGCTATAAAGTCATACTGTGCAGGTTTTCCAATCAAACGAAACAAGTTTATTTGTTCACAATAACAATTTAACGTAAATGTGTTTTTGAGAATTTCTCTAAACACTATTAAACATTATGCTTATTTGCGAGTGTCTGCCCCTGATACAATGCATCAAAATAAACCGGAAATGTCTTTATCTATGTATTTCACAGTTAATAGCCTACAATTTCTGACAAAATGTTATGTTCCAAAATATCCTGCTGCACTAGGACCCTGCAGGATAGATGTTTGAGCTGTACATCTGTTACGACCCGGGCTAAGGGCCCCGCCCCGCGTAACATAGAAAAATGTACTCCCTCCTTCCCAGTCCCCAAACAGCCAGGCCACACAGGTTTATAATCCCAAGAATTATAAGTATTTATTATTATTATTTCATAATTTAAGATAAAAAGTCATGACATTGCATATTACCTTAGGTGGGATCAGAGAAGCCTAACTACAAAAGGTCTGAAGAAGAGCAGTGTGCTCGAAACGTCACTTGTATTTGGTGCAATAAAAGCACTTATTCGCATATGAGCCCTCAGTGTGCTAGCGTTTTATTTCTCTTTTAGTATTCTACCCGTCGCTTAGCACCTGCCCAACTTGGGTTAGGGATGTGCATGTCAGCTTCCTTTTTTCATTTAACTACAAAACAAACATTATCCTACCTAACAAAAGAAACCAAAGCTAACATAACCTAACAAAAATAGAGGACAAACTAACACAAAAGCATTTACGCGCGCACACACACACACACACACACACACACACACACACACACACACACACACACACACACACACACACAGACAGACAGAGATCTTTAGCCCAAAATCAGGACAAAATACTTGATACTCTTGAGTGCTGGTGACAGCTTTATAGTTGCGCCCATCATCACAGGAGCCAAGGAGCCTGGTTCCATAGTTAGCCACTCACACTCAGCCACCACTCATTCACCATTCAGTCCTTCTGGTAGTCAATTAGCCACTCACACACCACTGAGGGATGAAAGACAATACACAGGGAAATATACACATAACCCAGGGTCATAACAACATCCATATAGACGTTTGTTGTATACTCAATGAATGTTTGAGTAGTAAGCATGTTACGTGTATGCTTAGAGGTTAGAGCATGTATGTGTGTTTTAGAGGTTAGAGCGTGTATGTGTGTTGTCTGTGTTTCACTGCCCCTCTTTTCCTCAAAACATTGGTCCACCTCGTCAGAGAATCCTCCCTCAACTCTGTCTCACCACCCCATTGTTCCTCCAATAATCAGTCCAACATCGCCATTTCCATCCAATAAATACTCGTGAGACTACATTCAGCCCCCTTTCCCTTCCACCTTGATCAGAGAGATACCTCCGTTTGTTTTTGGTATTTTGATTAGGCACTCACCAGTGCTTTTCAGAATTATTTTTACTGGATAAGTTATTGTCCCTGTTAGGTTAAAGCAACTTAAGCAACTTGTCACAACTGTCCTTCCATTGAGGAAGAAAAAACTTGACGCAATAGAGCAAGGAGACCTCTGTGCCACTGCAGTTGTTATATTGTATTAACAAACCCTACCCTACAGATTGGTTAAACTAATGTATTATTCGCAAAAAAAGTTAAAGAGACGTTTTTTGAGACCAGATATGAAGTACATCCCGCAGCTGACTCGCACCTATTTTGAATCTAAATGCAGGCAACAGTGGGCAGAGCTAGTCCATGATGAGTTGTTAAGCTGTCAAGGGTCAAGACTTACAAAATAGCCAAAGAATGGAGTCCAAGTTCAATACCACCCATCTAGGTATTGAGCTCCTATGGTGGAGACTCCAAACTATTAGATCAAATGGAGAGTACCATGGTCTGCACATCACAGAGGAAGAAATGACTTGGAAAATGCACACACAAGAGTGTGGCAATGAAGGCCAGGATGCTAAAAGAATAATTCAAGGCATTTAAAGACAAAAAATTATATACGATTATATGGAAAACATCATGCGAGTAGTAATAAAAAGTATGTACAGTAAGAAATGAATGTACCATAGTGTCGGCGGAGTGCAACACAGAGAGATTGAATAGGGAAAAAAGGATTATGAAAGACAAACCTCAGCAGGTGTTTCAAAGCCCTGCTTGTGCTCAAGGCTCTTAGCCTGCCAGAGCCTTGAACAAGGGCAGACAAAAAAACTTAAACGAAAAAACTAAGAAAATGAAATAAAACAAAACAAAAACGGCATTCAATCTGTAATAACATTGAGTAGTTTGGTCGCATTGTTCTTTTTGTTTTTGCACATCTGCATTGCTGCTAGAGTTTTGATCATACCTGCCAATCTTTCCTGTACTATTTTATTATAATTATTATATTTTATTATTGTTTTGTGATTTATAAATATATTTTGAATTACTTTTTTGTATTTTTGTTTTATCTCGTACTGTATATACCGCATTGTTGGGTTAACACCGTCTTTATTGTGAAACATGTCTCACCAAGATGTCACTGCTTGTCGGTGCAAGCAGGGAAATGTTGCTATAGGATGTTTTGTGTGACAAATAAACCTCTTGATTCTTGAAGGTTCTTATTACCTTTACAGCGACACCACCACCACCTCAACTGTTCAGGCTGTGGGGTGATAAAAAACCTAAACTAATTAATCAATCCAATTTGGCCGGGGCGCTCTGACTTTGAAGCCGGGCTTGGGAATCGGACTTGAGCCATAAGCTGCCATCAAATTGTCGTACCTGCCGAGTGATTGCATTCCTGCGTAATTAGCATGCTGTGGTTGGTAGTCTTCAAGCAGATTTGACCGCCTTAAGGCTGGCGTGGCCTCAACCGACTGCATCTTCTTCAAGACAGAAAGGTTCTCCTTCTCAAGTCTCCGTGGCAACTCTCGAAGCAGCTGCAAGTTTTGTTGGTTTATACGATAGACTTCATCCTCAGGAAAGGAGTAGGTGACACTGCTCCCCAAACCTGAGCCATCCTCAACCGAGGCTTTATCTGTATCCTCGTGTGTGCTCGTGCCACTGTGTGGTATATCCCCTGACTGCTGCTGGACACCCCCATGATCTGCCCCCGGGGTCCCGTCCAGGGATGGGAGAGATGGCACCACGTCTGAGACAGAGGGGCTTTCTGTAACCGTGTCCTCTGTACTAGCACCTGGAAAATATTGTATCAACTTATCTCTGAAGTATTCGTACCATGAACGTGGAGGTTCATTCAATTCAGCGTCCGCGGGTCTGTTAATGTCTTCTTCCTCAGGTCGTGTTACCTCCTCAGGAGGTGTGGTAGTGACGCCGGATGGCAATAACCATGGAAACAGTTCCTGCTCCTCATCCAAAATCGGATCCTTGATGTCCCAGGGACATGGCTCCTTAGGAGGCTTCATGGCCGGTCTTTTAGCAAGGCTGGCGCTTCTGCTGCTCTTGGGGGGCTTGTATTTAAAGAGCGAAGGAGTTCCCGGGTAAGCAGCCAGGCGTTGGTAGTCACCAAGCTGGTCTAAGCACCGTATGGCGGGTGTGGACTTTGTGGAGTGCAACCTCTTCAAGACAGCCAGGTTCTCCGACTCGATGCGCTGCTGTGCCCGGTGTCGGTTGCGCCCGGTGTGGTACACTTTGAGTACTGGAGTTGGACCACTTGCTGTACTCTTCTGTTTGGTCCTGTTGGTCCTGTTGGACGAACGGCACAACTCACGAAGCAGCCGCAGGTTTTCACGCTCTATATTGTAAACTTCATTCTTAGTAAAGGAGTAGTTTGACTTGGTCCCCCAACCAGGAATCTCTTGATCCCGTCGCTTACTCTCCACACCAGAAGTCATGTCTGACCTCAGTGTTGATACCCCCTCGCTCGCCTACTAACTAAAGACCTATCTATCGCCTGCCTACTAACTAAAGACCTATACTAATACTATACTAACTACTACGTGGATAATTGTTTTATCTGCTGCTTGATGTTGATATATAGGCTTATTTATTCCTGTGGCATGACATAATATAGTTGTAGTATAAACCATTGCCCAAATATGGTCGTCCTGGCAGACTTCTCTAATAGCAAATCTCTGAGCAAATGTCTGCCAGAGAAGATGTACACTGTTCAACCATCAATGAATAGTGGCAGGCGATCTCATTTGCGCACAACAACACCAGAACTGTCTGACGTGCTGAACTACTCTGTTGTCAGAGCGCCCTGTGGAAACGCTCACTTGAACGGCAGTCAAAGAGTGACATTCCACAGTATTTTAATGGCAACACCTTTGTTAAATATTACTACCTTGTGATATTGCTAAGTGCAAATATTCACATGACATGAACAATCTCTTGGGTGTCCTGTATTTTAGGTCAATGCTTGGGCTTTTTTATCGTTGTTTTCCTCTTCTGTTTACCAAACCTGTACACAACCTGTTTTAGTTTGTTGCATGTTTTATGTATTGGGGACTACGGATGGAAACTATCATTCTTGCTAAATCCGGTGTATTTACAGTAGACAACGTCATTGAATGTGTGTGTTCGTTAACGTACACTGTCCCTCGCAAGACGTTTAAATAATAACGTTATAAAAAATCAATAGTCTGAGGTTTGAGACCTCTTTATCAAGAGCCAGAGCAACTAACAATAAGCAAAGGCAATCACATGTATACTGTAGCTTATGCCTCAAGCAATCTGGGAACCCATCGTCAAAGAAGAAAGGGCGACACACGGTCTGTCTCTCTTCCTTTAGCGTTCTCTGAGGCTGTCTCGAGAGATTATGCCTCAAGTAACTAGGCAGACCAAGAACCTAGCATCTGTATAAACAATAATATCTAAATAACAATTTAGATAGAGAGTAGCCTACTTGGTTTATTTTGAAGTGAATTGCGTCACGTGCAAAGGTAAATGATAAGTGAATGTAATGTGTCTATTTCAAACAGGTTAACCCTTCGTGGTGACCGGTGCTTTGACCCATTTCCGTGCCACCTAGGACTGTTTTGTCAACGGGTAGGGGGGGGAGGATAGACACTTCGTGGAGGTGGCGTTTTAGGGCTTCTTCAGCAGCCTTTGCTTCTACTTTTTGACACTCTTGTGGCGACAGTTGAGTCTTCTTTCTCTCATTTTCTCCCCGCCATTTAATGCCCCCCCCCCCCCCCCCCAAGCTTGGTGCCTCACTGCAGCACTTAATCTCTTGCATCTCTCTGATTTCAAAGTCTTGAGTGTGTGTTTAGCCTATACAACTTAAGGATCAGATGAAATCATAGCTCCATTTTGATACGAGATGGCGCAATTCACCATCAAACCCGGGTGTGTAGTCAAATGTCTCTATAGTGTGCCCAAAAAAAGATAAAATAAAAAAGTGTGATATGTAACTGAACCGATTATTTGACCATGAAAGAAAATGAATTATGTTTATTCAACACAGAGCCTGGCGAACGCTGACAAATCTGCCAGCTGGAAAGAAATTGACTTACAGTACGTGTCCACTGTCCATGTTTATGGCTCTTTGATGACAGAAGTAGAACACACAAAACCAATGAAACATCAACAAAGACACTTTATATAATAATACCAGTAAGACTCCCTAATCGGGAGATAAGCGACCGTTGGTCGCTTATCTCCACAAATAGGCCAAAAGTTTGTTTTACCAATTATCAAGACATACGGGCAGTTGACAGTTTGCCATGGCTCATTGAAGTTGAATCTCCATATATGGAGATAACCTACGCATCACACTAAGTCTGACCTCACCAGCCCATATTTGGGCATGAGCAACTTATGTCTCCATATATGGAGATATGATGACATCACACAGTCCTCAGCCGATGATGTGGCGTGATGTCATACAATACACAAACGAGCCCTACAGTATAAAGGGGCAATTCTTGCCAGGAAAGAAGCATTTCTTCGACTCAGACCTTATCGCCAGGGTTGGCTTATAGCAGCTGTCGGTAGGACCATATATGGATTCTGTTGGTGTGGATCTCCTAACAGGGCATCATCTGGGATACAATCCCTTTTATGCCCATATATGGAGATCCCTCCCTGACGGTCGCAATTACATTAACATTTGTTAAATTGTATGATAACCAATCCCTTCTTCTGTTTTTACTTTATTTAGCCTAGTTGGATGGAAGCTGGCCACAGCATTGTGTCATTGATCGATTTTGTGGCCAGACCCAAACAGGCCTGAGACTCATCATTTATTTGTTGCGACCGTACGTCGCATTTACTACCAAAACCTCCACCGGCTGTCTGTCAGTGAGTGAGTCAGTCACACTTTTGCCCTGCTCATATCTCCACAACCGTTGCCCCCATCCATGCCAAATTTTGCACACACACTCCTTGACTGCCAAACTACAACCTCCAAGGACCCCCAGATGTAAAAAAATGACCAAATGTGCTCACACGTCACACGTCACACTTTTTCCCTGCTTATATCTCCGCACCCGTTGACCCGATCCATGCCAGATTTTACACACACACTCCTTGCCTGCCAAACTACAACCTCCAAGGACCCCCGGAGTCCCAGGGACCTGGGGACCCCAGATGTAAAAAATTACCAAATGTGCAAAAATGACCAAATGACCACCCCAACAGGGCTGCTCACGGGGAATTCCCGGGGACCACCGACTCCTGGTGCTCCAGAACGGATGCAAAAGTGGTGGCGCCCCCAGTGGAGGACCCCCTGCCACTGCAGCGCACATAAAATGCCGTAACTCGGGCTAGGAGCGTCCGGGAGAGCCGGGGCCGGTACCTATTCGTCCGCCAAGGCAACGCGGAGACCCCACACCTCATTTCTCACACGGCCCTATTCTAGCGCCACCTTCAGGACGATTTTTAAAACACATTTTGGGACACTGCTCCTACAGTTTTTGCCCTAAAATCACGAATATCACTACACAGCATGTCTACACTCATGTCATCAACATGGATCAGGAAGATTTTGGAAAAACACATTTTTGCCCTATTTGTGGAGATAAGCCACCTACGGTCGCTTATCTCCCGATTAGGGAGTCTTACTGGTTTATTACAGTATAACAAACATGAGTCTGTTCATTATAATATGGATAGGCCATAGATAATAACCGTTGTGATCACTATACTGCATCTGTAGACCACTATACTGCTTACAGACCACTGTCCGGTATAGAGATAGACCACTATGCTGTATATAGACCACTGTACTATAGACCATTGTACTGCGCCTATAGGCAACATATCTGCATCTATGAGACCACTGTTGTTGTTGTTGTTGTTTGGTGAAATGCCAATTAAGGTCTCAGCCAATCAGAGATGGACACTATACACCTTTAGTTTCAGTTAGCTTTAAATACTATTGAGACCAAACGTAAAAAACAAGCGTAGAGATGTGATGTCCCTCCCCTCCTCACCATTATTTTAAGAAATATAAATGAAAGTTAAAGGACAACTTTGTTTTTACAACAAAGGTTCATATTTTAGATTGTAATTAGAGAAAAGAAAAAGTGAGTGTTAAAATGTTTTTGGTTTATTTCGTTCTATCGTTTAACATGTTTAGCGTGCTAAAACGTGGGGCATGCGTACAAGTGGCTAAATATGTATTTTTAGACACAATAAGCCTGCAATTTCTTTATTGCTATTTACAGTTACCCCAGAAGTCATATCTGCCCATGAAAGATTGTGGTGCATCTTGGGAATGGGCTTATTCTGTGTAAAAATACATATTTAGCCACTTGTACGCATGCCCCCAACCACTGAAATCAAAATAATTAAAGTCTCTAAAACAATAGAAAGGAGTAAATGAAAACATTTTAACTATCATCTTTTATATTCTTTAATTACTATCTAAAATATGAACCCTTGTTGTAAAAAAACTAAGTTGTCCTTTAACTCTTCCCACGCTTTGAACGTTCACGTTCGCCCGATTGCGCAAGACCTTACCGCCAATACGACGCTCGTTCGGTTCGTTCGTCTGATGACTGTAAGCTGATGAGGGGTCGCGCGGCCGTCTACTGTAAACACATTTTCCGCGGTGATGGTGTAAAAAAATCCATTATGCGTTAGATCAACGGAGAACAATTCACTTCCTTGTTGATTTCCTCTGGCTGTAAGGCTCTGGGGCCAGTGACTGGTCTTCTTCTTCTTCAACACATAACAGGCAAATTCACATTCATTCTCGCATGACGCCGCCCTCTGCTGCCTGGCAGACCAAAGTGCACTATTGCACAACCAAAAAAAATAAAAAAAAATAAATAAATGTCTGTCTGTCTATCTACTATAACGTCGCAAAGGTAAGCCGCTTTTTGATGGCGCCAGACCCAATAAATAAATAAATGATCTGGCAGTAGGAGAGTTAATGACGAGAGACAAATAATGTGTTGGAAAGTGTACTGACTTCCATTCATTCCAAATGTTTAAGAACCCCCGTGTGCAGAAATGGTCAAATACGTATTCTTACAATATACGGAAATATCACATTGACACTCCATGCACACATGACCGCATGGTTCTTGCCAAAAATGTCACGAGATTAGCAGAAATTGTACATGTCTGTACAGGGGAGGCTTGTACTGTATGTAGCCATATAACCATTTTCCATTCACATATTGAGGGGCCGTTTGGAAAATGGTGGTGGTCGTTTGTCCCTCTCCAAAACGTTTGAATCATTATTAGGCATTTAGCCCCCTTCCTGACAAGAAGGTATGACATGGTCGGTCCTATTGGAAACCTGAGGTTGTCTAGAATCAAATGGTACATCTACTTTGACATAGAAAGACAACCCTGCCAGGCGTGTCAGCAATCCCAGAGAAAGCGTTGAAAGGGGCCCCACCATGCTTTTCAAAATATATATTTTATATAAATATTGGTTCATAATACGGTTTTATACAGGTTTTAGCCTAAACAACCACTCGGATATTTAAATTTCATGTTCTGTCTGTCTCTAATTCCAAGCCGTTTCAGATGCAATACCTAAATGCCAATTATGCCATTTGTTGGCAACAGGGCGGTGTCTTTGGGCTAAAATTGGAACGATACAGAGAACATTAGCATGGTACCACAATGAGAACCATGTAGAGTCAATCCATTCAATCCAATTTTAGTACCACTTTACCTCATGGTTCCATCTCTCACACTCACACACACACACACACACACACACACACACACACACACACACACACACACACACACATATATATAGTCTCAATAGAATATAGTCTACCAAAAAGTACCACACCCTTCTCTAGGGGGCCCAATAGGCCCCTTTGTGACATAAACAAGGGCCTGTGATATAAACAAGGGCCTAAAAAGAGTACTGTTCAGACAGGCCCATTCAGAAAATCATTGAAATGAAAGGCAAGGCCTAGAGTTAATGAAGACCAAAAAACAAGAAAGAAATGAAAAATTTGAAATTCATGGTGGGGCCCCTTGAACAAACAAACAAACAAACACTTCTTTCTTGGGATTAATAAAAAAAACAATGTAATGCTTCCTATGGTTAATATGAGCATCAGAACAATATTTTAAGTGTTTTTTATTTGCCCATGCATTTCATGCTTTCCATAGGGCTGGACCACACATGGACAAATGACAAACTTGCGACGGGCATTGTCCCCCTTGAGTATAAGATGAGCTATTTCTAAAATAAATAATACTGGTCCATACCAAGGGAACAATTGTGAGCACGAAAAGTATTTGCAGACTTTGGGTTGTGTGCTATATCACGTTTTTACTTGGTAGCACCAGAAGAAATTCCAATACCATGCGTTCTTAAGGCCATGTGTGAGTGGTGTCCTTGTCTATATTTACAGTATTAACAGCCCCTTCACGCATTAGAATGTTCTTCTAATGACTGAGGGGCCGTGATTTTTCCATTAGTTGTCTTATTTCTTTTCTACATATTCTTTTAATGTTTAATTTATTTGAACGTGAAACATCCCTTTCACACGTAAAAGGTTTATTATCCAGTGATCCTTTTAAATGAAAAAATAATTTAAAAAAGTCTAAAAAGCTTGGACCGAGAATAAGGCCTAAAGTAGATAACTTGGATAACTGGATAGTGGTACTAGGAAGTTGGCCAAATCACACCTGATATCCCAACGCAGGGCAGAGCGTTTCTTCAATGTTGGCACGACATAGTTATTGGGCACCAACACTCTTGAAGGTCTGGGTGGTGGACCCCGGTATGCAAGTTTTTCCGCGATCTCCCTGCGCAGTTCGGCCCGATCCCATTCTCCAGGACGTGGGAACATTTCCCAGTATCTCCTATATTGAAAATACTTTGCAACAGGGTCGTCCTTCTTCAGGTTGTTTGTATGAGGATGACCCGGCGCTGAAACGATGAAGGACTTGGGTCTGGGCCTGAAGTTGTTCTCACTTTGCGTTGGAGTCATGCTCCTTGAATCCTCGTCGGATTCGAAGGGGCTCAGAGGGAGTACATCAGTCTCAGAGCAACTACTACTACTACTACTGCTACAACTACTGAGTTCATCCTCCGATTCAGAGTTCTCCTGGGCAGACATGGACACATGTGGGCCATCTAGATGTTCGTCCAGACCATCATGTTTCACATTTGATTTCATGAAGTTCCTCCTCCTGTGTGCCTGTGCCGCGTCTCTGTCTGGGATGGATGTCTGGTTGAAGGCGTATCGAGTGTATGTTTGGCTGGGAGACAACTCTAGCCTGGTAGGATCTGTTGAGGACTGTATATACTCTCTTTTACTATGGCCTGCAACATGAGATTGATCAACTTCGTTCCTGTACGCAGATGGACTTGGCTGGGATGGGACCGTTTGGGATCTGCTGGAATTTAGCTCAGTGGACGAGGCCCGCCTGTTTGATATTACGTTCTGAACCAGTCCATCAAGATCTCGTTTCATTTCACACAGTCGGTGCCTTGGTATATTATTGTACCCAAGTAACGCTAGTTGTTGCTCGATTTCCTCTTCCGAGAAAGTAGGATCAGACCTCGGAGGAGGAGAGAGACATGAGACATGTCTCTGCACAGATGCAGCTCTCTGTCCTTCACTCTGACTTCTGTAATCAATCTCTGGTTCAGAGTTCTCTTGGGTGGACATGGACACGTGCAGCCCTCCTAGACGTCCTTCCAGATTGCTCAATTCACCGAATCCTCTGTGTACTGATTGATCACGTTCATGGAGGTATCTACCGTGTGCCTGTCTTGTGTCACTGCCCAGAAAGGATGTCTGGCTGAAGGTGTATCGTGTGTCTATTTGGCTGGGCTCCATCTCTAGCCTAGTAGGATCTGTTAAGAGTTGTGTGTATTTGGATGAAGCCTGGCTCTTTGATATTCCACGTTGAAGCTTCTCAAGATTTGTTTTGATTTCAAGGAGTCGAGACCTTGGTACATTATTGTACCCGAGTAATGCTAATTGCTGCTTAATCTTCTCTTCAGAGAAATTCAGATTGTCCATGATCAGTGTAGTACCACGTTTTCAGCAGGTACAATATATTCACTTTGAAATCAGAACGCGTTGTCAGAGTACTTGGGAGGCAGTTTATTACATCAGTGCTATGATGTCAGCACTGTGATGTCATAGTAGCATAGCAACATATAGTAATAACCTAATGTAACATTAAAACATTAGCTTTGCCCAGCAAGAAGCTAACTGATGTGTGTTTTATGCCGATGGACATCGTGATATAGGCCTGTGTTTGACGTAACACAGTGGCACAAACTGTTGCCCAAATATGGATTTCCTGACAGACTTCCCTGCCTTGCTTTAAAGAGGTGGTGCCATGACCCCCCCCCCCCCCCCCCCCCCCCTATAAAACATGATTATCAGGTATTATGATTGCCAGACCCATGAAATGGGTAGGCCTACATAAGCAAATGTCGGTCTGTCTGTCCGGGTTTTCTATATAAAGGGTATATATGATGATGACATGATGATGACATGCCTACAAAAGGCATGATGTCATAAATGATGATGACAGACAGGGGGTTGGCACCAGGGTCTGGCACAACCAGGTTGACCTGGTCTAGTTATACTAGGAGGAAGTATACAGAAAGAGTTAGAATTGGGTTTTTATGTGGCCACACCCCCAGTTCATTAAGTATGCATGGATGGCATGGTGGGTGGTGACCCAGCTGATATAGCCACACCCCACAGTGTTGGGTGAATGGTAAATAGGGGAGTTGATACTGTGACATACTTAGTATCTGTGTTTTTTAACTGGCACTTTTCACCACAAGGTGTCAGCCTCCAAGAGAAAACAAACAAATACTAAGTTTCTCAAAAAAAAAACACATAAGGGGGTCTAATGAAGTACTTTCAACCTCCTAGACACATGAAAAACAGAAAAAGTACAAAACTATGGCACCACTTCTTTAAGCAAATGTCTGACAGAAAAGAGAGCTCTGTTCAACATGATGTTATGAACAAACTAATGCTTTGTAACTATGTAACTACAGTACCACTGCTGGTCTCATACTGTAGGCTTGCTTCATTTCTTCAAAATCTTTAATGTTGTGTTTGTACATTCTAAATAATTATCTTTATAATAGGAACATTTCACAACAAAATCAAGTCAAACATCAAATCAAATCTGATTTAAAATAATATTTCTGCTTCCCTGTCTCCTTTGTATAATCCTTTACCAATTGGCCTTAGTTATTTATGTAGCAAAATGTTGTAATACCACTGCTATTCTTTTATTGTTCCTTTTTTCCCTTCAAATAATTGTAGTAGATTTGATATTATTAATATTTATTCGTTTTAATTGACATAAAATTGCTTCTCAGGTCAAATAATTATATGCGATTAAACATGCGATTAATATCGATTAATTAATTACAAAGCCTCTAATTAAATAGATTGTTTTTTTAACGAGTCCCAGCCCTAATAATAATTAATTATTACTAATGATGTTTTTATTTTTATTTATTTCAAACAAATGAGCTCAACAAATAAATTATTACTAGTCCTTACCCGTTCGAAGATATGAGCTCCGAAGTTATGTGCAGTGTGTGGGTTATGGGGTGTGCACTGTGCACACAGTATATGAGCGATGGAAAGTAACTTTAACTGGTGCTTGCATGATAAAATGTAGGAGCATTGATGTATTTTTAATTGCAAAAGCAAAATCTCATAACAAATCTCACATGTACAGCCTGGCAAAGTAAAGTAAGTATAATACCTGCAATGAATTTAAAAACAAGATGAAAATTAATTAAACTAATGTGTTATATGCCAATATCCTCCCACACATTTACAGCACTATGTAACTTATTTAATTAATAACATGTAATGTTGTCCAATCTGTTAATAGAATATAACTTATACAATTGAGGTGGTTGTATTTTGTCTCCCTGCCCTTCTATTGAGACATTTAGATCATGTCAAAGGTCATGTCTCAACTAGACACACACAGGATCTGACACGAAATTTTGACCTGATGGTCAAGATTCAATTCATCCCCTGAGCAAGCAGGCCGGCTCTATTAGTTCAAATCCAGGGTAGAGGAGGAAAGTTACAAAGCGCAACTTTAATGTTCTTAAATAATGTTTTAGCTTTGTCATATTTTATACAAATAGTGACCTTGATTGTAGCACTTTGAGGTTTGTTTCAAATGTAAAATTCATTATAAATACAATTCATTATTACTATTTCAAACAAATGTTCAACAGATATATGTATGAAAAAATTAAATGTATTAATATATTAAAGTTGTTATTGCAAAAGCAAAATCTCACAGTCTTCATTGGCAAAGTAAAATATATGTATGTATCTGCATATCTACTAGGGGTGTAACGATATAGTAACTGCATCGAAATATCGTTTTTAACTTACAAAATCGCAGTAGATCGAAATGAAAACAGCTAAAATCGAATCGTATCGTTTTATTTTGTATCGTATCGAATCGGCAGTGCAAAGAATCGATTGTATCGATAATACCTACTTGTGCATTGTATTTAGCATTTTTAAGAAGAAAAATGTAAAAGGAGTGGTTTAATTGTGGGCTCGCCAGTACCTGGCGAGCACACTTTAGATATTGTCATTATTTATTTATTTATTTATCTAGTAAGTAGACGGGATTTTCGGTTCCTTTCTACTCCTACATACTTAGTGAGAAAATGAAAATAAAAACATCAATGTGTTCAGTTTACAGTGGCGAAGTGTGCTATTATTTTTTATAGCAATCGGCCAAATGGTGGCGCTGTAGGAAGCCTTCGAAAGTGCGATCTTTGAACAGGTATAGCTCATGCTGTGTTATACATACAGCCATGAAACCTGTATACACTTATGCGTCTCCTCATGCCGAACAACTTTTACCCTCTAACTTTTGACCTCTGACCTTTAGGTCTCCCACAATTCGGAATTATATGAAAAACAGTAAAAATCTATCTCCTCCTGGGATTTTCGCGTCAAGTGCACAAAACTTTTTTCACATGAACTTTGAACCTATATCTACACAGGCTATGTGGTGAGAAGTTTGTACGTTCAATAATGATTTTTTAATAATTCAATATATATTGCGGTTTTATGCTAATTATTCTTTGGCCTCTAAATCATACATGCAAAGTTACACGTTCATGGCATTTGGCAAAGATGTGGAGGGTTAGTCAAAGTATCACTGAAACCAATTTTATTCCAATCGGCCAAAGGGGGGCGCTATACGAAGCGTCTGAAAATTCAAACTTCAAACGGGCATAAGTCATGACTCGTTTCGTTTGAAGACATGCAACTTGTTACACGCGTGCTTTGACTCAAGCGGAAGACATCTGTGTCGTTGTTAAGTAAGCTCCGCCCTTTGATTTTCCGCCATTTTGAGCAGTTTGTAAAACGCGTAAACCCGCTTTTATTCTGGAATTTTCGCGTCAGGTGCACAAAACTTTTTTACGTGAACTTTGGACCGATATCTAAAGATCTGTCAGATCGGATTTCTTTAACATTGAAACATGCTTTTTTAAATAATTCAAACAATATTGCATTTTTATGCAAATTATTCTTCTGCCTCTAAAACATACATGCAAAGTCACATTTTCATGACAAAATAGTGTAGAGGGTTAGTTCAAATATCACTGAAACCAATCTTACCCCAAATGGCCAAATGGGGGCGCTATATAATTTTGAGCAGTTTGTAAAACGCTTAAACCCGTTTTTATTCTAGGATTTCTTTTGCAATTTGCATGAAACATTCTACACGCAATCTAAGGACCTTTATCTAACATGCCTATGAAGTGCACACAAAAAAATTATAAAATAATAATAATAAATATAGCTGCAAGCAGCGATAAAGTGTCCAAAGCCAAAAACACCTCAAATCATGAACACAGCCTGGGATGTGCGTGAAATCTTGCAAGCACATTCCCAATAGGTCAAGGAACAGATACCAACCTTCTCACATTGGCCTGTTATAGCGCCACCAGCGGGTCAACTTTTGCACAACACATTTTTGGAACAAAATGGACCGATCTTTGACGTCAGTAACGTCAAAGAGAGCACTGCCTGCGATCTTGACATTTTGTGCTTTTATAGCCATTGTTTTCTGGCTTGAAGCGAGCCCACAATTGTTTCGAAGGAACAATATTTTTCTAGTTACTTTTCCTTTCCATATAGCTACACTGGTCTATCGATAAATGTGAGTAATCTCTGGGTTCATGTCAAGGTGCAGGTTTGTCAATATACAATGCCCATGTATTTGGCAGATAATCACAGTGTTTACTTATTTATATCCATAATAATACATGTTTCCCTTAAAAACCTGCACTATCCACACCTTTCACACAGATTTAATTTATTTGCGAAATAGTTACTATATCGATTTTAAATCATTGAATCGAATCGTATCGTATCGCCATGAATTAACCAATATCGTCCATGTATCGTATCGTCAACCATGTATCGTGATATGTATCGAATCGCTATTAAAATGTATCGTTACACCCCTAATATCTACTGTAAGTAAAATTAACTGCCATTAATGTCAGCATCAGTGACATCAGCCATAAACCTCACCATCTTAACTTCTCCTTTCTAAGAGTTCTGAAACATGAACCATTCTGTAAACAACACAATCTTAACTTCCCCTTAAATTTTTCCCCTTAAAAAACATTTTGAGTAGACAAATTATGTTTTACTTAATTGTGTTCACACAGACGCCCGACAATAGAGGGAATGCATGTGACATCATCATACCAGGAAGTTATGCGGGAACGCCTACCGAGTGTAAAACAAAAAACTACTTTCTGGCCGTGACAGCCCATACATTCAAACAGAAAAGTCCTCTCTGATTGCATTAAATGTGTGTGTGTGTGTGTGTGTGTGTGTGTGTGTGTGTGTGTGTGTGTGTGTGTGTGTGTGTGTGTGTGTGTGTGTGTGTGTGTGTGTGTGTGTGTGTGTGTGTGTGTGTGTGTGTGTGTGTGTGTGTGTGTGTGTGTGTGTGTGACACACACACACACACACACACACACACACACACACACACACACACAGTCCACAGTGGAGAGAGAAATAAAAGAGCATACAGTACATTTAAAAGGTATAGTAAGGGATATTCCTTTGTTAAAGTGTGTTAAATAACTATATATTATGTTACAAGTAGTCATTGCTATTGGGTGTTTGTTCAGTAACAGGGATCTCTCTGTCTCTTCAGTAAACAGAACATATAGTTTCTGTTTATAAAAGAGCTGGAGAAGGGGGGGGGCTGTTACTGAATAGACACCCCATGATTACTATCACTATATAGTGCTTTAAAGGATTAGTTCACCCAAAAAGATTACATTATTCTCTTTTTTTACCATGATGCCTTGAATTGATGGAGATTCTTCATTTTGTGTGGCATTCCTGAGCCATTCATTTGATGACTGAATGTGCTTGGTAGGAGACTCTTTGGGTCGACTCCGCCACTTATCAAATTATTGTCTCAGGAATGGGACAAAAACACAAACATCTCCATGAAGTCAAGGCTGTGTCATTGATAGAAAATATGTCATTGTTTGGGGGGTATTTAAAGCTATACTGTGTAAGTTGCTCAACTTGTGGTCAGTAGCTCTATAGCAAACCTCGGTCGCGAAAATATTTTTCTCTACCTTTAAAATACATAAGTTACTGAGTTTCCATGACAACCATGTTGCAGTAAAGCGGGTCTTGTTTTGGAGGAGGGCGGGTCTTCATCTTGTAGTAAATGTAGAATCCAACACACACCACGAGCAGGACGCACATTTCAGCCACTTTGAAGTAGACATACACACCGTGATCTGAATGACAACACAATGATAAAACATGCAAAAAGTATTAAAAGGTGCTTCTGACAAAAACATCCTAACTCCATTGGATCCTCAGACTGCCGTTCAAACCTCGTAACTCCACCGTAGTTAGACAGTTGTTTTGCCCATCATTGATTAGAATAACCAACTCAGATGGGAAAAAACAACATCTCCACATTAACGTTCAAAAACCTCCTAACTCCACTTGAGCTGTGTTTGCGTAAAGTGATGATAAAGTATAAAGTGTCTGACAATGTATGAAGTCATCATACCAACTTTGATTAGGCAGTAGTGTGTTCAAAGTTCTTAAAATCTCCTGAAAAGTTAATATTTTGGGACATCAGCTGGTTTCTGCCAGACAGCAGAGATAGATGAGTTATGAGTATGGTTGGTCTGTGCTGGTCTTAGCAGAGGTCTGATTGGACGTTAGGATGATGTGATGGTCTTATAGAAGTGTCCTAATTGGACGTTCGGATGATGTGAGTGGAGGAGGAGGAGGATGTACTGTAAATGAGGATGTCATGTCAGTCTCCTTACCCAGGCTGGAACTCTCACTGGCTGGGACAGAGGTGGTGCTGGGTGTCATAGAGGTGGTGGTCGGTGTCATAGAGGTGGTGGTGGGTGTCATAGATAGGGTGACATTATCAAACACCCACCCTGAAATCTGTGTCCCATTGGCTAAGGTGCAGCTGATGAATCTGAAGCCTAATAGACAAACATGGTGGGCAAATGTAAATGTAAAACAATGCATTTATTTAGTTAGGATAGTTAGATGCGAAGGACAAATCCTAAATAAAATTAAGCATAGCGTTAGTTTATTCAGGACGTGAGTCTTGCCCGCCTCAGCTGTAATCAGCTGTCAGTCAGATCCTTTTCCTATTCCTCATTCACAGATCTGCTGATCTTTACATCACACTGTCATAATCCAATCAGAGCTCTCGCTCAGTATGGGAGGCTCCTTTAAATACGGCTTGCATTCACTGTAGAGCATCGCAGCGGAACATGCTTAACATGCTTGTTATAAATATTTTCGTGAAAGTCTATGAGGAAAATGAACGGGAGATATTTTAGTGGGACCAGTAAACCACACCCACTGTGATGCTCTATAGTTCTGCTCGTCTTCGATCCGAAGCATCGGATCTGCTGCTTAACTGCCACCTCCACCCAATCCTCCACATTTTTTTTTCTAATTTATTTTTTTGGGCTTTTTTTTAATGCCTTTATTGACCAAGGGAGGTCCAGTAGACTGACAGGAAATGGGGAGAGAGATGGGGAGTGACATGCGGTAAACGTCGTCCGGATCGGGAATCGAACCGGCGACGCCGCAGCAACCATGCCTATGTGGCGGTGCCTATGTGGTATGCGCCTTGACCAGTAGGCCACCGGACGCCCCAATCCTCCACCTTTTGATCAGAGTCTGGCATAGGCTCAAATACTTGTGATTTTATGTCTGCTGATTCAAGCTAATATGTCAATGTATTGCTATTGTATACTATTTTATCCCTATGGGGGTTCCCTGATTTTGTAAGCAATTATATTCCATTTTTTACTGGTTATTATTATTATTCATTACTGTCATGTTCATCAGCATCAGTTATAATCATATTCAGTCTCACCTGCACAAGGTGAGATGTCCTCATGAGCAGCATCTCCGCTAACACTGTTGCTGACGTCACAGCGCAGGAGTCCAGATGTCCCCAGGGTCAGAGTGATGGTGTTGGTGTCATGATGTCCAGAGAGGAGCTGCTTGTCCGTCGGGGTTCGTCCATCCAGAGTCCAAATGTACTGGACGCTGTCCCCTTCACAGGAGCAGGACACCCTCATCTGTCCCTGGGACAGACACTCAGAAGACAGCTTAGGAGAAGACACTGGAGCTGGAGGACATACAGTTACAACTTATGTTAGTTATGTGGTGAAAGTCAATATAGTTCTGACATGTTGGTGTTGCATTGATTATTCACAGTTTGTCTCTAATTTTACGGGTACAATATCTGTATTTACAGTAAGTAAGAAACAGATTATATTGTGCAACATTAATTGAATATTTATAATTTACTTTCAGCTATAATCAATGATGAAACTAACATAATATGATATTATATATGATACTAAAATATACATGACATGAAAGTGCAGATGTTTACAAAACTACTGTAAATTGAACTTAAAAGGATCCCTGGCTAATATGACAAATATGCCTTAATAGATTATAATTGTCCTTTATAACTTCAATGTAAAATTAAAAACACCTAAATTATTTTATTTCTTCTAGAAATAGCTAATCTTTCACTCAATAGGGGAAATGCCTGTTGCAAGTTGATGATGTCATACATGTCATGTGTGATCTATCCCTATAGAATCTATGGCATGCATGTGCAAAAAAACACATTTTAAATATTTATTTGATGCTCATATTAACCATAGGAAGTATTACGTTTGTTTGTATTTGCACATGCATGCCATAAATTCCATAGGGATAGATCACACATGACATTTATGACATCATCAACTTGTGACAGGCATTTCCCCTGATTCGCTATTTCTAGAAGAAATCAAATATTTAAGGTGATTTTAATTTTACATTAGTTATAGAGGACAATTATAATGTTTTAAGGCATATTTGTCGTATTAGCCAGGGATCCTTTTAACAACAATAGAAATGTGATGTCTCTGAGATATACTGGAATATGTCAATGATTATTGATTATTTTATATCAGTTCTTATTAGTAACACTTTACCTTGAACAGACAGATGGAGATGTTTTTGTTCAATGAGCTCTCCTGATGATGCATCAGCGCTTATAAGGACATAATGAGCTTCATCACTCCTTGTGATGTCACTCAACTTAAATGTCCCACTACTGACATCAAAGGATGATCTATCTTTAGCCTCATCAAGAATAGAGTGTGTGTGTCTATTGTCTTTAAACTTGAGTATTGATGTATTATTCTTTTTAAATGCGTACTCAAGTCCGGTCTCAATCTTCTCCACCAGTCGTAGATCAACGGTTCCTCCCAGCGCTGCATAACATTGAGTTCCATTCTGCCTGGCATCACAGTGGGTCTCTATAGCTGAATAATAAGACACATAAATGACATCACAGTGGGTCTCTATAGCTGAATAATTACTCACGCAAATTGGTGTGGAGTCAAATACATATATTATTTTCATGGATACAGATCATAATTAGTCTGTTCTGCTTCCATATAATGAGTGCCATATTCAAGAGACAATGTGCCACTATATTATGGACTGCACTAGTTTGTTGTTGAATGTTGAGTAATTCACACCTGTTCATTTTCCTTGAAATTATGAGTGGTGCATTTTAAGTTTGTTGTCATGTTTATTTGCTTTTGGTTTATTGATTGAATTGAATTAGTGCTGTTCGAGTTAACTAAATTAATCGCGATTAACTCACCGTTATGTTAATCGCGATTAATTATTTTAATCGCAATTAATTGCATATTTATGTATTATAGCCATTTGGCCTTTGGACACTGTTTCTCAACATTATTATCTCAAATATTATTTGGGGAGGTCTCCAGACACAACAGTAATCAGATCAGAAGTAAATTAAGCAGGTCCTTATACCCATCAGCTGCAGTCTGTTTTATGATTTATTTGGGTTTTTAATTGATTTTGAATAAAAGATTAACATACTTTCGCATAAAGCCAGCATATTTTTCCACTCCCAAGTTAATAGGGCCACGAAAGACTTGAAAGATATCCTTTTAAGTTACATTGTGAACTGATAAAGGCTGATGACTTATTTGCGATTAACCGCGCGATTAACTAGCTAAATCATGCGATTAATCGCGATTAAAATATTTAATCGTTGAACAGCACTAAATTGAATATAACATAGTTATCATATTTCCATCTTATTTGATGCTTTAATTAATTACAAGAAAGTATGCATTATGATTATGAATGCTTTGACCAATTCAGTTATGAATATTGGTGGTTTATTATTTCGTCTTGCAATATTTGAATATGAATTGAATTTGCTATTTATTATGTAGTCGTTTATTGGATATAATTATACCAAATATATATTGTATATTTCTGTTTCATTTGTACAGCAGCATTAATAAGGGTAATAATAATAATAATAATAATAATAATAAAAAAATAATAATATCACAATCACCTGGACAGTATGAAACATAACACCAAAATTAATAATTTATCACAAAAAAAATCTGTTTCATTATAATAGCTTCTGAATTGACAATTCTTTATTAAAAAAATCTATGCTTTATTATATCTTTGTTATTGTTTGCTAGACGCTCGGCGAGCTTCTAGTATCTATAATTCTACTGACTCAAGTGCCAGTGAGGAGCACACACACCAAAAGTTCAAATATTCTATAACTTCCACATAAAAACATGCATGTAAATATAAACGTTGCATTGTCAGAATGCATAGACGTCCCTCAAATGTTTCTGTACCTTTATTCGTATACTGTATGATGTTTTCTGCATATTACTGTATATCGTTGTTTGTCTTTAAATGTCTTGATGAACTGAATACACAAAAGCAATCCCTGGGCTTATTGGGTTATCCTGTTAGCATTCCTTTGTATAAATATGTGCCACCGTGCCTTTTCTTTTTGCAAACTGTTAATAACATATTCGATAATACAAGCAGATTAGATTAAGACCGGATAATAAAAAATAGCAGTAGCAGATCTGTTTCAGTTTGCAGAGTATTATATTTGTGTCTCAGTGCACATGCATGACAGTGTTGTGGTTGTCAGAGAGACATTTGGTAGGAAATGTGTGTCTGGTTTCTACTAAAGTCTTCTACTAAAGCCTTCCTCGTGCAGTACTAAACCTACACATTATAGAAACCTTTAAACACTTAAACCAGGGGTGTGCAAAGTGTGGCTTGAAGACAGGGACGTGCTGGCCATTGGGAAAAGCGGGACAACTCCCGAACGGCCGGTTCATTCCCGGCCGGTCCAGGCCTGCCATTACGAAAAAATTTAGAATAAAATGTCGGCCTTCGTTCCATTTTGGGGGCTGGGCTGCCAACAAAGTAAATCGTCACTGTCGGGCAGAAACCTTGTATCTCCAAGTTTCAAATTTGTCGCAAAGCAAAGCCCTGCTTCATTATACAAGGCCGTCGCAAAAAAGTAGTGAAAACAGCAGATCTACAAGCACACAACGCCTCGCAGCGCGAGGCGTTGTGTGCTTGCAGATCGGCTGTTTTCACTAGTTTAAATCATTTTTAAAATGATAAATACAAAACAAACGGTTTTGAACATACAAGGTTTCCACCCGACAACAACGAAATATAACTCGTGTAATTGGCCCACTGGCTTGTCACTTGTCATGATCTGAAATGTCAAATCTTTGAGTTGCAATGAGGGCCTCTCCAATTCTTTTTCCCGGGCTGAATCAGGGGCCCAGCACGTCCCTGCCTGAAGACAAATTTTACACGGCCCGCAGCTTCCTCCCTAAATGGTACTAACAAACGGCCCTGCAGCACCGTCAAACAAGATGTTTATAGTATATAAACAATGTTATTGTATCATTTGTCAGTAGACTATTCCTTGTTCCCTGTTGTCTCATTCTGAAGGGATCAAAGAAAGGCTATTTTGTTGTATTTTTTACCTTACATGTCAGGTTGCATTTTGTAATGTGAGTTATTTGTATTTAATTCAGAGCACACACCTGACAAAAGATAAATAATGATAATGATAGTTAAAATAATGTAATTGCGATGCATATGTGACTTTGTTGTGGTCCGACCGAACATTTGGTCAGGAGATAGTCGGCCCTTGGGATGTTTCAATATTTTCTAATGTGGCCCTCTTTGACACCCCTGATGTAGAGGAGCCAAAGCCCTACTCTTGTCTGTACACGTATACTGTTTAGATGTAATCTTGCATTGAATTTAAATTGTTTCCCCAAATGTTAACTGCTGTTGATACATAACAAACATTAAATGTGAGTGATATTATTTGGTTAAAAATTGTAAAAAATGTTAAAAGTTATGTCACATGTTTACCGGTTGAACCCCTAAACAGAGTCCCAACACAAACTCTAAATACCTGTGACTATATTTCACAAATCTTGTGTCTGATGACGGTGCAGCCGTCACTACAGCACCATCAGAGGTGCCTCAGGCAGAAAGTGGACCCAGCTTGTGCTTTAATACGTCAAGCTTTATATTACTGTCTATAACAATATAGAGCTATCTAACACTGTTACTGAACAAACACTCAAACAATGATCACAATATAGAGTTTACCCTGTATTAATATATTCGTTTTAACCAAAAACATCACTTACAGCACCTTTAACTATAATAGTACTCATACTGTTGAACACTCCGATGATAGTGGATATGAATAAACGTATTAAATAATGTATGTCACAGTGAATATGAATAAATGTGTTAAATGAAGCAATGTCTCACCATGAGACAGTCCAACTGCCATCATCAGTAGAACAAACACAGTCTCCATGTGGTCTGGTCTGATGTTTAGAGAGGAGAGGAGATCTGGTCAGATGAGAGGAGAGGAGGAGGTGGAGGTGGTAGGTCAGATAGAACCTGGGGAACAGGTACGGTCCCAATGAGAGGAGGTGGTAGGTCAGAATGAGAGGAGGTGGTAGGTCAGAATGAGAGGAGGTGGTAGGTCAGAGGTGGATGTAGAGAGATGTGTGTCTCTGTGACTCTGAGAAGCTTCTCATCATATAGATAGATTCAACATGGAGCCAAACGCTCCACAAGACACTCCCTCTGCTTATCAACCAATCATCACGTTGCAACACCAGATTCTGACCAAAGATAAAACATTGTGGTGTTGTTGGTCTGTTTAGAGGAAAGAGGAAGTTGAACCGCCTTTTATGAAGAGAAGAAGAACATGCTGTCCGGGGTTTTTTTTTTTTTTTTAATGCTGAAAAAGAAAAGATGAAAAAAGAAGAACAGGTGGCAGAGGTGGTCACATGACTGACTGAAACACACTTCAGTAGAACTCTATAAATGGATATTTTTTAAGATATTTTCTTAGGCTTTTCTGCCTTCGTTGATGGTACCACAGTGGAGATAGACAGGAAACAGGGAGCGAGGGACTGGGGAGTGACATGCAGCTGCAAAGGTCGTCGTGATCGGGACTGAACCCACAACACGCTGCCAGGCACAAGAGCCCACGTGGCACGCGCCCAGACCGCCCAATTGACTGAATATTAAAAACTAATTTTTGGACACTGCTCCTACAGATTTTGCCCTAGAATCACGCAAAGCGGTACACAGTAGTCATGTCATCAACATAGATCTGTCCCATTTAGCGCCACCATCAGGGCGATTTTTGCAAAACACATTTTTGGACACTGCATTTGGACATTTTGCCCTAAATTTAAATCACGCAAAGCGGTACATAGTATAGTTATTTATACCAGGTCACACTTGTTGATGGTGACGTCACAAGGAATGCTGGTCCCTGATTGGCTACTGGTGTAAACACAGACAGATACGCGACAGATATGCCACATAACACAGTACTTGAGCACTCTCCTGGTGCAAGTGAGCGCAAGTACAGGCGTTCGGTGTATCTGTAAGTACAGGCGTTCGGTGTATCTGTAAGTACAGGCGTTCGGTGTATCTGTAAGTACAGGCGTTCGGTGTATCTGTAAGTACAGGCGTTCGGTGTATCTGTAAGTACAGGCGTTCGGTGTATCTGTAAGTACAGGCGTTCGGTGTATCTGTAAGTACAGGCGTTCGGTGTATCTGTAAGTACAGGCGTTCGGTGTATCTGTAAGTACAGGTGTTAGGTGTATCTGTAAGTACAGGCGTTCGGTGTATCCGTGCATCCTTGTGCGTCCCTGTGTGTCTGTGTTTATGGCATCCAATGGGAAAACCCTTGAAAAAACAGGGTGATGTCACCAACAACAAGACTCAAGTTGGCAGAGGTGCCCACCCACATACATACTGACAGTCTGCGCACTCGCTATCTTTTCCTGAGCCCTTTTTATACAAAAAAGTAGGTCATCTTCAGTGTTGGGGTAACTTCCTCATCCGCCACTCGCCGACCAGACTTCTGCCTTTCTCCGGAGGAACGTTTCTCAAGATACCTGCAATTTCTCAGAATAGGGAAGGACAGGGAGGGACAGAGACCACAAGAGCAGACGTTGGTGCAGATTGCCAGCTACTTTCATAATCATAACTTTTGTCACGCCATATAGGTTAAAACTCATTTTGTTCTTTAGAGCTGCTTTCACCCCTCCTGTCTGAGTCACACACAGGCCTTTCTACTGAGTACAATTTGTACTTTTAACCTTCTCATTAAGTGGAGTAAAGTACATGACAGCAAATAAGTAAGGGATAATGAATGGCTCCGCGGTGAATGACGATATATAACAGACCTACGGCCTGATAACTCCCCGAGGCGCAGTTATCAGGCCGAAGGGATGTTATATATCGTCATTCACCAAGGAGCCATTCATTATCCCGCTTTGAGCCTTTGATTAGGCAGCGGTCTGTTATAGAGCGGAGCGGTCTGTTATCGGGGAATATCAGACCTCTGATTTCAGCGATTGACCATCAGAATCAAGCATTCAAACACGCCAGGTAATAAGCAATGTATATTTATCTTAATGATTGCATAGGTTATTGATATATTCTTTATGGTCTTTAGTAGGACAACACAACAGCAATGAAACAATACTATTTAAAGCAACCACATAATCTTAAAACAACAACAGGTTTACGGAATACTGATATATCCTACTAATAAAGGAGCAAACTCACGCTCTAACGCTCACGCTCTAACGCTCTAACGCTCACGCTTATCTACGTTTATCTATTCACTCGCTTCAGCAACTGATCGCAAAGTTCACATGGTATTGGCCATTAGCATTATACCAACACTGACGGAGCCCGAATTTCATTTCTCCCAAATTAAAGCAGTTTAAATTAGCGTTTTCTTAACCACTTCTGTTGAACTCTGCTGTCTGTTGCCAGGGTTACGGTCCGTTCCTCCAGGCCATGGGATCTGTAGCCCCACACACACACACCCCTTTCTCTCACAGTTAGGAATGTTTCTCTCTCTCTCTCTCTCTCTCTCTCTCTCTCACACACTTTCACCGGGTGCGTTTGACATATTTTGGAGCACATATCTTCAAACGGGTAAGGTCTAGTTATATTAATTCTAATTCCAAACATGCAAACAAACAAAGCTTTGAAGGATAACAAGGATATCAACATTAGTGTGGTTGCCAGTAGGGTTAACCAGACTACTGTTCTAGTCCGGAACATAAACATTGTGTAAACATAGCCAATCAAGAAGCAGCAAAAAATATTACGGTGAACTTAGCCAATCAGGAAGCAGCATTCTCGGTGACGTCACCATTAAATAGAGTAAGTCCATTGAGTTCAATGGACTTACAATATATAGGCAACAACACTTGCAACTTCCCAAAATTGCGGGTGTGAGGAAGAGGCGGGATAGGGGAAGAGGCTGACCCGTGATTGGTGAAGTAAATTAGTTCCACACTCGCAATTCCCCAAATGTCATCATTTTTTCTAGTTGGCAGGGCCAAAAGCTAATGAGGGAGCAACTTTCTGATATGAATAACAAGGCACAAGCCCACCCACACACATACAGACAGCACCGAACAGCACCGAAAGTAGTACTTGCGCGTTCTGCTAGTGCACAAGTAGGTCATATAGCCACAAGTGCACAAGTCGCAAGTTGGCACCTCAACAGAGTGCAGTCTAGTTTATTTTTAGCCCCCTATTATGGTAAATCTTTTGCTGCACATTTTAGCAGTTAATTCAGTGTACTTTTTCAGTTCAATGAGACCTTTTCCTGAAACCTTTTTTGAGCTGAAGTCTGTCTGAGGAGGGATGAGTACATTTTCTACAGTACATAATATACTTTGTGTGTGATCTCAGCTTTTTTTTTCATGTACATTTTTTGGCACCTAAAACTAGTCTTAAGTTTTTGTGCTACAAATTTTGTTAAAATTTAAACTTCAGCTTTACACAGTTATATGCTTGTATTTTTCTCGTTACAATCTTTTATACTTTTTGAGATTTGTGAAAAAACACTTTGAAATGTATTTTGTCTTACTATTTATATTACTGCCATCCACATTGTTTGTTACTTTAAAACTCATTTTGAGCTATAAATTCCGTATTTTACTTGTTACCAATCATAGTTATAATAATACAGTTTCCCGTCTTACCATTTATGAGAGTAAATATAAGTATGGGCAGTACTTTTATACTGCCCATAATATACTTTGTGAGTGTTGTCAGCGAGCCCGCGCAGTATATCTAGGAACTGCATTTATAGTCTACCGGTAGTTATTACCATTATTAATTGCGTCGTAGTATCTTCTGTGCCATCTGTATCTGACCGACAATACAAAGGCAGGGCCATATGAGGGAGTACCTTTCTAGGTGATGTCACCACCAACAAGTTCGACCTGATATAAATAACAAGGAGCACAATAACAAGTTTTAACTCAACTTGTCTGTATTTGGCACCAATCAGCGAGAAATCAGCCTACTTTCGGTGCCGTGTGCATGTTGCCTGGCGTTGCCAGCCTCTATCACACACTTCGTTTTGGGAAGAGAGTCTGGGATTTCAGGAAGAGCCCACGTGCCCCAAGCATACAACCCTGATTGGCCAACCCTAAAAGCTGTTTGAGGAAATAGAATCTCAATGGATCGGGGCCAGACCGTACTACAACACCACTACCGCTAGGGGGTGTTGTTGTGTTCAGTCTGGTTTTAACCAGGCAAGTGTGCATGCCCACCCACATACTGTACATACAGACAGCACCAAACAGCTATATGGCCACCAGTGCACAAGACGCAGGTTGGCACGTCGACAGAGTGCGATTCCCGTTGGGAACGCACACCCCTCGTTTAATATGCAATACCCATTGTACTGATCTGTCTGTCCCTATACCCATATATGGATATCTCTATTCCTATATGGGCATAAAGGGACATAGACAGACAGACTGCCTGGAGAGACAGCCGCTGATACGAACGACCTACGGCCTGGTCGCGACCTAGGCCACGACCTGGAGGTCGTAGGTCCCGGTTCTGGAGGTCGTAGTTCGCGGTACATACTTGTTAGGTCGCGGCCGGTCTAGTTTCGCGACCCCCGGCCGTGGTTGCGCCACCTCGGTCGTCCCCGGGCCGTTGTTGCGCGATCGGGCCGTTGTTCAGCGACCTGGGAAGTCCGCGGTCGTATTTAAAAGGTCTTTTTGCAGAATATTCTAGAGCAGCAGCGCTATTCAACCTTTTGAAGCTTGTGATTGGCTGAACCGGAGGTAGGAAGCGCTCCATTGTAGTCACTTGGACCGCGCGAGGTGCACCAAAACCTATCCTTAACCCTAACCCCAACTCTAACTCTAACCCTAACCTTAACCCTAACCCCAACTCTAACCCTAACCCTAACCCTAACCCTAACCCTAACCCTAACCTGCCGACACTGAGTAGCTAACCTGCCGACGCTGTTGAAAACGAGCGCTCCTTCCCTTAGCAAGCGTAGAGTTTCTAAACTCGCGTCCCTTCCCTTAGCAAGCGTAGAGTTTCGATCGCGGCGCTCCTTCCCTTAGCAAGCGTAGAGTTTCTAAACTCGCGTCCCTTCCCTTAGCAAGCGTAGAGTTTCGATCGCGGACTTCCCAGGTCGCTGAATTACGACCGAGATCGCGCAAAACCTCCAGAACCGGGACCTACGACCTCCAAGTCGTGGCCTAAGTCGCGACCAGGCCGTAGGTCGTTTGTATCAGCGGCTCTTGCTGACTGCCTGTGTCCCTTATATGGAGACCCCTGATTATCAATTTGACGTCAGCACTATGACAGATCAGGGATCTCTAGTATGTCTATATATGGGTATATCCGTTGGATGGGCACAGGGCACTGCTTTCCCTCGGGTTCCTCTGTGATATGGTCTTTACCATAGAAATGCACGGCAGACAGACAGGTGCTGGAAGCTCAAAGAACACTTTCTGTGGACGCATCGCCTTGTGGCTGAGGGGCACCACAGGCATGTGCACACATAGACATCAACCCGTCTGTTAAAAGTGCCCTCTCCAGACCATGCATGCAACTTTTACTATAGTGAAAGAAATGCAAATGCCCTCTTTCCATGCCATTCTTGAAGGCAGCATTCAATTGTCCAAACTATCCTGAACTTGAATGCATTATCTTATCTTGAAAGAATTGCCCTCACTGTGCAGAAATCCATACCATACACCACATCTCCAGTATTGCCTTTTTTATGCTTAGTTTAGTGTGGTATCAAGTACTTAAAATAGCCAACCTCCAAGCTCACAACGCATCGCAGCGCAACGTGTTGTGAGCTTGGTGGTCTGATATTTTCAATATTTTCACCAAAAGGCCCTTTTAGAAATTTCAGCCCCTGCCTCTCTAACATTCTCTGCACGTCCCTGGTGAGGACCCGTGTCTGACTCCAGTCATGTCTCGCATGTCTCCCTTCTCTTTGGTTTTCCTCTCACTCTCCCCCTCAGTCCTTCTTTTTGAGCGGTGCTAACCGCTCCTACATCTGGCCTTGTCTGTTCGTCCCACGTCTGTTTGTATGTATGTCTCGCCCCATCTCACTTTGGCCAAGCTTCACGGGACGCTTAATGAAATATATAACGCACCTTCACACGCACCGCTCAATTTCTTTAAATAATGGACATTAATGGGGCTGTAATCACGCTGAGACCTTACCCAAATTTTGAGTCTTCCGTCATTGATAATTCATAGATGTTTGCACGTCACAGATTTGCCACCTGGCCTGGTAGAGATGTGCGTTCACAGGGAGTGCACCTCTCCAGTTTCAATTATTGTACACTAAATAGGATTATTAAATTAAAGTAATAATTATAAACTATATATAATATTCCGGGGCTTTAAAAAGTATATAAAAATCAAACCTTGGTTCGAAGTGAAGCGGTGAACTTTTATTCTATGTGTTCTAGAGTTATGAACTCTGTGATCTATACATTCTTTATATTCTGAATGAATGAATGATTTTATCTGGAGGGCCGAATTATCATGTGAAGCTTGACCAATCCTCAAAGTATCCAATCATCAGACCGGCACTACACACATATTCTGGACGTACGGGACAGATAAAACCTGTTCATTCTGGACTGAAATGACCATATATGGACATGAGGTGACAGACATTATGTTTTTGATCAAACCTGTTCATTCTGGACTGAAATGACCATATATGGACATGGGACACACATTTTGTTTTAGATAAAACCTGTTCATTCTGGACTGAAATGACCATATATGGACATGGGACACACAAAGCCACTCCTTGGAAGCGGCTTTCACCGCTTCAAAAATGCAGTTAGGTACTATTAAGTGGTAAAATAGCAGAGTGAAACAGCTAAAATAAACATGAATTAAGAACAAGTAGCATTTAACATTAGAAACAGACAAAAAGGCATACAAGGAAATTAACACAGTTAAGAGGCAATAAAGTAAGCCCTACAGAAAGGTTTTTTCGTGAAGGTAGGTTCAGTAGTAATTTAATATGTGTTTAAAAGCCATAATAGCATTAAATCCTGAGGTGGGTTCCAAAGCGGAGGCACATGGGCCACAAAAGACTGAATGGCTCTGATAATGAGGCAGTTACAGTTACAACCAGGCGCCAAGTAATCTCCGTTGGATTTGAAGCCGAATTCCTGAATCTCTTACGCGTAGTACAGTTCCCATTACTGGCCCAGCAGATGTTGCTATTCACCTCTGCTCCATAAGAATATACTCTCAATACAAGTCAACAAGGTTTTGGCCAGACTTTACACTTGACTTTATTACCTTAGTAAACATTTTCATAAACACATTTTCAATCTTTTTTTTTTTATTATCATGATATGTGTTTAGTAATTTATGGTCCCATTGATTTTATAATGAAGTAGGGTATGCTTCTAGGGCTTCTAATGGTTCTGCAGAGGAAGAACTCTCCCCCGCTGTGGTTGCTGCCAATAGCAGTCGTTTTCCGGTTTCTTTTCTGGGCCGGAAGTTAGATGACAGATTTTAATTAGCCTTCAAAACGCTCTGTAGAAAACAACAGACTGTTAAAAAAAACATATTTTTAACAGTCTGTGGTCCTATCTCATACAGGAATGGGTTATCGTTATCTAAATATAACTATAGCCTGGTCTTCTTGCACAGATTCAAAAGTTATCAGTAAAATACATTCTGAAACTCACAGGCAATCAGAGAGGCCAGGGTGGGTTTATGATCCAACTTCTTTCCATTTAACAGTCTAGCAAGCTTAAGCCCAATAATATTGAATATACATGTGTATCTATAGGTGATGTTTAATGTTTGTCTTGTGTGTTTTTACAACTTTTTTTCCCTCTTTTTTTAAAACTAAGTTCTTATTTATATTCAGTTTAACATGTATAACAAATAAGTCAACTTGCCTTGGAGACCCTTTAATTTGCTGTCTTGTTTTAATTTTTTTGTCAGCAAATAAAAAATTACAAAAATGGAAATAAAAGTATTGTGATTGGAACAAAAAGCCACAAACCATGACATTTAAAGTAAAAAATGAGGCCATGGCATCAGTTTCAGACAAATAAAAATGTAAAGGAAGGTTGCTTAAAGCATCAACTTGTCAGGAAAATAACTGTAAATGATTGTATGGTGATGTCCGATGTGGACACCCTCAGATCTTTCGGATCTTCTCTCCGACAATGGCGGGATTCTCTTTCCTGATCTTTGCCACAGCTTCGGCTTTGTAGTCAAAAGTGCAGTTGTGCTTGTCCGAGTATCGGTGCATGCTGCAGAACACCCCCCCGCATCGGCAGTCGAAGCCTGTGCTGAGGCCGACCTTCTTGCGGCAGGTGAGGCAGCGGTTTTTCTTGGCTTTGGGTTTGTCATCCGTCTCCACTGCTACCTGGGCAGAGTCCTGTGGTACCAATGGTGTCTGTATCTCCTCGGCCTTAACGCTGACTCCAACCGCTGAGGTGCATGGAAGAGGTTCCGTTGCAGTTGCAAAGGCTGTTGCATCACTGCTCTGTCCATATGTTGATGTGGCCATTGGCACAGGCACCTGTACGGGCAGAGTACAATTCTCTGAGCACTGAGTGAGAAGAGACTCACTGATCTTCTGTCTCTGGAGGAAATCTTTGTAGCAGACGGAGCACATTCCATTGTACCGCGGGCTGCCAAAGAAACCACAGCCGGCTTCACATAGCATGGGGGATGGACACTGGTTGGTTTCTTGGGCCATATTTGCTACTCGATAACAGCCCCAAAACCTCCTACTGCAGCGTTAAATAGTCTATTGGCGTGATGCAACACTGACGCAGCACAAACGTTTTTCCAAATATGGAGTTCCGGGCAGACATCCCTGCCTTTGCCGTTACCTTAGCAAACATCCGCCAGAGATAATAAATATGGACAATATTTTATGCTGATATGAACAAACTTGCTTGTAAATGAACGCCGCTCAACAAAGAAACAATTCTTAACAAACTGCTTCCATTGTTGAGTAAGAAATCGCACCAGTACGAAGTGAGCGGTGCTCATTTTGCATAGTATCAAATACGATACCTGCATATCTCCTTGTATGGGCCGTTCTGTCGGTCTCTGCATACTTTCTATGACGTTAGTCTCATGCTCATACGGACACTCATACAGACACACACAAAGCCAGACGTAGGAGTGGTTCGCACCGCTCAAAAATCACACCTGTGCATGCTATCAATTGACACACGTCACGCGCATATCTCCTTGTATGGGCCATTTTGTCCGTGACATCACAGACAAAATTTCTGACATTAGTCCCGTGCTCATACAGACATAGGGATATAGGGTCGACCTAAAGCCAGACGTAGGACCAGTTAGCGCTGCTCCAAAACAGATGCTACTGCGGTAACAATGCTTTCCCTCACCTATTAGTAGTTGGTACAATATTGTACTATACAGGTATGTTACATTGTAAATGTCTAGCATTTAAAACCAAAACTGTAATGGTCTTGACGTCTATAATGTTCAGTAGAAAATGTAATATATATTGATGATAAGAATCTATTTATATAGAGTTTGGCTAAGTTATAAGGGTGACCTTCTTCCACGACCACTCCTCTGACCTGCTCCAATGCTCACCTGCATAATTATGAATGTTACTTGGGAGCAGGGCAGATGTGGCTCTTCAAACACAGATTTCACATAATTTATAAAACATATTTATAGTTTATAAAAACTGTTATTTCACAGTATATTTCCAGCATTTAAAAATATCTGCTGCGTTGCCTTTAAACCCACAACACCCTATACTTTGGAGCAGGGGTTTTCAAAGTGGGTGACGTGGCACCCTGGGGTGCTATGACGCCATGAGATAATTTGATAATATTTAGAATTTATATGGACAATTAAAAACTAATATTAGTATCATTTAAAACTTGAAGTACAGTACAAAGTTATTTTCAGTCAGTTCTAACCAAAATGGCTATTATCTCAACGGCTATAGTTTTCCTCCAACATAATCGCTAAAATATGCCATAGGCCTAAATATAAGGTGCTAGGAGTGAAAAGGCTACACCTCGGATGAAGAAAATGTTTGTAGGGGTGCCCTGAGCCAAAAAGGTTTGGGAACCCCGCTTTGGAGGATGTAATCTTTTATATTCAGTTTATGTTCCATTAGTTATATTATTAGCTGAAAATTAGTATGAAACCTCTCCTAGATATGGGGGGAAGCTAACAAAAAATTACAAGTTAAAGTCAACAATCAACAGAGCTAGATGACACTGGGTCATTAGGGCTTTACGTGTCGTGTTTGACACTGGAGCTACACTTTCTTTGAGGACCCCCTGTGGACCGTCACCAATGAGTTGACATCCCCTGGCTCCTGATTTCAGGCTACTGACTAAAATCATCTCAGCCACCACCTGAGTGGCCTGCACGGCCATGCTGCCAGGGGACATCCATTTTATTGGCCATAATGCCTGAGCTTAATAATGATAAAGTTTAAAATCAAAATACTAGCTTGTTTGGTCTAAACTCAACATCATCCACAGATCCTAATGATGAGGTATGAATGCAGAGGGCAAAAGTACAGTGACAAATACCACAGAAACTAATGAGGTCTAAAATATAATGACTTGATTAACCCAGAACTTGTTTTGCCGTGGATGTGACGTAACACAGGTGTAGCTCAACCTGTTCACAAATGTGGACTTCCGGACAGTGACGTCCTTGCCTTGCTCGCCACACAAATTATACCAGAGAGCTAAACTGTGATGCTGATATGAAAAAACTCAAATGAATCTCAACAAAGCAAAGCAACTTTTCACAAACTTTCCTGGGAGAAAAAAAATGCTACTGTAACTTGCCGTAAAGTCAAACAGACACGTGCATTGTGCAGTGTATGTAGAAGACACAAGCATCTTCAGACGAGTTGTACAACATTCCAATCTAAAATGTATTAATTAAAGTGTCTTTTGACAGAATAATGGCTACATGGCAATCACCTCTGTGTTCCTCACGTTACTGATGAACAGAAATAGGGGGGGGGGGGGGGGCAACAAAAACAACAAAAAATGGCAAGGTAAAAGCACAGAGTTAGGACTGGATTATTTCTGACCCTGGGTCTCTTTACACTTAATAGCACTACGGCATTTTATAATGTGTGCCCTCTCTCTCACACTCGAACGCGTGCGTGACTGCGACAAGACAAATAAAAACAAAATCTGTGGCAAAATGGAATGTTTACAATTCTTCTCTTAACAGCTTTCATTCCAGAGACATGTTCTGCCCCTGATTTATTTTTGTTAAAAGTGGGGGTTGCTAACGTGTATTTTTAGATAGTTGTAAATAATATTGACACAAAAAAAATCAAAAAGGGTATATTGAAGGGGGGTTTGGGGGGTCGCTTATCAAGAGATCACGCGAACATCGCTCAACACCTACTATACAGGTCTATTGATATGCATATAGGCTTGTTTCTTTGTTAAAACATCCTGTTGCAAGACCCCGGCTCAGAAAAGGTATGGGTCGTCGGAGGCGCGCAACCCAAGACTACAGCAACTCTGCTCAGACACTGCAGGTCTTCAGCCTGTTCATAGAACACTCAAACCTCTTTGGATCCCAGCTCTTCCTGGGTGAGGTCTATAGTTTGAGGTCTATAGTTGCCCATTCTCCAAATTCTCATATGCGGGCATTTCTTCCACCACGCGTTTTATCTTCAGCATGGGTGACTTGGAGTTGGTAGTCTTCAAGCTGAAACGTGAAATTCTAACAGTCTAACAAAAAATATTCATTTTGGTCGCAGTCTAGAGCCCTGCAGACTGAGACAGAGGTATACTGACTTAGTTGGAATTGGGAATCAATGTAGTGGTAAATGTTTAAGCCACATTTACCACTCAACAATCCACAACGTTTTCAGCCATAAGTAGTTCCAGAGCGATTTCTGGAGCAATCGGAAATTCAGGTATTTCAGTGGGGCTGTTGGTGTTAACAGACCTTGAAGCAATGTGTGTCACAAGTTTTAGCTGTGACCTTTAATTCCATCCAACACAGATATAAGGCTCTCTTGGCACCCACTCCACACAGAAAGACCAGGGACAACACACTCTCGCTGCCCAACATGCATATCATGACTTGACTTGGAACAAATGTGACCAAACGTCAAACATTTGACTGGAACGCAATGGAAGTGGGTCCCGGGCACTTCCACACAGCAGGAATGCGGAGGTGTCGTTCCCAAACCCAAGACGTAAATGGGTGGTTCGCCAAAAAAAACTGTTAAAACGAGGCAGGCGCGCCGTCAAAAGCAGACTTGAGCCACGAGAGGCACCATGCCGAGCGAGCCGTGAGGCGAGCGCGTCGCCGTGCCGAGCGCTGCGAAGTCCGCTTCAGCACTGTTCGAGTAACTGTCCCGTTAGAGACGGGATCGTAACTCTTATCCCCCTAGTCAACATGTGCTGTTTTTGCCCCACCTTTTCAGTCAAAAGTCAAAAGGCACCGGTTTGCCGTCTTGGGAGTGAGAACGCGTTGACCAGGACAGGTAGTTTTTTATTTCTGTCAAAGAGCAAACGGATACAGGATTTCCCAGACCCCCCCCCCCCCCTCACTTACAGTTCTAATGGGGCATTCAGAGGACCACAAACTTGTGTTGATGGAAAGTGTTGTGTGCTCACTGATCTAGCGCCACAAACGGACACTGCAACAATGGCAGTACAACCACGTGAAAGCACTTCACGTTAGCCCCCCTTAGCTTGGGCTATGAGATACAGGAAAGGAGGATGAATAAAGACAGCGTGAAAGTAGTGATCGACCCCCCCTCCCCCCAAGAAAACAAAAACAACAAAGAAAAACTAAAACCAGACCGTTGAACTTGGATCTCCTCGTAATCACTACCACCTGTCTAGTCAAATGGTCTCTTGCCTCCCTGCTGCTGCTGCCTCCTGTATAGTCTGTTAGACTCCCAACTTCCCAGTCATCACTGCCTCCTTTAGCCTAAAAAATAGTCTTGGATCTACCTGACCGCTTCATCTCGATCACCAGCTGGAAATATGGCCTCAGTGTGACCAGCAGGTACACATGGACAGGGTGCACTTCTTGTCACATGAGAACATTCAATTGGACGGCGCCGCCCTCTACCTCTACCAGATACAGAGCGCAAGAAACACAAAATGAAAATCTTTTGAATATATCTCTGCCAATAACTCAGGTTGGCAACAAGTGGGGGCCAATTAAGCCACCGGCCAGTTAACTTGGTCGACTCTGTAACGCGTGCAAATCTTAGACAGGCCATGAGAGGGGATTTCATTCTCTTGCGTACTGGCCTGGAACCTGGAGTGGGCTTTCAGTTCAGCCGTTGGCTACTAAAAGCTCTCTGATGGATGTTAGTTTTATTATTATCATTGTTATTATTATGATGATTATTATGATTATGATTATTGTGATGATTGTTATTATTATGTGGTTATTTGTACTGCAGGTTCTGATCTACGGGGGAAACAGGGAAATCCTACACCCCTTAACCCACAAAAAAAGGTTTTGACGTGATGGCTCTACAGTTGAGGGTTGGTCTGTGTTTGGCTGGAGCTAATCTTGCAAACTGCTGGACTGATCAGTGCCAAATCACTGTTTTTCTTTCAATGTCATGAATTGGTACACACGGTCGAATAATGGTGTGGCCTCATGTGGATCTCGGACTTCATGTGTCCAGACTGTGACTTCAGTCACCCATATCTGACATATGAATCCTATTTGTGCAAGGTTTCAGGCCTGTACGGCTGACATTAACATCCGTTATTATTATTAAATCAATCAAGTGTGAGCTAGCGTGTTTCTAGCTCCCTGTGCGAACCTCCATGGTTCATCTGTTTGACTTCCCTGCGTAGTATTTGCGCAGTGTTCCTCTTGTGTTTCTCTCTGCAATTGCCCTGTCATGGACACTCTGCCTCTGTCTCAAGACACTCATGTCTCAAGACACTAGCTCTTTCTTTTGTCTCTCATCGCCCCGTTTGTGGTTTGTCTGTTTGATTGTCGCATTCCTGTATGGTCTCATGACTTTGTTGAATGCTGTGCTCCACCTTGGCTGGTCTGCATCTTGTTCTGTTCCGCTATATGCAAGAATTCTATCATCGTGCACTTTTCATGATTGGTCATGAATGTATTTAAGGCTTAGTTTGTTGTTTGACTGTCTACCTTTGCCATGCAAACGTTATAAGTTCAGTACTTCAACACATCCGTGCTCCCAAATGTGGGCAATCCAAGCTCATTCACTTTGTTTATGAAAGTATTTGAATGAAGATATTTCAGTACAAAACATGTGAAAAAAAATCCCTGTACTGAGTTAGACTATTTTCAGTGTGCACAAGAGAATTTGGTCAGTCCAGCGGTTTGCAAGATCAGCTCCGGACAAATAATCACATGCACGCACACAGACAACCCTCTTACAGATTGCTAGCGACCTTCCGAGCCACTCCATGAAAAGACACCCAAGGGCGAAATATCTGGTCTGAACTGCTCTTCGAAGCAGAAAATCGAGGAAGATGACCAGAGACAATGGCTTCATCTCTTTGCTGGTCTCAAGGCATTGTATTCATCTAGCTCCGCATCAAGCGCCTCTGCGGAAAGCTGCTGTTTATTTCCACCAGACCCGCCTGCAGCCCGGCCTGTGGATCCTCCGGCACTGTTACCTCCAGACGGTTTCTGCGTGCCTCCAAAGCTAATACCACGATTCCTAATTATGGTTCCAATACCTCTGCTCAGATCCTGCATGGGAGGCAGCCGCAGTATCTCAGGCGGCTTCGTCATGACCAGCTGTATGTTCATGGGGCGCCCATTTAGTGGTACTCCGTTATATTGTTTCATGGCCTTCAGGGCATCTGCCCTTCTGTCAAAGTGGACGTCTGCGGTGCTCAGACTCCTTCCGGACCGGTCGTAATGGACTGCAGCCTTTTTCAGATTACCAAACTCGGCAAAAAGTTCCTGGATATCTGCATCAGAGACACCATAGTGTAGGTTTGTGACCAGGAGCTGCCCCCCAGTATCCACAATCAGTCCTGCACCGCCGCCACCAGGACTGCCATTAAAGCTATTGTCGAATAGGTCATGGTGCCACTTACCCGGAAGCTGTTTAGGTGGCCTGCTGTACGGCATGGGTCTGCGTTGGCCGTGTTGGTTCCTAAAGGGTCCGCCGGACCCACCTACTCTAAAGTCATCTCGGCCACTGCCTGAGCGGCCACGACCATATCGCCAGGACATATCCATTTTATCGGCCATTATGCCTAATCCGATATAATGGTTACGTTCGGGCACACCTCGTGCCCCACTGTTCAAAATATATATTCAATATAATATGTGTAAATGCAGAAGACAAATCCAATGTATGTGCAAATATACAGCAACAAACACCCCAACATCAACGAACGGGTACTAATTTAATTATTTGAAGTGCTTCTGCTCGAAGTCAATAAATAGGCCAGTGTGACGTCATTTGAACGTAGCACAAACTATTTCCCAAATGCGTTCTTCCTGGCAGACTCCCCTGCCTTGCGGTAAACTCCAAGCAAACATTGGAGAGATCTAAACTGTGTTACATTATGTAGATATGAACAAACGTAAACTAATGTATCTCTACAAAGCAATAAACACTTTCAAGTGAGTAATAATTGTACATGTGCGAAGTGAGCGATGTCATACGGACACTCATACAGACAGGGACCTACACACAAAGCCAGACATAGGAGCGGTTAGCCCCGCTCAATAACAGGGGCTACTGTGACATTATGAGTCAACACTGCTGTTATATTAAAGTCTGCCTACAAGAAGTGTGTTTATCTTACTTGCATTCAGTTTTTGCACTTTTCTTTTATTATTTTCTGATACACAAATACAGAAGACCAGTGTTTCTCATTTGGACCAGTGCCCCCTATTCAATATCCAGTTCCTTTACTGACCCCATACCCAATTCAAATGTAAGCTATTTGTGTTGTGTATTGTGTATCATTTCCAAATATCAGATTTTACATTAAACTGGACTGTGATTATTATTATGTAATTATTAGCCCACTTCCCAGATAATAAATCATGCTACGACCATAAGTAGAATGGATGTCAGGCCCTGTCACATCAGGCCCCTTTCCATGGTGCCCCTCACCATGGTAACATGCCTGACATCACTGTCACAGCCCTGCAACATGATACTGACATCATCAGTATCATGTCAATATTGTCTTAGTATCATGGTCAGCATCATGGTCGGTATCATGTCAGTATCACAGTCAGTGTGTTTCATGACCAGTATCATGGTCAGTATGATTCATGACCAGTATCATGTCAGTATCATGCCAGTATTGTGTATTGTGTATGCTGCCAGTAGGCCAGGCACATGCATTTTATATTGTTTGAAAATGAAATATTTATCTTCAACAATTTCATAATGGAAATCAATAGGGGCTCTGATTGGGCTGAAACCTTCCCCAAATTTGGAGTCATACATCATTGATACGTCACAGATGGCTGACATCACAGACTGGCCACATGAGGCCCATGCCGTTCCTTAAACTTAAACTTAAAGTAGCCACTTTTCAAAATAACAGTGATGCTGATCAATAATGAGTTATGATTGCTATTGATAGTGGCTTTATTTTTAGGTTTACCACTTTAAACCAACATCCTTATTCCAGTTGTTGTTTCTTGTAGACCGGTTATTTCCACCATGCAACACTTGTCATGACAAAATATAAAATAGGGGTTACGTTAAGTATATCGTTATTGTTGGGTGGAAACCATGTATGTTTAGTATTTATCATTTTAGAAATGATTTAGAATAGTGAAAATAGCCGATCTAAAAGCACACAACACCTCGCAGGCTCGCACCATGAAGCGTTGTGTGCTTGTATATCTGCTATTTTCACTATAGTTTTGTGCAACAGTCTTGTATGGTGAAGCAGAGCTTTACTTTACTTTACGAAATAAATGTTTGAAACTTGGAGATGCGAGGTTTCTGCCCGACGATGTAGTTGCGCTGATCCGATAGACTGAACTTCCTTGGGTCCTTAGCAATACACATCCGAAAAATTAAGTTGAATGGTTGAACGCTTCTTGAGACAATGCTAATAAGTACATCTTAGCAATGAGTCAGAGTACTTAATTCTATGTCATCTATATGACATCAGAACTATGACGTTAGTAGGCTACTGTGAAGTCAGGCATCTTCATTTTAGGGCAAAAACCAGGAGGACACATATCAGATTGTTGGATTCCTGGAATTGACAAATAACACTTCTCAGAATGTGGATTTACTTCCACCAGCAGCTTTGGTACAGGGACTGCTTGTTTTTTTCTTCCATGGAAAGACTGTGAAAAGGTTTCTCATGGCTGTGTTGAGATGTATTATGTTGCAGGCAAGAGTTGATTACTTGCGCCATGAGTAAAAGCTTTTGATTGAACAGAGTTTATGATTTCTGGCTGACGTTTGCTAAGAGTTAACAGCACGGCAATGGACGTCTGCCCAGAAGTCCATATTTGGGCAATGGTTGTACTAAACCTGTATTACATCATGCCCAACGGCATAGAGGCCCATATAAAGACTTCCAGCATCTGGAAAAAGATTCAGGATGTTCCAGTCTGCATTGAATTGAACTACTAGCTTTTGGGTTATGCTTTTTTCCCTCAATCATATGAGGAATGCCAAGAGAGCTCACAAAGAATGAAATCCAAAAGATCTGGATTGCGTCTAATGATGACAAACCTGTGGTCCGCAGGAGATCCGGTTGGGGGCCACTCCTGGCTAACCCCCCCACTATCATAGTCATGGTTGGTCTGCCCGCTCGAGGCAAGACCGCCATGTCCAGAAAAATCACCCGTTACCTCAACTGGATCGGCATACCCACTAAGGTCTTCAATGTTGGAGAATATCGCAGGGAGGCAGTTAAGTACTACAGCTCCTATGACTTTTTCAAGCCTGAAAATGAGAGTGCTGTGAAAGTCAGACAGAAATGTGCAATGAATGCATTAAGGGATGTCAAGTCCTACTTAAGCGGGGGTGGTGGCCAGGTCGCGGTGTACGATGCCACCAACACCACAAGAGAACGACGAGGGATGATCCTCCAGTTTGCCAGGGAAAATGGCTTCAATAGCTTCTTCAGCGAGTCGGTGTGCAACGATCCCATTATCATTGCGTCTACCATCACGGACGTAAAGGCGTCAGGCCCAGACTACCAGAACACTAACAAAACGGATGCCATTTTGGATTTCCAGAAGAGGATTGAATGTTACAAAGCTTGTTACCAACCTTTGGACCCTGATACTTATGACAGGGATCTGTCCTTCATCAAAGTGATCGACGTGGGCCAGCAGTTCATTGTCAACCGTATACAGGACCACGTCCAGAGTAAGATTGTGTTCTACCTGATGACCATCCACGTACAGCCCCGCACCATCTACCTGTGTCGCCACGGAGAGAGCCTGGACAACCTGCAGGGACGGCTGGGTGGAGATTCCGGCCTCTCGCCGCACGGCATAAACTTTGCGGCTGCCCTGGCTCGGTTTGTGGAGGAGCAGAATCTGAAAGATCTGAAGGTTTGGACCAGCCAGCTCTGTCGCAGCATCCAGACCGCCGAAGACCTGAATGTACCCTATGAGCAGTGGAATGCCCTAGACGAGTTGTATGCCGGGGTGTGTGAGGAGATGACGTACGATGAGGTGAAGGATAAATACCCGGAGGAATTCGCACTGAGGGACAAAGATAAGTACTACTACCGCTACCCTATGGGGGAGTCTTACCAGGACATGGTGCAACGTCTTGAGCCGGTGATTCTGGAGCTGGAGCGGCAGGTGAACGTCCTGGTCATCTGCCACCAGGCCGTCATGCGCTGCCTCCTGGCGTACTTCCTGGACACGAGCGCAGACGAGATGCCCTACCTGAAGTGCCCCCTCCACACGGTGCTGAAGATCACCCCCGCCGCCTATGGGTGGAAAGTGAAGTCGATCTCGCTCAACGTGGAGGCAGTGAACACACACAGAGACAGGCCTTGAGAAGGTGTAGAGGGGTCCTGGTGTTTTGATCAGGAGGAATAAGCGGGAACTCTCTTACCCCCTGCCCAACATCTAGAAGGCCCTCATCTGGCATCCTTGTGGCGCATCCTGCCAACCCAGAAGACTATAGGGATTTGAATCCAAAGCAGTGCCTCCAACTAACTGATGTTCGAGAGTGGGAAGCTGGGCAGGGAGGGCGATCCCTGTCACTGCAGTGACTCCTATAGGTTGATCAGGTGTTCTGCATGCATTATGGAAGAAAACCACAGTTAAATGAAGGAATAAAAGCCACACCATTTTAAAGTTAATAATTTATTTTATTTTATTCATTAGTTTCTTATATGTTGTCCTAGTTTTTGTTTCATGACTTTAATTCATTTCATAATTTTTTATAATATCCTCGTCAACTTTTATGTATTCCATGATATGTCTGCCAATCAACATGAGAATCTTTCAAAGTTTTGGTTGAGTTTGATACAGATTCGGACTGCTACGCAGCCCTCACACTGAGTCCTAGTGACTTCTCTTATCACTATGACTCTAACACGTGTCTGAAACGCGGGTGAACGCTAACCTGCCGTCACGAGTGAATGCTAACCTGCCAACACAGGTGAATGCTAACCTAATGAATAAGCCTAAACCTTAACCCTAACCCTATAAGTAGGCCTACTGGGGATTCGAAACAGCGGGACATCGAAATATCAATTGATTAACCATTTAAACCCCAGCATCCGTATTGTGGGGAAAGCTTCCACTGAAAATAACAGATCGACATCCTCGACAAGCTTGTCAATCTGCTATTTTCAGCAAAAGCCTTCCCCACAATAACTGAACTGAATTCCGGTGAATCGCACTTGTAACAGACTATAGATAGATATAGCTACCGGCGGTGTTGCTTAACTACTAAAGTGAATTTTACCAGCTCATATGCTTTAACTTAAAGGCCTGTCCATACTTGTCTCTGACCACCAAACTTTTCGTTGTAGAGTTCCGACTTTCCGACGTGTAGCTTTCCAAACTCTAATTCATGGCAATGCTTTTCAGAAGATGTGAGTGACGTCATTTTGTAGTTGAACCGGACCTTTCTGACGAAAGGTTCGGTGGTCGGAGACAGTATGGACAGGCCTTTAAGTTAAGACATAAGAGCTGGTACTTAAGACAATCAAAATAGAGCCCATATGACTTTAATAACATGACTTAGTTTGTACATGTGTATCACACACAACTGTCACACATGTACACACTTTTACAAACCTAACACATCTTTGATTTCCACTGTAAAAACAATGTTGAATTTTTAAGGAGTAAGATTACACGCAAACATTACAAGCTAATGGCAGGTTCATGATCAACTTACACAGTATCTGTGTAATACACAATACTCCAGTTAAACCTGACGAAGAGCCTTGGTTTGAAATGTTGTCAATAAATGTCTAACGTTTAGATAAAATGTGCAGCTAAAACTCCTCATAATTTGGATTTATTCAGCTTAGGTGCAGGGAGTGCAGTGTTAACAGTAGCAAGTTGTTACTTGCTTTGTTGAGATACATTCATTTACAAGCTTGTTCATGTCAGAATCAGGGGCGTCACACCAAATTCTGGGCCCTGGGTACAAGGATTCACTGCGGGCCCCCCATGAATGTTAACTATTGAAAAATAGCAGATATACAAGCTCACAGCGCCGCACCGAGTGCCGCGCTGCGAGCTTGTAGATCTGCTATTTTTGAAAAATCGTGAAAATGTGTGCAAGAAACCTATGTCAAGGACCCCCAAGATGATATGTATTTGGCCACGGACCCCGATCTCAAAATATTTCGTTCCAGGGACCCCCAGAAGCAGAATTTGAGTTAGAAATGGTTTGCTTAAAAAATACATATATTCAGATTTTCACCCATTTTCACAACTTTTCAAAAATAGCAGATCTACAAGCTCGCAGCGCGCTGTGAGCTTGTATATCTGCTATTTTTCAATAGATAAAGTTATTAGGGCCCCTCCACCACCTTGGGCCCCAGTAACTCAGTCCCACTTTCCTACCCCTTGTGACGCCCCTGGTCAGAATCATATTGAACAGAGTTTAGATCTCTTGTGGATGCTTGCTCAGAGTTAACCGCAAGGCAGGGAAGTCTTCATTTGGGGAAATCGCGCTCTTTCGAACGACCATCATTTCGACCGGAGGGTTAGCGACTCACTCCACGGAGGTTAGGGTGAGGGTTAGGGTCGGGTGTCGAAAAGATGACATGTAGTAACCGCGACACGCTCCCCTTCATTTGCCATTAAAACATTCATAATACATCCTCGGCCATGACTGAACTTTAGTTTAGTTCCCCCCCCCCCCCATTAATACCTAACTGGCATTGCTATTTGGAACGTTTCATTAATGACGCATCTCATGTGCACTCTGTTAATCACAAATTGTGTTCCACACAGGGATGGGACGATAGTCGTTGTTATCGATTATCGTGATAAAAAACCTTTTATTTGCCAAGCAGCATATCTGGTAGAAACCCTCTAAATATTTGGTAAAACGGATTTGGAAATCTCTACCAAATCTCTTTGCCAAAAAATAGCCGATCTACAAGAGTTGTGAGCTTGTAGATCTGCAATTTCTTTGGCAAATGTTCCGCTCCAGGATAATGGATTTTGGGGATAGATTCAATATTCATATCATCCATTGTAGGCTGTATGGAAGTCCATATTTGGGCAACCGTTTGTTCTATGTCTGTGTACATCATGTCTAAGGCAAAGGCCTACATAATGATATCCAGCAGGGTAAAAGAGGGAAGCATTATCGGGTATTCTACATAATACATTTCCATTGAATCGTCGTCCATATAAATCTAGTTTAGCTGTAAATCACCCAACAGCAGTCATGACAGAACTCCTTGTTGGAATCAACGGCTTTGGTCGCATAGGTCGTCTGGTTTTGAGGGCTTGCCTCCAGAAAGATATCAAGGTTGTGGCCATCAATGACCCATACATTGACCTCCAGTACATGGCCTACATGTTCAAGTATGACTCCACGCATGGACGTTACCATGGCGAGGTCAACCACCAGGATGGCATGCTCATTGTCGACGGGAACGTCATACACGTGTACCAGCACATGAAAGCAATAGAGATCCCCTGGAGTAGTGCTGGGGTGACCTACGTCGTGGAGTCCACCGGGGTATACGTCAGTCTGAAGAGGGCCTCCGCTCACATGCAGGGCGGAGCTAAGCGTGTGGTAATCTCTGCCCCCTCTCCCGACGTCCCCATGATTGTCATGGGAGTCAACGAGAGCAAATACGACCCCGACACCATGACCATCGTCAGTAACGCCTCCTGCACCACCAACTGCCTGGCCACCCTGGCTAAAGTCATCAATGACAGCTTCGGCATCGAGGAGGCCCTGATGACCACCGTGCATGCGTACACAGCCACCCAGAAGACCGTGGACGGTCCCAGCACCAAGGTGTGGCGCGACGGTCGAGGCGCCCAGCAGAACATCATACCTGCGACCACCGGCGCTGCCAAGGCTGTGGGGAAAGTCATCCCCGAACTCAACAACAAGTTGACAGGCATGGCCTTCCGGGTTCCCGTGGCCGACGTGTCCGTCGTGGACCTGACGTGCCGTCTGTCTCGCCCCGCTAACTACGACCAGATCAAGGAGGCGGTGAGGACCGCTTCGCAAGGTCCTATGAAGGATATACTGGCATACACCGAGGATCAGGTGGTGTCGTCTGACTTCATCGGTGACACCCACTCGTGCATCTTCGATGCTGGAGCTGGCATCTCCCTCAACGACAACTTTGTCAAACTCATTGCCTGGTACGACAATGAGTTTGGCTACAGCCACCGCGTGGCCGACCTGCTGCTGTACATGCACTCCTTGGAAGTTGTCCCGGAAGAAGAAGTCGTCCAGGAGGAGTAAGAAACCCCAAAATGGCAGTACTAAGAGGTGGTTGAAACTTTGGCTCGCTAAGGCTTGATAAGAGGTCAGAGTTTTGCTCCCTGTGGACTGGAACAACATTAAGGAGTTGTAATATTCTACCAAGGCAACAATAGCACCAGCCAATACATGCCTAACCTCATGAACCCCTGACGTCCCTATTCTGGGGCAAACATTCCAAGAAAATAGCAGAGCTATAAGCTCACAGTGCGTCGCAAAACGCAAAACTGGTGTTCTCACCTCTGGTCAGCATTCACATGAATGCTCCTGCTGTCTCGGGTGAGACCTACAGGGAGGAACAGAGAGAGTTGGGGAAATGTACGAGATAGGAAAAGGTGGCGAGGCCACAGAGAATATGTAGACTATCCTCTCCCAGGATGTAGGTGTTGAGTAACACCTGCACTTCTGGGACACAGCCACAATGGCCAGATCCCATTATTCCTTCCTCTAGACCAGTGTTTCTCAACCTTTTTTTAAATTCAAGGACCTAGAAGTTTAGTGTGCAAGTTTAGTGTGCAGTGTACAAATGGGCCATGGATCCCCATTTGATACCAAATCTTCAGTGTTCATTTAACTGAGGGGGTATAAATGGAACCAAATGCACCCTAAGGGACCACTGGGGGTCCCTCGACCCCATGTTGAGAGCCAGTGCTCTAGACAACCTGTCACCTTCAGGCTGTGACGAAGGCCGTACAACCAGAAGCCCACTTCCACGTTTAAGATCTGCCTACCATCCGCCGCCATCTTGGATGGTCGCTCAGAACAGCACAGAACCACTACCTACTCAGACAAAGAAGTAGAATTCCAAGTGGAAAAAGAGTGGTATGTTCTACAATACACTTTTACACCCTTTCTCTTCTAGCTATTTTGTTGTTTTCCAACCGAAAGTCCATTTTGACGCTGTCCTGTGTGTTTTGTTTCATTTAAACTCAAAGTTTTAACATCTCATCTAGATGTCTAGACTACAGAGTTAAATACATTGTCTCAAATGTCCACTTTTATTGATGCCGTTGTTTAGTTCTTTAGTACCAGTTTTGTTGTTGTGGCATGTCATTTGTTATCAAGTCAAATGTACTTAAAGTATAAAGCACTTTGAGAGACACCTCTTAACCAAAAGGCTGTACAGAGTTAACCCTGTACAGGTAGCTGAATCAGAAACCATTAACAGAAACCATCAACATGGACGCTATATGCCTTTGTGTCTTTCTATTTATTGCAATATTTGTAAAATGAACCCATCATATTGAAGTTTTTTGTAAATTAATTTAAATATGTGTCACTGCAAGCGCAAATTCTGAATGAATGTTAATGTATGACAAACACACTCACAAACGTCCTATGATTGCTATTGCTAGAACAGTAGCAAGAGTGTGTCGTCCGTGGCTAATCTCGCAAACCACTAGACCACTCAATGTTATTGATACACACTGACATTAGGCGTAATCCCCTTTTTATAGCTTTTTGTGTTGTTTTGTGTGTGTAGTGTAGTGTAGTGTAGTGTAGTGTAGTGTAGTGTCGCTTTGAAAACAGTCATGCTTTTTAGTTTTTATTTATTTTTATGTCTTTTGTTTACAATGAAGCTCAGGGCTGTACTAAATTTTTCCCAACTGCGTATGCACCAGCCCTGTTTGGATGGAGTCTGTTAAGCCCACATCTGGCATGGAGTAGGGAATAACTACTGTACTTACACACTCTGAAGCCTCAGATATGGCACTTGTCATTAGCCAAGTCACCAATATTTAACTCCACATACATGCATTTGTACTAATAGTGTTAAATCTGAATCAAATGGCCAGGCAATGCAGCATACGATAATGTGTATTCAGTACCAACTGGACCTTACCCAGGAAGAACTGGTAACCAGACCTGCAGCACCTCAGAAATGGGAAGCCGTAATGCTGTTCTGAAGAAACTAGAGAGACAACATAAGGACAGGATTATACAACAGCAAAACCTTTTCCTTTTATGTTTAGCTTTTTTATTAAACAATAATGTAGAGAGACAGGAAACCATGATCTCATTTTGTCTGTACACTTAACTGGTTGAGTGGTGCTCTCTCAACTGTATCAGCTAACACACTGAACACACTGATGCTGACAGAACCCTCGCTAAAAGCCCCAGGACAACGATCCACTCATCCTAGACTCTTCGCCCTCCTGGCCCCCAAACTATGGAATAAACTCCCTGTTGCACTTGGAATGTCACACTCACTCCCTAGCTTCCGGCGTGGTCTGAAAACTCACCTCTTCAGACTCCACCTCAACCCATAACACTTGCCTACCCTCAATGACCATACATGTCATTTAGATAGCATTTTTTATATATAAGTTTGTTTTTACTGAATAGGTGTGTGGTCTACTCATGTTTTACTTTACTTTACTATTTCTATGCATTCGATATATACGTGTTGATGTATTGATGTATTGATGTATTGCCTTGCTTATTATCGCGCTCTAGTCTAGATTAAGAGTGTCTGCCAAATGCCTAAATTGTAAATTGTAATTGTAAATTGCTCTCAACTGTGGCCTTATGGCATTGCGGCGTCCATCATGTAAGGCCCCACCCTTCTAGCTCACTGACCATGCACCACTGGGAGTCCCCAGATAATCTGTGTGTTTTGTATGTAGTGGATATTCAGACGTTGTGCCTTCTGTGTTCTATATATTTGATTGGCCGGGGTGCTTGGCCAAAAGATTGCAACTGCTTCAGTTTAGGTTTAAGGTTTTTATTTTTTTCCCCTTTTCTGGAGGCATTGATGCTTTATTTAGATAGGAAGGTGTAGAAAGGCATGGTCAGTGCAGCAATTTTGTCAGAGCCACTGGGCACCCCTTTGCTTTCACCCCTTTGCTTTCTTTTTTGTTTGGTGTAATATCATATTCGGCAGCAGGGCTGAAATGTGGGTTCAATGTTTATGTACAGTTCATTATGTAAACCCAGTTTTATGAATAAAAGTGAACCTGTAACCTATACCAATTCCATTTTTTGCACAGTGTAGCAATGCCACAGCTGAGTCATTGAGGGTGAAAAAGTATATATATGGCCATTTCACTGAACTTAAAATATGCCTAATGCTGCGGCAATCATTTTGCAATCAGGGTCCATACTAAGCTCAGTGTTGAATTAGTCCGGATTCACGCCCCCGCCCCCCCTATCTTTTCTGAGCAGTCGCGCCTCTCACGCAAACGGACATGCATTGATGCCAAAACCCCCCAAGTTCACTCCTCAACAACGCTTTAGTGTCAAAACAGGGTGTTTTAACAAAGAAACAAGCTTGTATGCATACCCCCAAACATTGAATCAGCACTGCAACACTGACTATGCTACTCAGGGAATCATCAAGAGACAATCTAAGTTTGTAATGTTAATTGTGTTAATAGTTATATAGTGTTAACCTGACTTCGCCAGATGGTGGCAGCAGTGCGTACCGTCCTACTTTACCATCTGAAACTGCTCAGGGAGAGTTGATATCACTCGTAATGTCCCGGGCCGGACCAATCAGCGGCAGCTACGGGCGGGCTCTGAGCGGCTCTGAGCCAATAGAGTCTGACTGCAGACCACGTGGAAACCTAGGAGGCGGATTCTGTATGTAACGTCATGCAGACAGGCCAATATGAGTGTTTGGAGTTGGCACTCCCAGACTGTGATAGACAGACGGCCCCATCCAATCACCTGCTAAAGAACTTGAGACAATGGCCCGCCCCTTACATCGGGTCTGCTCGAGCAATCCCAGATGGTAAAAGTAGGGCGGTATGCAGTATACGCTCTACTGCCACCATCTGGCGGAGTCAGGTTAATATAGTGTTGATATTATCATAATAAAATTGGCTGATGGGAGGAACGGCTGGCCGGTGGACGGACGGACCAGGTCGTCACGCTCATATGTCATTATGACGTGGCCATAGATTCAATGTACATTATTTGTTTTTTGATAGTATAATGTTCAGACAGATAATTATTGGTTTACCTATGATCATAGATTACTGAGGCACTGCACCGTCTCTATGTTTGATGTGTACACCCAGTGGTCTCCTACCATTCTGGTTGGAGACCAGGCTTGATCATAGAGTTATAGGGCTTGATGGCTTATGGCAGTGTTTCTCAAATGGGGGTATGTGTACCCCTAGGGGTACATGGGGGTACTGCAGGGGGTACGTGAGAAAAATGTATGTATTTTACTGTTGGTTAATGATAAAACATTGACAGAGATGGTGTGAACCTGCTCATCTGTATATTTCTAAACCAAATGACATAAATTACTTGACTAGTAGTGACTGTTATTGAATAGAAAGCAATGTTTATTTGCCATTATGCTGTTTTATTTTTAATGTAATGGTATTGGAACTGGACTTTTGTTGTAACTTTTGCTGTAGTCAGAGGATACTTGTAACAAGTTTGAATAGAAAGTTCCCTTCTTGAATCCTGCATAATAAATTGGACATTATATTGTCCAATCAGAGATTAGTAAAAGGTGATGTCAAGCAAAGCATAACCAATGGTGTCTAATTGGACATTACATTGGACATGACAGCCTATAACAACCCTTACAGCACTCGGAGGGTTTACAAAACACAGGTTCACTTGCTGGGAAGAAATACTCAGACCAAATACAATAGTGTGTTGCCTATAGCAGTGTTTCTCAACCACTGTGCCTGGGGACCTTTGGTGTGCCCCTGAGAAGGGTCAAGTCACTCAAGTGTGCCCCTTGAAACTGCTTGAAAGCCAGTATATTTATCATTTTAAAAATGATTCAAACTAGTGAAAACAGCCGATCTACAAGCACACAACGCCTCACACCGCGAGGCGTTGTGTGCTTGTAGATCGGCTGTTTTCACTACTGTTGTGCGACAGCCTTGTTTGATGAAGCAGGGCTTTACTTTGCAAAGAAACGTACAAATTTGAAATTTGGAGATACAAGGTTTCTTCCCGACAGTGACGATATTTACACCCCATTATGTTGGTGTGCCCATGGATTCTTGGGACATGAAAAGTGTTCCCATGCAGAAAAAAGGTTGAGAAACACTGGCCTATAGCAACCTCACTAATAAATACAAAAATTGCACTTATGTCAAAAACGACACACGTGTACGAGCCGTTCTATCTGTGACGTTAGTTATCTCCATACATGGAGTTCTGTGCTCGTATCTATCTATCTATGAATTATCCATTCATCAAATGGGGAAGACCCTTGAAAAAAAATAACACCGGGTGACTTCATCCAATGGGAAAACCCTTGAAATAACACAGAGTGACGACATTTATTTATACATTAGCCAAATCTATGTCTGTCTGTCTGTCTGTTGATGACATCACCATCATCACCATCAACAGCCAATGAGGGACCAGCATTCTTGGTGACCTCACCATCAACAAGTGCAGCCTGATATAAATGCAAGGCGCGTTCTGCTGGAGCACAGGTAGGCCATAAATTATTCAAAATCTATGTACCTGTATGTGTGTGTGTGTTTATGCCCAATTAGCCAATCACAGGCTGGTGGATTGGAGTGCTTCACATGACATTTCAGCCAACCAGACTATAAATGGGCACAATTTCCATGATTGGCCAAGTTTCACGTGACATCATAATATCTTACTATAAAACGGGAGAAAAGCGGGCGCAAAACCTCTAATAATCAACAAAGACAGAAATGTGCATGTATATTCTGACGTCGCCATTTCGTCGTGATGGGATATTGTTGATGTCAGAATGACATCTCTCCCGACCATCTGGATATATAGTATATTGTCAAAAGAACTAAATGTCATTTATTTGTCAGATTTTCTTGGCGAGCGATGGGCAACGCTGGTGTAACGAGTTCCAGAAGCGAGGGTGTCGGCGATCAACCGGAAAACCTGTCTTCAGCCGCTGTATGTGAACACTACGCGAGAAGGTGTTTATTGAAGGCACCCTGCTGTGGTAAACTGTATGTCTGTAGACTGTGCCACGACGCAGCGGAGAACCACCAGATGGACCGCTTCCAGGTCAAAGAGGTGGAGTGCATGGAGTGCCACACGTTGCAGCAGGTGACGCGCTCTTGCCAGCAGTGTCACGTACAGTTTGGGGAGTATTACTGTGACATATGCCACTTGTTTGACCAAGACAAGAAACAGTACCACTGTGGGCCCTGGTGGATATGCAGGATTGGGCCAAGCGACAGGTTTTTCCACTGTGAAAAGTGTAGCCTGTGTTTACCCAGTGACACGCGCGGAAACCACAAGTGTGTTGAGAACGTGTCGAGGCAGAGCTGCTCCGTGTGTCTGGAGGACCTGCACACTTCCAGGATTGAAGCCGTTCCTCTTCCATGTGGCCACCTGCTGCACAGGACATGCTTTGTTGCCATGGTCCAAACAACCCTACAGCCGCCGCGCTGCCCGTTGTGCAAGCACACTGCCTCCAACATGGAGGAACATTGGAAGTTTTTAGACAATGCCATTGCCTGGATTCCCATGCCTCTTCAACAACAGGCCACAACGGTCAGGATCATATGCAACGACTGCCAGGCTCTCTGCACGGTGCCTTTCCATGTTTTTGGCATGAAATGTGGCGACTGTGGCTCCTACAACACGGACGTCATTGCAGCAGTCCCACAACCGGACGCCCCACCACAACCAACAGATCCAGGAGAATAAACCTATAAGAAGCCGATGTGGAATCAAGTTGATATTGGTACAGTAGGGTGGATGATGTCTGTTTTACAGCACGGCCACCCATCGACGTCAGAAGCACCAGCCACCATTCGTGGGAGCAATGGGGTGCATGTTGACGGTGTTGTGGCTTTCAACACGCCTGATGCTTGGAGTTCAACCAATAGGATGTTAATGTTCTGGTTGCCCAGAATACATTTTGTTTGTTTTCTGCTCATGCCATAACAAGAAAACATTTGAAGGAAAATGATATATTTCTTTTGGCAAATTTTGGTGAGAGAAAAGAAAAGTACAGAACCTGAGAGAACCCGGACAACAAAGTAGAGTAAACTCTGCTATATTATTGTATTAAAAATCACACCCGTGTGAAGTGGAGCTGTGTGTGTGTGTGTGTGTGTGTGTGTGTGTGTGTGTGTGTGTGTGTGTGTGTGTGTGTGTGTGTGTGGATCATGTGTACCGATTTTTGTGACATTTGAAGAAAATATGTAGGAAAAGGAGCAAAAAGTGTGTTTTGGAGAAAATTCAAGATGGCGGACAATCTATCATGGCGCAAATGGGCGTGGCCTATATGGGGAGATGCGTCATGGCCCAAGGAATCCAGGGAAAAAATATTTTTAATTTTCCGACCTACGGTTCAAGAGTTACAGGCCAAAACGTAAAGTGGGGTGTTATGGCGCCACCATGCGGCCAAATGACACAATTATTTTTCATTTAATCCTTGAAATCATTATGAACCTCCTCTCCAAGTCTTGAAACTCTAGCCCCTATGGTTTGCGAGAGACAAATAATTGAATGTGAGTTTTTGCGATTCCCATTATAAGTCAATGGGGAAAATTAATTCACTAATAAATTAATATCAATTAAACTATAGAACCTTTCTCTTAGAAAAGTAATAGCCCACGATTCCCGAGTAAGCCGGTCGATTTGACATATGGCGCGAGTGTGTGGTGGCAAAACTGTGGGACTAGTGGCGTGCCGAAGTTTAGGAAGTTCAGGCTACATACACACACACAGACACACAGACACACAGCCACGTATAGGGAGCCTGTGCTTCACACAGCTCCAAAAAGCAACGTGTCTATCTTTCTTTTTTTTACTAAATCAAGTCAATATGGCTTGGATAGGCTGGGAACCTTGCCCAACCTTGGAGTCATACTTTTCCTACAGAGACAGCGGGGTCTCTTTTGCAGAGGAGACCTGCAAGTTAGTGTCTGAAAGGAATACAACAGGACGAATGGTATATTATACAGTATACATTTGAATATGCTGATAGTTTTTCTCCATTGACTTGAATGGGAAAATGCAAACATTAAACTTTGACTGACATCATAGATTGCTGACGTCATAGACCACATGAGACTGACACACTATGTCCATATATGGGCATTCCAAGATATGGGCTTAATATGGATGACATCAAGGATCTCCATATATGGGCATAAAAAGGACATGGACGGAATGGTTAGCACCTCAAATAGGGACAAGGACTGACAGATACAGAGATATCCATATGGGCATGAAAGGGACAAATGTATATTGGTGTCAGTATCCTGGTCAGTATCCTGGTGTCAGAAGTACAGGCGTAGTGGCAGCTCTGAGCTCTGAGTAGGATTGTGCATTCACTCATGCCATGGTTTTTGAAGCGGTGGAAACCGCTTCCAATGAATGGCTTTGTGTGTATCACGCCCATATATGGTCATTTCAGTCCAGAATGAACAGGCTTTTTCAAAAACAGAATGTCCGTTTAATTACCATGTATGGTGATCTCAGTCCAGAATGAACAGGGTTTTTCAAAAACAGAATGTCCGTTACCTTATGTCCATATATGGTCACTCCAGGCCAGAATGAACAGGTTTTTCCTGTCCCGTACGTGTAAAATATCAGTCCAGAATGAATAGGCTTTTTCAAAAAGCAAAATGTGTGTCCCATGTCCATATATGGTCATTTCAGTTCAGAATGAATAGGCTTTATATGTCCTGTACATCTAGAATATGTGTGCGGTGTCCCTCCCGGTCAGATGAATGGATACTTTGAGGATTGGTCAAGCTTCACATGATAATTTGGCCTTCAGGGTTTATCTGTCTTATTTAAACACTTTATATTTATTTATGTATTTATTTAATTACAAATTCTTATTTTAATGTATGTGTTTTAATCTATTTTATTTTTTAAACCTATTATACCAACTGTCATACCAGCTCTCCAAATACATTCAGAATAGAAGTTTTATCTGTCCACCGCTTCAATTCGAACCGAGGTTTGATTTTTGTCTAACTTTTGACGATAACAAGGTCATTCTGGCCTGCGCTCACACACAGTGGTTAACATTTTTGGGTGCCTGCTCTAAACACCACAAAAATGTATTGAATGATCAATTTATTCTTAGAAATTCTGACATAATATATAATATATGCCAATAATTATTACTATTTGCAATCAATTCTCAGTTTTTATAAAATGTATTTTCATATATTTTCATACAAAATACCTATTTGTATCGCATACATTTCCCAGACCAGTATTTTGTATTTTTGTATTCTAATTGTGACCCAGATAATGCGTCAAAATACTTTTTGATGTATTTTCGCCCTTCTTGCTCCTAGCCAGAGTTGACACCATATTTGGGCATGACTTGTGACGTCACGCTACTCGTGAGATAGTTGCAGCGAGTCTTTTTAAAAGTGTCACACAAGAGAGCTAATTCACGTTCCCAGCTCGCACCTTTGCCAAGATGTCTGAGTTGGAGGGGACAATTGACAATCCCAAACGACAGGTGCGACTAAAGATGGAGGAAGTCATTGTCCAGACCACCATGACAGAAGAGAATAAGCTGATGGTGGAAAATGCCAAACTGAAGAGCGAAATCGAGGAACTGAAAAAAGAGCTGTTGGAGAAAGAGAAGGGGAGGAGAGTGAGAGACGTGGCCGTGGAAAATGCCAAACTGAAGAAAGACATCGAGGCACTGAAAAGACAGCTGTTGGAGAAGGAGAAAAGGAGAGGTGAGTGAGAGGCGTTGGCCTTGCCCTCAGCAGAGGCCACGCAGCAGGCCAGTGTTGTTGAGGCCACATTTACACGGAAACAATCAGAACAGAAAACGGCAAAGTGCTCTAGAGACCCACCGGCCCTCTGTCTCCCCTGCTGCTGCACCTACAACAAGCCCCCACGCAGGCACAAGGAGGTGGTGAGATACGAATCCAGAAGGTGCATTCTCCGGGTGTAAGCGTCAAACTACATTGCTGTTGGTCGCCGACAGGATAATTGTCGCTCAGATCCTGCAGTGTGAACCAGCGTGATTGTGATCAGAGACGATGTTTCAGTGAATTCATGGAAATGAACGACCCTTGAATTTAAAAGTCATTAAAGCAGAACTATGTAACTTTTTTTGCATTTTGTGAAATGCATTTTGTCCAATCCGTAGACTAGAGTATGTTAATACAATATATATAGTGTATAATTGAGGTGGTTGGCATTCTGTTGAGGGTGCCAACTTGCGCCTTGTTATTTATATCTGAAGTATTGTCCAGGGTATCCGGCCTTACAACCCGGATAACTTCAATCTACAGGTTAACAAAAAAAATCACACCAAGTGTGAAGTGAGCGGTGCTATTTATGAGTTAATCACAGCGTGTCCTGCGAAGCTTGGCCAATGGGACCCTGGGCCTACAACAAACTTTGAGGCATTTGTGCCAAGATGTAGGTCGCTTCAGTTTTTACTTTTTTGAACCACTAGAGGAATCCACTGGGAAACTGTTTTTTTCAAAGATCTCAGGATAAAGAATTTAAAGAGAATGTTTTTCGTCATCGCGGCTACAACGTCATCGCCGATGGCGTATGCAAATCATCTTGTCTATAGTGTATTGTGTAGTTTATCATCAAACCCTGTCTTCCTTTTGAGGAGGCCTGTTTCCACTTGAGCTAATAATAATTAGCTGAACATCAAGCCTCTCCTACCTCATGTTTGTTAGCCAGTGACAGTGTGTTCATTTGAGAATCAGCTGCCCATCAAGTCAACAATGATGGGTGTCAGAACAGTTGTACAGTTTGCCACAGTCACCAGGGCCCTGTCCTTACTGTTGCAGGCTGTCTTCAACGCTGTCATCCCTGACCATGAGGCAGAGGCGTTCATCCCTCCGCGGACAGAGGAGCCTCGATATCTGGACTCTGCGGTGGGCTGGTTGCTGGGCGGCCTGTCTCGCTGGGACGCTGAGCATTTCCTCTTCATCGCTGAGAGAGGCTACCTGTATGAGCACAGCTTTGCCTTCTTCCCCCTCCTCCCGGTCTTCCTACGAGGCCTGGCAGAGACCTTGCTGTGGCCCTTCAGTAGTTGGCTGACAACGCGCGGCCGCCTGCTACTGGCCATCGCTCTTGGTAACAGCGGCCTCTTCCTGCTGAGCGTGGTAGCGCTGTATGCCCTGAGCGGGATAGTTCTGCAGGACAGGCGCCTGGCTCTGCTCTCCAGCCTGCTCTACTGCCTCACGCCCGCCAACGTCTTCATGTTGGCCGGCTATTCAGAGAGCCTGTTCGCCACGCTCACTTTTGGCGGCCTGTTCCTCCTAGAGAAGGGACTCACCTTCAGGGCCTGCCTAGCCTTGGGCTTGGCCACCGCGGCACGATCCAACGGACTGGTGAACATCGGATTCCTGTTGTACCTTCCGTCATTGCGTGCCATGTCCTGGGTACGCGCACGCCGTTCGTCTGGGAAAGGCTACGGCAAAATCTGTCACTACTCCTGGATCATCCTTCGTCTCCTGCCCACGGCTCTTTTGGGAACTGCGATTATCGCCCTGCCATTCTGTGCGTTCCAGTATTACGGATATAAGACATTTTGCTTTCCATCTCTGTCCATGGAGCGGATTCCCCCGGGTCTCCTGTCGCTGGCTGAAAGGAAAGGCTACCGCCTCCCGGATGAAAATGCCCCCCCACCGCTCTGGTGCATGAGACCCCTCCCTCTGCTCTACTCCCACGTCCAGAATGTCTATTGGGATGTGGGTTTTCTGCGCTACTACCAGTTGAAGCAGATACCCAACTTCCTTCTGGCTCTGCCCATGGCCACCCTCGGCATAATGGCGGCTTATGGGTACTATCAAGCTAACCCAGACATGTGCCTGAGACTGGGGCTTTGGGAAATGGGTGCAAATAAGCAGCTAAATAAGCCCACGCGTGGATTTCTCAACCCGCGGGTATTTGTCTATGTTGTGCATTGCACGGCACTGCTGTGTTTTGGGACGTTGTGCATGCATGTGCAGGTTCTCACAAGATTCATGGCGTCCTCCTCTCCTGTTCCCTTCTGGATCAGTGGTCATCTGCTGCTACTCAACGAGCCACTCCTTCACAGAAAGATAACCTCGCCGTCCAACATGCAGTTGCAAACCCACATGCCTCATAACCCACTCACTGCTCTGCTGCCACACTGGAGGGCGTGCTCCCTGACCACGCAATGCATCGTGGGGTACTTTATCTCCTACTGGCTGCTGGGTCTGGCACTGCACTGCAATTTCTTGCCCTGGACTTAAAGGTATAGGGTCATAAGAGACAACTTCACCAGTTACTGGAGTTCTTTCTTTTTCTTTTATGTGTGTGTGTGTGTGTGTGTGTGTGTGACTGTGTGTGTGTGTGTGTGTGTGTGTGTGTGTGTGTGTGTGTGTGTGTGTGTGTGTGTGTGTGTGTGTGTGTGTGTGTGTGTGTGTGTGTGTGTGTGTTATTACTTATGCCAGCAGAGCGTGCAAGTACTGCACATCTCATTCTCAATAATCTTGATTAAACCTTGTTGTGAGCTTTGAATTCTTCCCTGATCGTGTGTTTTACTGTCTGAGTCATTGAACTTTAGCCTGCATATAGAGTTAATATGTTGACTATCAGGATTAAATGTTTTATTGTAAGCTATTATGTCATGTGTCAAACTAATGTTATCCCTCATTCATTTATCATTTTAATAGCACATTAAAAATGCTTTAATGTGGATTTTGCATGTAACTTGAAATGCTAAACACAACCACGGCCATAGGGGGCGGCATAGCTCAGGGGTAGAGAAACTGGTATTAGAGCACGAAGGGTATAAATCCCGAAGGGTTCCCAGTTCGAGTCCGGGCTCCCCCTGAGTTAATGTCGAAGGGTCCTTGGGCAAGACTCTGAACCCCTAATTGCCTCCGGTGAGTAGGTTGTTGCCTTGCATGGCTTCCTCCGCCACCGGTGTATGAATATGTGTGTGAATGGGTGAATGTAATGCACAATCTATGTAAAGCGCTTTGGATTAAAAGCGCTATATAAATGCACCATTTACCATTTACCATATATAGGTTAATATCTCGAGACCGCCTCAGAGTCGCTACGAGACAGACCGATAGGTGTCGCCCTTTCTTCTTTGACGATGGGTTCCCAGATTGTATATAGGTTAACTATGGCTGTAAAATATAATCAAGTACAACAAATTAAATCCACACACTAGTCCTCAGTGCCCATTTATTTTTATTTTTATGTTTGATCTAGTTGACCTCCCTTGATCCTCTAGCAAGTAATTAAGGATGGTTTCCCCTGCATGTCCACTAGATGTCATTATTAACTATATTATTAGCCTAACGCTGTTTACATGAACAATGTGAGAGTTAAACAGTGTGAAATCTGTGAATGGTCATTTTTCTTCAAGAAACGTTCTTTTATAGACATGTTACTGTAGACAGCAGGTGAGGTGACAAGAGAGAGAGGAGAAACAAAAACATGACAGAGAAAACTGAATGTGCAACCAATGATCTTTTAATTAGAACACAGCAAGCTGTGAATGTTGCACAATAACCCACTTTTATTTTCAAGATTATTTCTCTGTCATTCTCTGATCCTGATACTAACACACACACACACACACACACACACACACACACACACACACACACACACACACACACACACACACACACACACACACACACACACACACACACACACCGCCTACACATTCACACATACTTTCACTGACCCACTCTTTCCATTCATTCACATGCATGGTGGTGGTTGTATTATTTGCATTTTAAATGTAGCCTATCTACACACAGCTAATCTACACATCTTTGGGCGTGTGATTTCCCCCCATAGTGTGTGTGTGACTATTGGGCCTTGATCAGCCAATCCCTGCAAAAGGGTGGAGGAGAAGAGGTGTTAAAATGACACTCTTCTACAGAAACAATCAGTCTGGTCTGGTAGAGACAGTCTGCATAATGTGCACATTATGATTTGTACCAAGAGCATTTCAACATATCATCACTGTCTGGCCAAAACCATTCACTGCCAGAGTAAATACATAAATAATCCAGCTCCTGCCAGCAAAATCAGCGTTTTCCTTATAGTCCAGGGGAGTTTTTTCCGCAAAAGATATCTAAAAAATTACTTTTTATAAAAAAGTTGACCAAAGTTGATCGGCAGGGAATCCCCTAGTTAAATTGTTGATCAGGCAGTTGACCGGCAGGGACTGTGTTATTGAGGTTTTGGATTTTTGCATAAATCAGGGCTATTGAACACCCTTTACGTCTGTGTGTTGGTTAAAATAATATTGAACCAATGGAAAGCAGTAAAAAGTGCTTGGGACAAAACCTCCTAACTCCACTTGAGTTCATTTTCCCGAAAATGAACATTTTGGAGTTAGGAGATATACTGTATTATGTCCATACAGTTAGGACACTATACTGTTGAAAAGGATTATAATAATGAATAAATTGTGTGAATGCTTCTGTTCCAGACATTTGAACAATAAAAAGGGTGGCATCATGGGAGGTCAGTGTATCGTCATAACCTCCAACAAACACATCTGTTTAAAGTTAGTATTCACAACAATACATGTTACATGTTGTTTACATATATAGTTTAGTTTTTATTCACATACATTTACATGTTGCTTGTTGTTTACAACTCGTTTTTATTACCAATATATATGTTTCAAGTTGTGAAAATAAACACTTTAGTTTCTATTCTCAACCACGTTTCATGTTGTTTAAATAAAATCCTTCTCTTTTTTCCACATTCATGTTTCAAGTTAATAAAATAAACTATTTCGTTTCTATTCTCATATATACATGTTTCATGTTGTTTTAATAAAAGCTTTAGTTTTTGTTCACATGTTGTGCGATGATGGCCCGTCAATCAGGCTGGTTTTTGTTCTGGGTCTTCTGGCGTTTCACATTTAAATGGACCAATGGGTGTTTTCTAAACTGGAGGAAAGGTGTGGGGAGGTGGGAGGAGGAGTTTCTCCTCTTCAAGGCCAAATAGAGCTGCTGCTCAGAGTCAGAGCACCACAGACAGGAGTCAGGACACAACACACACATCATGGAGTGACCACCACCAAGCAACTAGCATTTCACTTCAACTATCTCACAGTATCAGACTGCTTTTTCAAAGTGACCTTCTGTTCTGTTGTGAGGAAACATTCAAGACAACGTTACAGGTAAGGATCTATGCCTTTGCCTTCTGCTCTCTTTCACAATCCTAATTTCTGATAAACATATAGTTGTTTGTTCTACGTGTACTTTAACTTGACTTTGATTGATTGAATACTTTATTAGTCAGAAATGTAAAACAGCATGTGATTCAGGAAGACATTAAAGCTTAAAGGACAACTTTGTTTTTTTACAACAAGGGTTCATATTTGAGATCAGAGAAAAGAAAACATGAGTGTTAAAATGTTTTCATTAACTGCTTTCTATCGTTTTAGCGATTTGAATTACTTTGATTTCAATGGTTGGGGCATGCATGCCAGTGGCTAAATATGTCTTTTTAGACACAATAAGTCCCAAGATGCACCACAATCTTTTATGGTCAGATGTGACTTATGGGGGCTATAGTGTTACTGTAAAGAAATCTCAGGCTTATTGTGTCTAAAAAGACATATTTAGCCACTTGCACGCATGCCCCAACCACTGAAATCAAGGACATTAAAATCGCTAAAACTATATAAAGAAGTAAATGAAAACATTTTAACGCTCATCTTTTCTTTTCTCTAAATGCAATCTAAAATATGAACCCTTGTTGTAAAAAACTAAAGTTTTAAAGTTGTCCTTTAAAGGGTATGGGGACTTGTTTCCATTGTGGACTTGTATCTCATCTATCCACCAGTTTCAAGTGTTCCACAAGGCCTTGAGTGAATTATGCAAGAATGTAATCTGTACATTCAGTATAATTTGTATTATGCATTGATGTGTTTAACAGTATCTGTGGAACAATGTACAAGTACAACACAGTGAGTTGAACAAAACATAATTTCGTTAGTTTTGTTTAGTGTAAGCATTCAGAGTCAGGTCTCAAGACCAAAATGTAATGTTTGGTTGCATCAAGGGAATTATTTCATCCCTCCTGAGTGCTAGAGTGTTCTTTATGTGCAGGTACTCAGAAGATGACTCATTACAGGTTGTGTGCAAAGCACATGTAGACAATGTAGGACATTAACAAACCAGTCTGGTTTTTTATTAGAATTTTAAGCTTCTGTTAGATTTTAATTGTGGAGAAGATCAGGATTGGCTCTGTGGAAACATTTGTTTCGTCAAAGAACAGAATCAACAGGAAGTTTTACATAATCTTTTTTTTGTCACAGTAATCCTTTCAAATTGTACGTTATTGTCTCTAAATGTAATAGATAGGCTACACCAATGGCTCATGAGGCCATTGTTGACTTTCACCTCAATAATATTATTCCCTTTATATTATGTAAAGTATGTGTAAATTAGTTATCTTAATCCTCTGTGTGCTTTGCAACAGGTCTGTGGTGGTGTGTCAAAGCTCCGCCCCCTGCCAAACCCATCTGAGACGATAAGACTGACCTTCAGATCAAACACAACTTCCAGTGAGGAGGACAGCCTGTCTTTCCACAGCTACAGGAGGGAATACTGACCCAGACCACTGGAACCTGCTGCTGACTCTGCTGAATAGACAGTCACCGTTCACAGTGAGAGTAAACTTCAGGGAACATTCAAGAGGAGGAAGTGTCTGCTAACACTTCCTGACATTGACTTCCTTGTAGCTTCACTCATTGTTTGTAGCTTCACTCAGAGACTAAATGGCTTCCACGTCGTCTCTTCCAGTAGAGCATTTTTCCTGTGCTGTGTGTCATGATATCTTCAAAGATCCTGTTCTTCTGTCATGTAGCCACAGCTTCTGTAACGCTTGTCTGCAGCAATGGTGGAGACAGAAGGGAATAAAGCAATGTCCAGTGTGTAAGGAAATACATTCAACAGATCATCTACCCCATAATCTGGCTCTGAAGAACGTGTGTGAGGCCTTCATACAGGAGAGACAGAGAGCTTCAAAACGTAAGAGAACTTGTTCAGGGTCTGAGGATCTCTGCAGTATGCATGCTGAGAAACTCAAACAGTTCTGTCTGGAATGTCAACAGCCAGTGTGTGATGTGTGTCGAGATTCTAAAAAACACACAAACCACAGTTTCAGAGCCATCGATGAAGCTGCTCTGGATTACAAGGAGGAAGTCCAGAAATTACTGAAGCCTTTACAGGAAAAACTAGAGGTCTTTTATGATGTTAAAACAGAAAGTGACCAAACAGCAGAACTCTTTAAGGTCCAGGCTCGGCGCACAGAGACACAGATTAAGGAACAGTTTAATACGCTTCATCGGTTTCTAGACGAGGAAGAGGAGGCCAGCATCACTGCACTGAGGGAGGAAGAGCAGCATAAGGGTCAGATGATGAAGGAGAAGATTGAGTGTCTGAACAGAGACATATTAACCTTTTCAAACAGCATCAGAGCCATAGAGGAGGAGCTGAGGGCTGAACACATCTCATTCCTGCAGAACTACAAGACCACGACAGGAAGAGTCCAGTTCACAATGCAGGACCCACAGTTCACACTGCAGGACCCACAGCCGGTCTCAGGACCACTGATAGATGTGACCAAACACCTGGGAAACCTAACCTTCAGAGTCTGGAACAAGATGAAGGACATTGTCTCCTACACTCCTGTCATTCTGGACCCCAACACTGCCCATCCAGCATACACCCTGTCTGCTGATCTGACCAGTGTGAGAGACGGAGAATGGCAGCAGCTTCCTGACAACCCAGAGAGGTTTCACCCCATGCCCCTTGTCCTGGGTTCCGAGGGCTTTAACTCAGGGTTCCACAGCTGGGATGTTGAGGTTGGAGACGATGCAGACTGGGAAGTGGGTTTGCTAGCAGAGTCTTACCAGAGAAAGGGAGACGGAGATGATGGTCAACACACATGGAGAGTGATGTTATTGGAAGGTGATTACACAGCAGAGTCACCAGAGTTCAACACTGTTCTCTCACTGAAGCAGAAACCTCAGAGGATCAGAGTCCACCTGGACTGGGATGGAGGAAAGCTGTCATTCTCTGATCCTGATACCAACACACACATATACACCTTCACACACACTTTCACTGAAACACTCTTTCCATACATTAGCATGTACAACACTGGAGATTCTCTGAAGATGTTACCAGGGAAGATCAGTGTAACTGTGGAATGATGAGACATTACTCAATTCTAGGATGTTGTTGTCTAAGACAATCAAGTATACTATACACAATACATTGCTATACTTGTATCTACTGTCTATTATCTACTGTCTATCATCCATCATTTCTGATTATTTTATAATGTTAGTGATGGTTAGTGATGATTACATTTGGTAAAAATGTGAAGTTTTTTCACTGGTTCAACAGTTAATCACAGACTGTAAAAATATTGATTCGAAAAACAAATTTATATTTGAAAATAGCTGATCTACAAGCCCACAATTTTTTTTATCATGTCACACGTGATCGGTTATATTCACATTTTTTGTGATACACTCTAATTTTTTCACGTTGGTTTATGGGAATGAAAAATTGATCCAAATGGGCTTCTCGACGACTAGTGATAAATCAGAAACATAATGGATAGAAGAATCGCTAAGAAGATGAGCTGTAGTTGCAGTCCTAATCCTCAGTGTTTGTCTAACTCACTCAGAGTTACAGACCCACAAGGGTCCATTTGGACCCCTGGTGGTCCCCAGACCTGAGGTTGAGAAACGGTGGTCTCTATAGTGATGTTGGTCATTCGTGTTGTATTCTTTCCTTGTTTACCAGTTCAAGTATGAGGTTACATTTACATTTTGTTTAGACCAGTGTATTGATTCCACTGACATCTCACATACTTTATGCCACATATGTGACCCTTCTCACTGTTTTTGTGTGTTTTTGTGTGTTTGCAGCACCTGTAACTAATTGTTACTACTTATCTTTTTCTATCTTTAGCTTTCTCATAAAACATAGAATTACTTTGTTTTGGACTAATCTCAAAGTCACTAAACCATCTGATTCTTCATGATGCGTTGTTTGAACTTGTACGTATATATCACCTATAATAAAATGGAACTGGGGAAAAATGTGAATACTCTTTGAAATATTTTTTGAAACACACATCACACTTTTATGACGGTTCTTGTCACAAGTTCAGACATAAGAGTTATAGACAGGACAGAGGGATAATAAAAGGGATAAGGGGCCCCTTATCCCCCGCCCTCTCATTAGTGAGCCTGCCTGGGAAGCCAGAGGCCCTGCCCTGGTTGTCCCAGGTTCGAGTCCAGCAATGTGTCCATGTGTCTCTGAGCAAGACTCTTCACGCAAAATGTCTCGCACATCGCAGGCGTTTTTGGCCACTTTATCACTGCTTGCAGCGATATTATAATTTTGTTGTTGTTTGCACTTCATAGGCATGTTAGATAAAGGTCCTAAGATTGGGTGTAGAATGTTTCATTCAAATTGCTCACAAATCCCAGGATAAAAATGGGTTTAAGCGTTTTATAAACTGCTCAAAATGATATAGCACCCCCCTTTGGCCAATTGGGGTAAGATTGGCTTCAGTGATATTTGGACTAACCCTCTACAGCCGTGGCAATCAACCTTTTCAAGCCCGTGAGCACTTTTTCTTCGAATCTGTAAGCTGGGATCTACCACTACAATATGTATAAAAAAATACATATTTTTTTACTTTGCCATTTATGACAGGCTCAATCTATTTGCATACATCCACACAAACTAAGGCTAGTAGTCTAAATATGAATAAATACATTGGGAAATCTGCAGAATTTTGTATGAAAAGGCCAAAATATGACTTGTTTTTTATAGAGTTGACACTTTTTAGGGTTTTAAAACATTAAAACACACAGGGAAACAACATTCCATCATTTGATATACATCTCAGAACCAATCGGGTCTCAGTTGGAACAAATTTCACAAGCCCTAAGTCCTAAGATAACCTAATGCTGTTCCACAGACAGTATAAGCTTGAGCGAGCTTGTGTGTTGTAGCTACAGGCCCGTCGCCCGTAACATGCAGGCTACTGCTTTGCCTCCAAGTGCCTTGCTTTCAATAATCTGAGGGGGCATATCCACACTACAGTGTACGAGCAACCCCTCTGTATGGAGTAATCCACAATTTCACTGAGATCTGATTGGCCCAAGGTTTTCAGGAAGGGAACTTTCATTGAAATGAAGGCACGGGTTCGTCTGTCGCCTCCTCTCCCAATACACAAAATCTGCCATCACAGCCAGCCTGTGATGCCCTTAGCGATCTACCAGTAGATCTACTGGTTGGTTACCCCTGCTCTACAGTATTTCATCATGAAAATGTGACTTTGCATATGTATGTTTTAGAGGCAGAAGAATAATTTGAATAAAACTGCAATATTCATTTAATTATTAAAAAATAATGTTTCAGTTAAAAAAAAGAAAAAATCCGATCAGACAGATCTTTAGATATTGGTACAAAGTTCATGTAAAAAAGGTTCTGTGCACGTGACACGAAAATCCCAGGATAAAAACGGGTTTAAGTATTTTACAAACTGCTCAAAATGGCGGAAAATCTAATGGCGGAGCTTACTTGACAAAGACACAGATGTGTTCCTCTTCAGTCAAGGCACGAGGGTAAGGAAGTTGCATGTCTTCAAGCCAAATGAAGCATGACTTATGCCCGTTTCAAGTTTGAATATTCAAACGTTTCGTATAGCACCCCCCTTTGGCCAACTGGAATAAGATTGGTTTCAATGATATTTGGACTAACCCTCTACATCTTTGCCAAATGTCATGAACATGTGACTTTGCATGTATGATTTAGAGGCAGAAGAATAATTTGCATAAAACTGCAATATTAATTTAATTATTAAAAAATAATTATTTCACATACAAACTTCTCCCCCATAGTCTGAGTAGATATTGGTCAAAATTTCATGTGAAAAAAGTTTCATGCAAATTACACGAAAATCCCAGAAGATAGATATTTACTGTTTTTCATATAATTCACAATGGTGGGAGATCTAAAGGTCAGAGGTCAAAAGTCAGAGTGGCAAAGTTGTTCAGCATGAGAAGACGCACATGTGTGTCTAGGTTATATGGCTGTATGTCAAACAGAGCACGAGCTATACCTGTTAAAAGTTTCAGCACTTTCAAAGGCTTCCTACAGCGCCACCCTTTGGCCAATCTCAAAGAAAAGTAATATACAACGTCTCCACAGTAAGCTGCACACATTAACGTTTGAATGGTGTTTTTCGGTATAAGTATGTAGGAGTAGATAGGTGCCAAAGTTTTTTAGGAGATTTTGATATAGATGATAGATAAATAATGAGGATAACATAAATGTGCTCGCTTTCAGCAAGCCCACAATAAATGAAAAATCCAAGAAATTCCACAAATTTGAAAACAATTTTGTTTAAGAAGTATTGAAAACATTTTTAATCCCAAATCCACCATACCCTAGGCTGAGTATAGTCACATCGATGACGTTGTGATGTAGTTCACAGGCTCAAAGGTCACATTAGGCCTGTAGTTATTATTAGCATGGTTGCCATTATAGGCAAAACACTATTGTTCTCAGTCCGACTCCAAGGATATTTTGCCAGCAAAGTGAACCTGTGTTTTGTCTTTTGACTGATGTTATCCGGCTTGTAAGGCCAGATATCTTGTACAATATAATGTCCAATCAGACAGGATTGGTCATGCTTCATTTGACATCACAATATATAATATAAATGGGAGGGAATGGTAAGACGTAATTCTTATAATTACTGTCAGTGCAACCACACTCGCAATTTCCCATGAATTGCACCTTTTTCTAGTTTATTAGTGTGGTTGCTTTAGGCAACACACTGTTGTTCTAGGTCCGAGAGCTTTTATGTGAACCTGTTTTTGTTAACCTTTTTAAATTAAGTTATCTGGGTAAGGCCATGATATCTTGGACAATAGTACTGTCCAATCGGACAGGATGGGGAAATCTCACTATTTCTACGTCCCATTATTTCGACTATGGGTGTCGGCAGGTTAGCTACTCACCAGCATCAGTGTTACTGAGGTTAGGGTTAGGTTTAGGCATGAAGGTTGACATTCACCAGCGTCGGCAGGTTAGCATTTCACAAGGCTAATGTAATGTTCACGCACGTCGAAATACTGGGACGTAGAAAAAATGTTGTCAAAATATCGACAGGATTGGTCATGCTTCACTCAAGTTAGTGCAACCACACTTATCCATAGAATCCACAAAAACACGCGTTCATTTCCACCCCTTCGCAACTCCCATCTATTTTCTCTGCTACAACCCACTCTCTCCCTCCTCTCCCATGCTAACCCTTACTTCCCCAGTTTCTGCTTGTCCTGTCCCGGCTGTCCGGCTGGCACAGGCCCCCTGTAGTGTCCCCCACCGGTACCCTGTGAAGGTGGGGCTGATTGGGAAGTACTGGAAGACTCTGTGTCTGCGGATAAAATCCATGCCGAACGGCAAATCGTAGGATCTCATCCCCTCCAGCTCTGTGGCTCCGGCCCCAGAGCTGCGCCTCAGCTTCGTGATCCCACGCTCCTCCGGAGAACCCGGGATGGTGTTGTCCAGAACAAACGCAATGGAGCCGCCAACGAACATGGCAGTGGTCAGCAGCACGTTCAGCACCTGGTCTATCTCCACTATGCCGGTGACCAGCGGGTTCTGTCTGAGGTAGCTCGGGAGCATAAGGCCAAAGAATATGGAAAAGCCCAGGACGAAGAGGTTCCGGGACGAGTTGAGGTCCACGAACTGCAGATTGGACAGCCCCACCGCCGTGATCATGCCGAACAAGGTACAGAACAGCGCGCCCAGGACAGGGTCGGGCAGCGAGGCAAACAGTGCGCTGAATTTACCCACAAGCCCTAGCAGCAGCGTTATGGCCGCCCCGTACTGGATCACGCGTCTGCTGCCCACCTTTGTGAGTCCCATTATGCCTATATTAGGACTGGAGGAGGTGGAACCGTTGCCTGTGCCAAACAGGCCATCCAGCACACAGGACACGCCCTCGAAAAATATCCCCCTGTTGATTGCGTGGATTGGGGGTGGAGGGGCACAGGAGAGACGCGCACATGCATAATAATCTCCAATAGACTCGATCATGCTCGCCACCACCGCACTCATCATGCCAATCACCCCCGCGGCCGTAACTGTTGGGACGCCCCACTGAAAGGGATAAGGGACCATGAACCATGGTGCAGCCGCCAAGATGCCCTGCCGTGCGTCCGTGCGGGCGTGGTAGCCGTATTTATCCTTCTCTGGCGGGAAAACATCGGTCACTGTGAAAATGAAACACAACCCCCATGACACCAGGATGGCCATGATGATAGGAAACATCTTGAAGACCTGTAGCCTGTAAGAGGTCCATCCTCTGTTGGCCTTGTAGACTGGAAGAGGCAAATGAACGTTTCTGGCATACTGGGAAAACAGCAGCATCAAGAAGATAGTCAGCATAGCCATACCCCAGTGTTTGCCGGCCCGCTCGCCTGCAGACTGGAAGCCAGACAGGCCAATGAGGGCCACAGTAGGAGTGATGGTCAGGGGTCCAAGGTACTTCAGCAGTACCCCCGGCAGGCCCAGCGCTCCAATGCACACCTCGATCATTGACGACACGATGATGGCCCCTTGGATCTCTCGCATCCTGGGGTGCCAGATGTGCTCTGTGTGCATGAGCTCTGTGCTATTCAATAGCGGAACCACTGTATCGTCACACTTCCATTTGTCTTGGGACAGAATGGCCATGGCCGGGGCCAGAAAAGCAAAAGCGCTGGCCTGGAAGAGAGGCAACCTGCAGCCCAGCGTAGTCTGGAGAAGAGTGGTGATGCCCACACAAAAGAAGATGGTCCCTATGAGCTGGCTGGTGGCCCACTGGTCAAAGCCCACACACATGGCCTCGGCCAGGAGGAATGGAACAACGATGGTACCGCTGAAGCACGTCAGGTAGTGCTGTAGACCTAGTAACACACACAGGTACCAGGGTGGGCTGTCCTCTATTGTGTAGATCATGTCCATCCTCCTGGCATCCATATTGTCTGTGCTGTCCAACGTTCCAGACCTTGAGCTCTTCTCAGCTACTTGGCTATCTTTAGCATAGACTGCCACCAGCTCGGTGTCCTTATCCTGATCTCCACTGGTCTCGGCCACGCCATTCACCACCAGCGGGATGGAATAGAAATCAGCACCGTGTTCTCCGTCTCCTGCCATTTACTTAGACTGTGAGATTATGGGAGCACAGATACCGTTTGAAAGAGGTCTGCAGAAATCCAGTATCCTCAGGCCCAGTTATTCATAGAACACCTTTTTTCAGCAGATCGTACGGGGACGGTAAAATGCCCTTTCATCAGACACAGTGTTAGGCTTGCTCACAGTGTCTATCAGTAGGCAAAAGCACCTCCACAATATACTTTTCGCATGCGCTAGTAAAGTATTTTAACTCATTTTAGTCATATGTCATGAATAATTATGTCACAGACAACTGACGTCAGATGACATACGTAACAGGCTGGCCACACATCCATTATCTACTTTCAAGCTACACCATAGGCTACTGATATCCACATGATTTGATTATTTTATTCTGAGTATAATTCAAACCTTTGGAGCTTCTAAACTTAGGAGCATTTCTATATGTCCCTTAGGGCCTAAATAGACATGGGGCTGATTGTGCAGGGAAGCCACACCGTTATTAGATCCTGTCTTGTTTTAATAACAAGACATGATCTGATAACAGTCACGTCAGTACTATGATGTCATTCATCCTCAACAATTAGGTTCTAAGACAAAATCAAACACTTTTGATGAAGAATCTTGAAAATGTTCAAGAAGTCTTAAGCTAAAATGTTGATAATTATAAAAGGTTTTGCCAAGTGATCTTGAACTGTATATGTCTCATTAAAACCAACACTATTGTGCCTGTAATTTTCCAACTTACCACTTGGAGGAGTAGTTATACCATAAACCGAGTTTCCAGACAATAGTTGTCACAGCCTGCCTGTCACATAATAATAATTTAGTAATTGAAACCACTGCAGTAACCTACAAAAGCAAAAGCAAATCTACAGTAGCAGGTTTATTGTTTGTTGTCCAAGAATTATGCTGCATTTCGGTTTAACTTGGCAGAATTTTATTCAGATAACATTTGCAATACTTGTATGGAGGTGATCAAACGTTGAAAAGTATTGATCCTTATTTTCATAGAAACATTGTTACTGGTAGATCAAAATTCACACCTAGTGTGAAGTGAGTGGAGCTATTTATGAGTTCATTTCATTCCGCGAACCTTGGCCAATGTGACCTGGGCGTACAACAAACTTGGAGTGCTTTGTGCTAAGATGTACAGTAAGTCAGATATAGGCCTGATGTAGAGCCTGGACAAAGCCAGATGTTAGAGCTTAGCTCCTTCCAGGAGCACCGCTCAAAAATAGATAAAACAAGATTTCATATTAGGTGATCAAACGTTGAAAAGTAATATCGTTGATTGATCCTTTTCTTAGAAACATTGTTACTGGTAGATCATAACACCTTCTGTTGAATAGGTGTTGGAAACTTGGGCACAATCCCAATACTTGAGTCCAAGTATACTTCATACAAATATTTTTTACAAACAAAAGTATACTCTTCATCAAATATTACTCTCTCTCTCTCTCACTCATACTGAGAAAGTGCTCAGACAGATTTATATTTGAATGAAAGCACAAAATATTAGTATTGGATTTTATATCATTGCGGTGTTCGTTTCAATGCACCTCCTAACTCTCTGAAAGACCCAATGAATGCTGCTTGTAGAACCCCAAAGCCTAGAAACGCCTATAGAAACGTCAGCATAGAAATACAATAGAACCTTACACACACAGAAACGCGTGCGCTCGCACGTTTGCGCGCGTGCACATGCACATGTGCATGTGTTTGTGTTTGTATGCCTGTGTCAGACAGTTGAATTGCTTTAGAAAATGTAAAAACATTTTTAACCAAGAAAAGCCTTCAAACAAGGAACTACACTAATTTGTTTTTGAGCGGTCCTCCTGGAACAGGAGCTATTAGCTCCAACATTTGGCTTTGTCCGGTCAAAAACCGTGTTCAAAAATGTCCGGGGCTTAAGTAAACTGAAGCGCGGGCTACATCAGGCCTAGATATGGCCTACATCCTGGCACAAACGGCTCTAAGTTTGTTGTGTAAAATGCCTGGTAAAAAACTGGGGGGAAAAATGTGTTAAAAAATCACACCCGTGTGAACTGAGCGGTGGTCGGTGTGTGTGTGTGTGTGTGTGTGTGTGTGTGTGTGTGTGTGTGTGTGTGTGTGTGTGTGTCTCTGGCCTGAACAACAGCGCCCCTCCCTTAACATGTGTGGTCAGAAAAGGTACTGCAGGCTCTGCAGGCTACATACAGACACGGACACACGCACACACACACGCACGCATACACACACGGCCACGTATAGGAGACGGTGTAACCACCGCTCAAAAATGTCCAGGGTGTCCTGGGGCTTAAGTAAACTGGATTCTGGCCTACAGTACATCTGAGCTAGATACAGTATGGCCTACCCTACATCTTGGCACAAACGGCTCAAAGTTTGTTGGACGCCCAGGGTCCCATTGGCCAAGCTTCGCAGGATGCGCTGGGATTGGCTAGCGGGACACTTGATGAAATTAACTCATATATATATAGCACCACTCACTTCAAACTAGGTGTGATTTCAATATTTTTGAGTGGTGCTAACCTCTCCTACATCTGCCTTTTTCTGTATGTAAGTTTATGTCCCGTGTCTGTATATATGTCCCGCCCAATCCCACATTGGCCAAGCTTCGCGCCAACTTGCAGCTTGTGCACTCACCCACGCACATACAGACAGCAATCATCACCCTACTTGCACGCTCTGCTGGTGAAAGTAACTAGAAAGATGCAATTATGGGAAATTGCAAATGTGTTTGCTGTGACGTGAGTCAAGAGGAATCCGCTGGGAATTGTCCTACAATACATTTATATTATATATTGTGATGTCAAGTGAAGCATGACTTAACTTTTCTGTTATGCAGCCGTCCAACCCAGATAACATTACTCAGAAAGTTTAAAAAACAACAGGTTTGTTTGCTGGGAGCAACACTTTGATGGCAAAGGATTCTCAGACCGAATGCAATAGTGTGTTGCCTATGGCACCCACACTAAATCAAATACTAAAATAAGTACAGTAAATGTACTTTGTTACTGTCCACCACGGTGACTAGGGTCGGGTAGGGTGTGACGTAGGCTACCGACCGTACATGCATAAGCTATCTCATAATAAGGGCCCATCCTGAGAGTGTTACATTGGGGCTCTTAACACAAAATGGGTTCCTAGTGCTATTATTGAGGATGTCTAATTATCCCTGGCCACTGTTTTAAGTGGTTCAGTGCCTGCACTTTAATACGATAAGAGACCATAGATCTTCCTGTCATGGAGCTAAGCAGCACCTGGAGAGAGCACATGGGAGCCAGTCTCCTGACAATTAACCACTTAAGCCCTATTTCGTTGCTGTCAGGTGGAAACCTTGTATGTCCAAAACCCTTCCTTCCTTTTTTAATTATTGTTTTACAAACAAAATAGTGAAGATTGTTGATTAGCTATTTTCACAACTTTTTGTGCAACACTCTACAATGAATGAAGTAGGCCATTGTACGAAAAAAGCGTTAAAAAGTTGAAATATGGAGATATGAACTTTCTGCCCAGCAACGATTTAATACTTTAAAAAATAGCGGAAATGGCTATACAACTTTTGCTAATGTTTGCCTATAATTTAAAACAGGGACGCCATATTGAAAGTGGTGAAGGAAGGAAGGAAGGAAGGAAGGAAGGAAGGAAGGAAGCAAGGAAGCAAGGAAGGAAGGGTGTTAACTAGTTTGTAAAGCAAACAACCAAACACAGCAGAACATAAGCAAGTTACGTTCCCATTTTCTATCCGTAATAGTGTGAATTTTCTGCCATGTTTTGCTTAGCCGGTGTAAAACAACTCCTCAGGCCTATTATGGATGGTGCACTCTCTAAGGAGAGGGGATGAAGTGAGGTGTGATTGGGTTTCCAGCCAGACCGAACATGCCTCTCCCTTGGTGTAATTAGAGTAGCATTAGTTTCAGGGAAGAGGAATCATCCAGGCTATGCTGTCTGCCTCCTTTTCCTTAAGGAACGTCTGTGGATGACGCGCAATCAACCTTAACTAGATCAGGAGCAGGAGATTTTGTTCTTGTAAGCAGAAATTAACACTTCATTCCCCTTTGTCGGCAGAAATTCAACACTGCGCCCCTTGAAGGCCCTCCCAGGCAATAAAGGGGGAAATCGAATTATGTTAAAACAGCTCCGGACCAAAACACAATTACCTAATTTTCTGGAGAAATCACCCTGTTTCCCTCCAGGCAGAGTGGTATACTTAGCCTGGAGACAATAATCTGAGGACTCTTGTAGAGAACAGCATTCTCATCTCTCTCTCTCTCTCTCTCTCTCTCTCTCTCTCTCTCTCTCTCTCTCTCTCTCTCTCTCTCTCTCTCTCTCTCTCTCTCTCTCTCTCTCTCTCTCTCTCTCTCTCTCTCTCTCTCTCTCTCTCTCTCTCTCTCTCTCTCTCTCTCTCTCTCTCACACACACACACACACACACACACACACACACACACACACACACACACACACACACACACACACACACACACACACACACACACACACACACACACACACACACACACACACACACACACACACACACACACACACACACACAATTCAATTCAATTCAAAAGGACTTAGGTATTGGCATGGGAAACATGTTTACATTGCCAAATGTAAAATAAAGGAATCAAGCAAAGAAATGTTTGTAGCCTACAGAATTGATTGATTGATTGATTGAAGACTTTATTAGAAGTTTGCATAGGAAAAGGTTCAGTTTCGGTACAGTTCACACATGGTCAACTAAAAGGAGATCCTAGAAAAGCACTTGGCTTATTTACACAGGAAACCATTGAAGTATCTCATATAACATTGAATGACAGACGGATAGAACACAGTATGCAGTAGATATAGTCAGGAAAAAAGGAAAATTTAAATAAAAAAACTGTGCAAAAATATATCCACCTGTTTCCGCGAGAATTTACTGTAGCATTATTTGCAGGACACTTCCGGTTAACAGCAGACATACACACGTCGCGTTGCAGATGCAACCGTTGTGAGCTTGTAGATCACTCCCGGCTGCGGCGCCGAAAGCTGCCTGCACATTCTGCGCAATGCACGATGAAATGTTGGAAAGTTGTGGATACAGTAGGTAAATACAAAGAAGGGTCAGGGGAGGGTAAGGCTGGGGTTATTACCAGTTGTGAACGGCTGCCGCCTGTAAGTGGTTTTTCAGGGCGATTTTAAAGGATGCTAGGGATCCACACTCCTTTAAGGCCTTCGGTAAGGCGTTCCACATTTTGGTGGTATAGCAGAAGAACGAGTTTGACCCTTTGATTGACTTGACTCTGGGTTGAACGTGATCTGTGGCGCTGTCTCTGGTTTTGTAATTGTGGACGTCCTTAACATTTTTAAAGTATTTTGACAGGTACATGGGTATCTTTGTGGTGTAGTCTATCTTGTACACCAGGCCCATTGCAAGTTGCTGTACTCTGTCATCTACTCTGAGCCACCCCACTCTTCACTGGTGAGTAGCGGTGAGGTGAGTCTGATAGGGAAGGTTAAGCAGGACCCTAATTAATTTGTTTTGGGCTGTTTGGAGCTTAGTTTTCAGGGCTTGTGGGGCTTGTGGGACTAGAAAAAATTCAAACCCCCAAATTGTGCTTTTGCTAACTTACTACAAAACATAGAAGTCTCCCTGCTCTTCTATGTCTCAATAGAAGAGCAGGGATACCAAATACAATCACCACTTATATTGTATTACGTAGCTTCTATCAAAATCAACTTTTTTGACAGATTGGACAAAATAGCATTTTATTCACTAAAAGAATACACAAGCTTTAAGTTAAAGTATCAAAATACTACAACATTTTTTAAATGAACAAAAGTCACGAAGATGTATTTAAAGTACCAAAAGTATAACCCTTAAAAAGAAAATCATATCAGTGTGAACTGAGCGTTGGTGTCATTTCATTTCAATGTGTGTGTGCGTGCGTGTGTGTGTGTGTGTGTGTGTGTGTGTGCGTGCGTGCGTGAATACGTACATGCGTTTGTGCATGCATGTACATTTCAAGGCTGCTCAAAGCACCTCTCTGGTCACCCAGAGATATTGCAGGCCAGGCTCCAGGCTACAGACACACACGCATAGATGCATACACACACAGTCACGCTAAGGAGACAGTGTGACCACTGCTCAATAACAGGATCTACAAACTCACAATGCATCGCAAACTCTCAAATCGGTTATTTTCCAATAATAAAAGTATAAAATAGGGTTTAATTGGTTAAATTATGGTTTGTAAATAATGTAAACCTACAAGGTAACTAGTAGTAGGCCTCGGAAAAATACCTTCTGAGATGTAGTGGAGTAGAATTATAATGTATATGAAGAAATGGACATGCTTTAAGTAAAGTAAAAACATCTAATGTGTTTTCAATCACAATACTTCAGATAAATGTACTTACTTTCCGTCACTAATGATTAGTAGGCTGGCTCTCTCTGCCCTAGCTGTCGCCTGGCTATAAAGATGTTATGACGCAGAATGAACACTTGGAGGTGCCTTCCTCATTCTAGCTCTATCTGCATAGTGCAACTGAGGCCTGTAGTGGAGTCAAGGTTAGAAGAGGTCAAAAGACTAACCTGAATACACAAAACATTAATTGTTTACTACTTAAGTTACAGAAGGCCATGACACTTTGGGAACCGGTGGTGTGGTGCATGGTTGTGTTTCCGCTTGCTTTAATAGTAAATATTTATCAAATAAATAAAATAACGCCTAGTATCATTCTGTAGAAGTCTTTTTTGTCTGCTCTTTGTGCTCATTTCATTTCCTTTTTTTACAACTTTATTGTGGACCTAATCTCTGCTTAGATAAGACATCAGACCAACAGTTGTGCTGTTAACTAGTTGGCCCAAATTCCTGCTGCTTGAGTGGCATTGCTATTATCCAATGACATTTGTAGCTGTACTAGCACTAACCAATCCGAATCCAATGCAGAATGTGTGTGTAGTAGCCTAGTGTAGCCTACATCATAGACTGTAGAAGGTACATCCAGTGTTGTAGGTCAGTGTATCGGCCTTGGCTGCTAGCAGTAGGGTAGATATTTTATTTTTGGCAAGCGACACCGCACTGCGGAGTAATATATATTTATTAAAAAAACTATTTGGACTGAACTGGACTGGAAGCAATTATCTTTGCAATTATCATATCCGGCCTGGAGCGGAGACGGAAACGACCTATGTGATTGATTGAAGTGTATGGACATTTCCGGGTGCAGTGGGCGGGCTCTACGACCGGACATCCGCGCTGCTATACTCGGAAATGGCTTGAGACAGCAGGTTCTGGAGTGTTTGTGTATGTACTATGTGTGGTATGTGTGCTGTGTGGAGAGATGGCAGGCGGCGGCAGCAGCAGCAGAGCCGTGAAGGAGGATGTCGATGAAACTTATGAATCATAATAAACTCGCGACAAGAACCAAAGACTTTAACCCGTCATCGGACGGTCTCTAATGGACGCGGACGCCTTCGTGAGGCGGCGGCGGCGAATAACGGCGGCGGAGGACGAGGCACCACCGGGTCCGGCGGGGGCCACCGGGACGACCGGCTCGGACTGTGACCCCCCGCGGGTCGCCGGTGCCTCCGCCGGGGCAGAAGTTCGATGGCTCCTCGGGGGAGGAGGAGGAGGACGAGGACTGTGGGGAGTCCCTGAAAGAAGGAGCGTGTTGTTGTCACCGCCACCTCCTCTTCGGCTCGTCGGAGGAGGAGAAGGAGTGGGAGGAAAGCTGCAGAAAGTTCATTTTAGTTGCACCGGTTCTTCTCCCCTCCGGCTGGGAGAGGAGGTGGTCCACCGGGACTGCAGTGGCGACGGCGGCGGCGACGAGCCGGACTATGAGGGTCTCCCCGTGGGAGCGTCCAGCAGCACGCACATGCTGGCCGGGGCCGTGGCCGGCATCATGGAGCACTGCCTCATGTTCCCCATCGACTGTGTCAAGGTAGCGTTCCATGCTAGCGGCGGCTAACGCAGAGCTAGAGTGATGGTGCTGGTTGGTTCAGTCTTGAACTGTAGGCTACGCCAGTCAACTGTCATGATTCTGCTGGTCTAAACTGTCAGTTGGTGTAAAGTAACTAAGTGCATTTACTTTAGTACTGTGCATAAGTAACATCTTTAGGTATTTGTACTTTACTTGAGTATTTTCCCATTTCCAATACTTTTACTTGTACTCCACTACATCTTGGATCCAAATATTGTACTTATACAGTTTACTCCACTGTCAATTATTTGAACACTTCCATTACCAGTTAGTTTGTAGATTGATATTATTACAAAAGAACATACATTAACCACTTCAGCCCTATATACATTTCAGCCATTTGAAAATGTCAGATCTACAAGCTCACAAGATCTGTATTCATTTGAAAGCTTGAAATGAGTCATTCTGCATCATGGGTACCCTTTTACTTGAGGTAATGTAATATTGTATAGGCCTACCAATGTTTTTGTACTTTACACAATGGGAGTACTTTTTCCCCACCACTGGTTCTGTCTAAACTGTGCAGTCAGTGGTGTCGGAGTTAGCATTGGTTCTGGAACTTCTGGCTGATCTAAACCTATAATGGTCTAAACTCTGTTAGCTTAGCGCAACTACTAGCCTGCTTTGCTAAATAAACACAGTGCATGGGTGCAAGGTCAGTGCACCACACTGTGCAGCCTTGAGTGTTAGTTGAACTCTGAGAGGGTACAAATAGAGGGTCAATTTAGGTCACATTTGTACCGTCCCCTCTAGAGTTAATCACACATACCATAAGGGTCCATTTGGTACCATTTTGCAGAAAGGGCAAATTTTAAGGAAAAATAAGTATCAGACTACACTTTACAACTAACCATTTAACCCGATATACTTTGTTTACCTCGGTCTCCCAGGGATCTAAACTTGGCCGCCTTTCCCTCTACAACAAATCTTGAGACAATCTGCAAGCTCATCGCAGAGTTTTTGCCAATTTTCAACAAATGTTTGCCTATTATTACATTGATTAGGGACGCTATGGTTGATGTGGTTGAGCATAAAAAGAGACAAATAACACACATAATCACATATATTAAATTGCACTAAAGCAGGCATAATATTAGTTAAATGATTTTATGATATTGAAAAGAACTACCAAAGCAAATTACATCACTTGTTGCATGTCAACACCGGTCATCAGTTGATTGGGAACTTCTGGGAAGTCAGACTTTAACATGTTAATTTAATGGCCCATTCGGTTTCATTTCAGAGTTGAATAACATTAAGGATTTTACCTTGTAGATCAGACCTGCAAACCCCAATGATATCTTGAGAGTGTACAAAATGGAACCAAATAAACCCTTATGGGGAGAGTTACAGACCCCTAAAGGGCCCATTTGGTTCAACTACCGGTATCAATCATTTGACCGGGAACCCCCCCAAGGACCCCACTTCTGAGAACTAACTGTCATAGGCACAACAGGAAGGCACACATGCCTCAAGACAGTCATGCAGCAGCAGCATCATTAGTACATTGTGCATGTGTTTTGATTTGGTGATTCCAAACACCTGCCATTGGTGAGCGATTGAGAATGACCCCCTCCTCCTCCTCCTACGAAAGAAAACAGGGCTGTCTTCTTCTCTGATAAGTTTATTTAAAAACAAGTCCAAAAGTTTGGTGACGGTCTTGGGAGGCATGCAAGTTATGCTCACATGCAAGTCATGCCGTTTGAAAGGTGGCCAGCTTTAACAAAATGTATCCCTGTTGGTAGCTAGAAGCGGCTAGTCAGGGGGAGGAGGTGCCCTCATTGGAAATAGGCCTATATATTTGCAATCACTGGCCTTGTAATATGATGTTGTAGGCATCCCCTCATAGTCAATTAATCCAGTAATCAGTCTTTTTGGTTGTTAGACCAAGACCAACACTTTGTTAATTGACATTAAAAAGTCAACTATTCCATCTCTTGTAAACTCTACTAGATAATAACCCTTTAATTCTACCAGCATACAATCAGTTGATTGTATGCAGCTGCACAGTTTTGTAGATTTGTTGATTGAATCAGCTAATCGATGTGTCAACAAATTCCTATGACTATATTAGTCGACTGAGAAGTTGAACGTCTTAAGTTACTTGAGGCCTGTGTTGAATTTAATTCAACCAAAAGCAGGGGGTGCTGCTGTATTGCCTCTGTATGTCTGTTTCAGTGGTAATGAATAACACCATTATAAGGCAGGGTGGTCAGCTGCCTGTGTCATGCTGGTGAAGCTGGATTCATCGATGTGCCTGTCGTTTGTTGTCTACCCTCTGTTACTTAAAACCAGTCTTCATCCAGCCAGAGTTCATTGTGGTGGTTGTCTTAGGTTGTATCATTTACTAATCTAGATGGCATCACATTCAGCTGTCCGATAATGTAGTTTTGGGTCAGATAGATATTTTCTCGAAATCAAAGAGTTGTACCCACCCACATGGCAGTGACTATGGTCAGAAAATGGGTAGACCGTTACAACAGAATTATATGAGCCTAAGTTGGAATGGAAGCTTAAAAAGAATTGAGGAACTTTCAGGAGAGAGAACCCCACCACTAAGATCATTTATCAGCTTCTTAATGTATAGTGTTCCAGTTACATTTAATTTTTATTATTTATTTTCTTGCACGCTTCATCATTTTGTATGAAATTGTATTTTCTGTATACTAAAAAGCTAACCTCTTTCACAGTGTTTTCTCACCAAGGAAAAAACGTGCCTGGCGACAGCGCATCCTACAGTATCTACAGTATCTACAGTACAAACTCTCATCATTTCAATCCCACCGTTTCTTTGCAAAAACACATTTCTTTTAGAAAACATTTGTATTCTTGTTTGCTCCTAGTTTTATTGTTTTTAATGTGTAAATATGGCACTTTATTATGGGGAAAAACGGATGTATTTTCCTTTTTTAAATCGCTAAAATAGCGCATTTTTGAACACATTTCCTTAACGGTTAACGGTTAATTAACTGATAAGGCCTTACGGTTATCGGTTAAGAAAAAATCTCCATTTGGCCATCCCTAGTTGTATTTACTAAAAGCTGTCTTTTCAACCAATCACGAAACTGTTTCGATGCCCTGGAAATGTAAACAGATCTGCACGGCATCAACAGATATTACTTCCTGTACTTCCGCTTTGACACTTTGTGTAGCAGTTCTTGTCCAGCATTGTAAAGTGCTGGAGAGACGGGACGGGAGAGGCCTGTTACTGAACAAACAACACTCTGTAGCAATGATTACTATCAGAATATATTGACAAAAAGAAAGGGGGGAAAACATTTACACCCCCTTTTAAAGATTTGTTTTTTTTGAGGGGGAGGGGGTTATGCCTTTATTGGATAGGACAGTAGACTGACAGGAAATGGAGGGAAGAGACGGGGATTGACATGTGGCAAAAAGGTCGTCCGGATCGGGAATCGAACCGGCGACACCGCAGGCATCAATGCCTATCTGGCAATTCCTATGTGGTATGTGCCTGAACCAGTAGGCCAGCGGGCGCCCCTACACCCCCTTTTAAGATATATGTTGTTTCATCATCACCTTATTTAGGTTGTAGGCCCAGATTCACATAACATAGGTAGGTATAAGCAACAGGAATGGAATTTTTCCATGGATTAATAAAGTCAAGGTTGTGTGGGGCCAAAGGTTGTGTGGGGCCAATTGCATTTCTTCTAGGAAAGTGATATTGTTCATTTACATTCAGTGCAAAGGTCCTTGCTGGGTGGGACCCCTCAGGATATCGTCTCTGTCGGGTGGAAACCTCACATGTCCAAAAGTGTTACTTTTCAGGATTCAAGTTTAAAAAACTAAAAAAGTAGCAGATTTACAAGCTGAAAACGCATTGTTTCGAGCTTGTAGCTCTGCTACTTGTGATACATTTGTGTGGTCAAGTGTGATCAAGTAGGGCATTAATTCACGAAAAAACACAAAGTTAGAATATGGAGATAAGAGGTTTCTGCCCGACAGCAACGGTATGTAAACAACACCCATGTATGTACAGACCCACCAGCTCTACATCATGTGTTAGTCATGCAGCCAGCCCTATATTTTATTTATTTAACCGGTAAAAACACATTGAGACAAGATCTCTTTTTCTCTTCTCTCTTTCTCTTGTCTCTGTTATTAAACAGAGCAACTTCATTGTAAAAAAAACTCCATTGTAGATGGGCTATTTTCGGCATAGAGGTTAATCATTTTTCTCAAGCAAAATTCAACAGCCAATGCAGTTAATTGGGCAATGATAACAACACATTTGAAACTTTGCCCTTTTGGTTATAGTACAATACAATCTCTCACAAAACAACACACACACACACACACACACACACACACACACACACACACACACACACACACACACATACACATAGAGGACCATAAAAGACATTGCACAACATTTTTGACATTGCACTCCCTGGGTCTATGCAAGATGTTTTATAGAGGAAGTGGTTGATTACGCTTTATTGTAGGGCTTTATTGTAAGGCTATATTGAATCATTGTAGTAATGTTGTGATATGAGACTTGAGTAATTGTCTGGGATTTTGGATATATCGTTATATGGCATAAGTGTTGTCTTTTACCCTTTTTTTTTTAATTATTTGCCTTTCTCTACTTAGTTATTATAGGCATTACTGATGATTATTTATCTCATTAAAGTAAATATTTTGTAAATGCACCAATAGTTATCCCCACATTATCATCTCGATATCAATGTTTAGGTATTTGGTACATATTGACCATACCTGCTTTTAGAAAGCATTTTCTCATCAGCCATTAGAATAATGTGAAATACATGGATGTACAATCCTGTGTCGGTGAAGTTGCATAAAACTGCAGCCCTCTGCCTGAAATGTGAAGTGATGCAAAGTATACAGACTCCAATGTTAGTTCTCACTAGGCGCAGCATTCCACAGCTGTTGATTAGAATGATTTGGGGCCCCACACACACACACACACACACACACACACACACACACACACACACACACACACACACACACTGAGCACTGCAGGCAATGAGTGTATCCAATCAGGTGGAAGTCCTATGTTTCAAGTTATGTAGCTCAGGGCTGGCCACGTTAACCATATTTGGGGGAAAAGAAACTAGCAAACATCTTCACGGCCGTAACATCTTAAAAACGAGTGACATTTTGAAGTGCCAACCTATAATGTACTTGTAGATCTGCTAATTTAGCCCATTCCCGCCTAATGACATGCATAACTTAAACTTTGCATAAATAGGCTATGTCAGTGTTTCTCAAACGTTCAAATTTCAAGGTCTCCCCTTAACTCTGACAGTGTACAAATGGAAGCAAATGAACCAGTTAGGGTTCATTTGGTTCCATTTGTACATTGTCAGAGTTACAGACTTGTATGGGTCAATTTAGAACCCCCTAAAGGAACCCACAGAGTCCCTGGAATCCACTTTGAGAACCACTGGGCTATGTGAATCTCACACAGTTGGTGCATAATGTGACTGAGTGAGTATGCGTTCATACAATGTCTCGGTAAGAGACATTGATTGAGAGGGCTTTGCCTTAAGGTCAGCAGGAAAAGAGGCTTACAGGAAGTCAGCTTATGTCCCTCTTTGACCTTGGATATCGTTAACTTGTACTTCCTTCTATTCAGACCCACTCGCACCATGCAGGACACCTTGGTTCCTGGGATTTGGCCAATTCACTGAGACTACTCTAGCCTTTTTCCACACTTTTCCTTGGCACAATTAGTTCTAAATTGACCCATACAAGTCTGTAACTCTGACAGTAAACAAATGGAACCAAATGAACCCTAACTGGTTCATTTGGTTCCATTTGTACACTGTCAGAGTTAAGGGACCTTGACATTTGAATGTTTGAGAAACACTGACATAGCCTATTCATGCGAAGTTTAAGTTATGCATGTCATTAGGCGGGAATGGGCTAAATTAGCAGATCTACAAGTACATTATAGATTGGCACTTCACGATTACAAGTTCAAGTTGACGATTAATTGCGATTAACAGTTTGATTGTGTGTTAAATTGGCATTGAACATTGGAACATATTAATAAAAATGTTATTTCTTATTTCTTCGTATGTATGTCTTGTATGTTGTAGGCAAAACGAAGCAAAATGTTATTCCTTTTAGTCTTCGTAATCAAAAGTTACACAGGGCAGATATGACAAATAGCTTAAATATACAAATACATTATTGACATTCAATACTATTTTACATGTAAAAATAGCAGAAATAGCTGAATACAAGCTTACATTGCAAGCTTCTAAATCTGCTATTTCTACCTTTTTTTTAAATATATTTCAATATGTGTGAAAAATATTCAACTTGGAAACAATTAGATGATTGTGTAATGATTGCGACAGTCATAGTCACAATCGACAACAAGTGAACTGACCCATGTGTTACCCATGCCCCTGGCCCCTGTTAGTGCATGCTAGTTGCCTTAACCTTGTTCAGTTGACCTAGTGTTAATATGACCCTACAGCCCTCAGTGGGTGGTGAGAGAGAGCACGGCGATAACCGTGTGATCATGCGCTTTTCTCTCTCTCTCTCGCAGACGCGCATGCAGAGCCTCCAGCCCGACCCCGCGGCCCGCTACAGGAACGTGATGGACGCACTCCGGCGAATCGTGACCACCGAGGGCGTCTGGCGGCCAATCAGAGGGCTGAACGCGACGGCCGTAGGGGCGGGACCGGCCCACGCCCTCTATTTTGCCTGCTACGAGAAACTCAAAAAGACTCTAAGCGATGCTATACACCCAGGGGCTAACAGTCATTTAGCGAATGGTACCACAAAGCAGAACATATTGTATACTCTGTTTATACACACACACACACACGCACACACACACACAAATAGTGTCACGCAATCCTACAGCAGTTGTTACGGGTGTCTGAACTATGAGGTCACTGTTAGCCAGCCAGGGAGTTGATAACAGGGGACTGTAGGCCTGAGGTGACCCCACCCCCCCTACCCCTCAATACCAGCTCTCTGGCACTGCTGACTCGGCCTAATCCAAATATAGACTAGACACCGCCTGACCAGTATTTAAAAGCCTTGGCAGGCCATCAGAGGGGAATAAAGCCTCTCATAGCTGTGTTACGGCGTTAAGCTGTGGGGAAGTACCTGTGTCAACTATTGAGCGGTTGGTGAAGTTTGGTCTGATTTTGAGAATTTCGAAAAAATGCATCCGAAAGCCTGTTTTACATTGGCCACAAGTACAACACGTGAAACCTATTCTACCAAAGACTCTTCTTGGAAAACATGCTCTGGCCATCAACCTTTTCCTTATTCTGTGTTTTGTCCCTACTCCTCTCTCTCTCTCTCTCTCTCTCTCTCTCTCTCTCTCTCTCTCTCTCCCTCTTTTCCAGTAGGAGGCTAGGTAAGTTCTCTTGTCCCACCTGTCTGTCATCTGGTATCCTTCTGTTGGTGCTTTCTTTCCACCTCATGGATTTGTTTTGTCTCCCCAAGAAGTGATGAACATCTTTCTCCACTAGGTGTCTCTCTGTGATCAGGTTTAGTCCAACCTGGATAATTTCTGCCTGTTTCTACCAGTCTGTTTTGCCAAATATATCCATACTGCATTCAAATCTCTGAAACTGCACTGCCAGGCAGGCACCATAGGTGCAGTTTCCGGCTTAGGGTTAAGAGAGGGGGTTACGTTTAGGGCAGGTTCTAGAAATTCAATCCTAGCAGTGAAGTCTCTTGCTCTCTAGTGCAATACATACCGTGCAATACATCAGATGCATCACTTGAGAACATTTATGCCTATTGGGGAGGTAAGCTTTAAATACACAGAATTCATAGGGTAGCTTTTGCCACACTGCATATACGTGTGTAGCACTATATACTGTATAATCTCAAATCAGAACAATGATATTTAGTTTCAAAATCTTCAATTCTTAAAGTATCCCTTTAAGAATTGAGGAACAGTCTGTATATGGACATGCCTTGAAGCTTGCTCTTTGATTCCTTGTGTTATTAATAGACCTCTATTGATCGCTGTGTGGAATTCCAGGAAATGGTTATTGTAGTAATTGCCTGTCGTCCTCTTGCGGTGTTGTGATTTTATAAGGTGTGTTTGTGTGTTTCAGGAGCTGCAGGGTGTGTGGCCACACTGCTTCATGATGCAGCCATGAACCCATCTGAAGGTAAAGAAGACAAGACACTTGTTATAACACACACATATTTTCTTGTAAAATGAATGACCGGTAGGAGGAAGAAACAAAGGGAATGAGTAAAACCTTGGGTACAGGGCATATTGTCATTGTACGGCAGAGAACGAGATCAACGTTTGTCGTATGACACTGTCACGTAAAAATAGCCAATGTACGAGCTTGTAGATCGACTATTTGTGAAAGTAGGTTGTGGGTTTTATAAATATTTAGCCGATGGAAAATATTAAGTAGAGTTTATAGCTAAATCATAAGTACATTGTAGCCACTGGAACACAGGTTATTTAATTTCCATTTCCTGAAAATGTACCGTTTTGGTGCTATGTATTTAAGGTTTCCGCCAAACAACAATGATATTGTGTGCGTGTCTTTAAAAGACACCGAGCAAACATTCCTTCCCCACATGTTGAAAGTTGCAACAGAAATGCAGAAAGTTGCAGGTGCCGTTCCTGCTCTCTCTGCACTGAATGGCCTTGAGCCTGCGGTCTAGTAGTTCCTCTGCCACTTGTAAGCCATCTGTCCAAGAGTGTCAGTAGAACGGCATCAAGGACACAGAGTTCTACAGCTGGTACTGACTACTGTTGAACGGATACACTGCAACTCTGTCTCTCTTTCTTCCTCTTAAAATAAATGTGCCTGTAACCAGTGTTAATTACGTCGACTGTCGTCCATGATGAAAAATGTTCGTTGACTTCACAGATGAAGACTAAATAAAAACTAAGCTATGATGACTAAGTCTAAATATATTGTCAATTTTGTCAATAAATAAAAACAAGACTAATTCAGGGACTAGTGGAGAAGAGATCCAGTAGAGCTAATAAAGCATTTTATGTTTGGTTGGGTGTTGCACTCTGAAAATAACAGATCTACAAGCTCACACGCTGTTACACTGCGACACGTATTTTCAGCATGCAACAAAGTGTCAAATCTGCCACCAAGGCCTGTTTTTGTTGCCATTGCCAAAATCTTGGCAAAATTTGGTCAACTAAAACAAAAACATTTCAGATGATTTAAAAAAAATATGAGTATGACATAAATGACATTTCATTCAAAAGAAATTTGAATCTCAACACTGCGTCTAACACAAGAATGTTTGATGGCCACTAGGCCTATCTGCTTTCTCATGAATTTCTCTACCTTTTTTTTTTCCTTTCTTAAACAACGGATGGATGTGGTGATTGACACATCTCTGCCCTCTGCCCCACGTGCCCCATCCATCCATCCATCCATCAAACAACCCACAACATCCACGGCGCAGTGGTGAAGCAGCGCATGCAGATGTACAACTCGCCGTACCGCGGCGTGCTGGAGTGCGTGCGCGCCGTGTGGCGGACGGAGGGCGCCGCCGCCTTCTACCGCAGCTACACCACGCAGCTCACCATGAACGTGCCGTTCCAGGCGCTCCACTTCATGACTTACGAGTACCTCCAGGAGCTGCTCAACCCTCACAGACAGTACAACCCCTCGTCGCACATGGTGTCCGGCGCCCTGGCCGGGGCCATCGCCGCGGCTGCCACCACCCCGCTGGACGTCTGCAAGACCCTGCTCAACACCCAGGAGTCAGGGACGACGGGGACCGGGACGCACCACAGACACATTTCGGGCCTGGCCCACGCCTTCCGGACCGTGTACAGGCTGGGCGGCCTGCGGGGCTTCCTGAAGGGAGCCCAGGCCAGGGTCATCTACCAGATGCCCTCCACGGCCATCAGCTGGTCGGTGTACGAGTTCTTCAAGTATGGCATCACCAAGCACCAGCACGAGAAGAGGAGAGCGCAGCAGCAGCAGCAGCAGCACCGGGAGGCCGAAATGTAAGGCCGTCTTCTCTGTCTCACCGCCAGTCTGCTCTCATTAGAGAGCAAATGAAGTCAACTGCTCAGCTCAAAAGATTCAACCACTTCTTCAGCTGCCCCACCACACCTATCAGACAAAGCCAATAAGAAGGAGAGCCCCCCCACCCCGCCCTCCATGCTGTTGTTTAGTCACCTACATTCCTGCTGTGCTGTTGTTAAAAAGACTGGGAGTGGTTTAAATTTGTGTCTACGCAGACAAGCAGATGCTTCAATACGCAGTATTATAATGACATGATGTGACAATCCTATCGTATTTGGCAGTTATTATGTTCCTCAAAAAGAAAAGCTGAGGTTATGAATGAATATGAGCAAGCCACACTAGTTGGCAGTTGGAGAGGCTGCCAGCAGGTGGCAGTGGTGTGGCTTTTGTCAACGTTGCCTGCAATTCTGTGGGTTTTTCGCCTAACTGGCTGTTCTAGGATCAGAGTATAGGATTAGGATACCTCCCTATGAATGTGTCTCGCCTTTTTGGTCAGTATGAGAGGACCCCAAGAGCATGTGTAATAACTAACTAATAATGATCAAGGTCATGGATCATTTCATGATCTCTCCATCAAGCCATAACTGTCAGTTTACTGTTGTTCTCTCATGACATAATTGTATAGGAGACTGTAATCCATTACTCCTGGATGCGGTGACTTTAGAGATGTTTTTGTTGGGGGGGGTGGGGGCTTCAAAGACCTGTTTTCCTAGAATGGCATTTATAACATGAACAAAATCACTTTAACCCTTACATCCGTGTTGCCACACTGACACGCTCAAATCCATCCTGTAATTGTTGAAACAAATCCCAATATTTAACGTCTCATGTTTCAGCGTGACCGAATAGATGCGTGCGACCTTTAAAGTGTGTACATTCCGATTAATTAACTCTACTTATCAGAGGTCCTTTTTCAAGGAGTAGTTCACCCTCAAAATGACTTTTTTTCTATTGATTACTCATGCCATGGAGACTTGGGTTCATTAATATGTTTTTGTATTTGTCGCATTCCTAAGACAAAATTGTAGTAAATTTACCCCCATTGATTCCGGATGGGTACCCAAATGCATGGCCCTGGATGGGGACCCAAATGCATGGCACTAAATGGGGAAACCGTCAGGGTAAGTTTACTACATGTATAGTATAATACATTTTTTGGTCTTAGGAATGCGACAAAAAACTAAAAATATTATTGAACTCAAGTCTCAGTGGCGTGAGTAATAAATAGAAAAAAATGATTTTTTTTGGGGGGTGAACTACTTGCCATGCAGAGGATATCAAATATTCCATTATACTGTAACCTGTCAATTATAATAATGATGAATGATACGCATTAGATCTACAGCTGTCGGGTTAGAGATTAGGGTTGGGATTCCGGATCTTAACGATTCCCTTAACGGTCCGATTATTCCTTAACTGTTCCCTTTAACAATTCCTTTTGGGGGTTCCAAATGGTCCCTTACAGGTCTGTAACTCTGAGAGTGTACACATGGAACCAATTGGACCCTTACAGGTTCCATTTGTACACTCTCAGAGTAATGGTGGTCCTTGAAATGACAAAGTTTGAGAACCACTAGTATTGTAATTGCTTAGCAGACGTAAAGTCCACATACCAGCCTCCGACACTGTGATGAAACCGGTCCCGGAAACGGTTCCAAATGTGATGGAACCGATTCCGGTTCCTCAATGTTGAATCTGGTTCCTCCAGTTTCGGGATCCCAACCCTAGTAGAGACGTGAGCAAAAAGCTGTCATTCTTATTGATTTGTTGTCTGATTGTCCCCCAGCCCGACACTGCACTCTCTCTGTTCAATAAAGTCTGTGAGCTCTAGGCCACCGCGCCTCCTGCTCACGTTATGCAGGAAGCCTTGCCTGTCGTTGTTGCAGTTCACCAACGTGTGTCTTTTGGATGAAATGTAAGTTTGAACCACTTAAGACCTGACGGCCGATTGATTCTACAAGTAGTTGTTTGCACACTTCAAAGTTTAAAAAAAAAATAGATGTGCAAGCTCACAGCACGGCACAAAGTGACGTGCTGTGAGCTTTTACTCCTGCCAACTTGTACGTCTGCCAAAGCAAAAATCTAAAATGACACAGATGCTTTCCCGGTTTTAATGGGTTATGCCCTGCTTTCATACTTCGTAGTATGACGGTGTCGCGCCAAAAATAGCTCAAATAGACTATCTACTAGCTATCTGGCGGAATTTGAACTTGTAGATCAGCTATTTTTCTTGTTTTCATTGACGCATTGCATTGTGATTTTTTCACATCCGCAATACATTGAAAGCTTGTTTTTTGGCTATTTTTGATCGACGGTGACACCGGTGCACCTCCTGGAGTATAAATTATGAAGCATATTATATATCCCGCCTAGGCTATTTTTTAGAACTGTCACCTGTGAGCAGCATGCCCCAAATACTAGGGACGCCAAGGTTAATGGTGGTTATTTAAGCTGTTATAAAATGTAGTAAATGTTTCCATTCTTATTGCAGCTTCATACGACATATGGTTATGACACGCCGTGTGTGTGTGTGTGTGTGTGTGTGTGTGTGTGTGTGTGTGTGTGTGTGTGTGTGTGTGTGTGTGTGTGTGTGTGTGTGTGTGTGTGTGTGTGTGTGTGTGTGTGTGTGTGTGTGTGTGTGTGTGTGTGTGTGTGTGTGTGTGTGGAACATATTCACATGTAAGCAGTGGTGTAAAGTAACAAAGTACATTTACTCAAGTACTGTACCTACTGTACATTTACTCAAGTACAACTTTGAGGTATTTTTTACTTTACTGGAGTATTTCAAATTTTCAATACTTTTTATTCTACTCCACTACATCTCAGAGGCCAATATTATACCTTTACTCCACTACAATTATAAGAAAACATTAGTTACTTTGTAGATTTTGATTTATTATTACAAAACATACATTAACCACTTCAGACCTATATGCATTTCGGCCATCTGAAAATAGACGATCTACAAGCTCACAATGCGTTGCAATGAGAAGCATTGTGAGCTTGTAAATAGCAAGGGGCCTTTTCCTCTGCTGCAATCAGATAGAACGGGTTTTGAAGTACAACAGATTTTGAAGTACAGATTTCATGGTGGCAAGTTTTCAATATATAGTCTACTTTTAGCAAACGGTCACACCACACTTTTATGGGAATGTAGTGTTTTTTGGGCAGAAATCTGCAAATGGCAGCAAACCCCTCCATTCCCATTGAAATGCGTTGGCAGAATCCTTCCTCATACGTAGAATAACGGTGCAGGAATGGCAAGTGCCAGTGCGGTGTGACTGTCTGTGCCCTGCTTAGGCAACATTTGGCATTCTGGATAAAATATTTTCAGAGGTTTCCTCCCTCTGTGGAATGACTGGGAATTACAGTATCATCTCAACTCCCGTACAGGAAAATTACATTTCATGGTTAAGAAATATACAAGTATTAGACAAATTATATGTTAGACTGACACTTGTATTTGGGAGAAGAAACTGTGGATTATGCATCTCCATGGTCCAGATCCATATAGGTATTCAAATATACCTTTTGGGCCAACCTAAATGTTTATTATGTGTTGGGGTATGATGGGCCATAATGGTGGAGTGTCTGTTGCAGATGGCTGGAGGGTGGTTGGCGGTCTGAGTCAGCTGTCCTTATCCATTGGCAGTGCTGGGAAGTACTTTACTTCAATTCCGAGGTACTTTTGAGTATTTTAATGTTTTTAATTCTCAGAGGCCATTCTCAGAGCCAATTCTCAATTCTTCACTACACATATTTAGATTGGCCTTATTTATTTCCTTTCATTAGCCAATTAACTGGTAAATAGGGATGGGACGATAAGCGATATTATTGTTTACCGTGATAAAAAAAGAAAACACGATAATCGTATCGCGGAGATTTAATTTATTGTGATATCGTCCTCCGTCAATTCACCTTTTATTTGCTGAGCTGCATATCCGGTACCACTTAAACCCTCTATAATTGGTAAAAGGTACTTATAATATACGTACTTGATATACAGTCTTTTTTTCACTCTCAATCAAATGTCTTTGCCAAAAAATAGCAGATCTACAAGCTCAAGTCGCATTGCGACGCGTTGTGATCTTGTAGATAGGCTATTGAAGAACATGGCAAATGTTCTTCCCCAGGATAACGGATTTTGATTATCACGATAATATCGAAAATCGCGATTTCTTGTGTCACAATAATCGTGATATGACATTTTCATATCGTCCCATCCCTACCTACCGATTGTTATTATAGGTTAAGCTAGCCAGCAGCACATTCAAATAAGCCCCATGTTACCAGCTGCAGCGTTAAAGTGATGAACACATGAATGCATTACTAATTACATTCCAATAATTGCAAAATTAGTTATTTTACATTTGGTGCTGTATTAAGTACAGTATATGTGTATGTTGATACCGGCACTTTAACTCGAGTATTTTTCCTTTAATGCAAGACATTTACTTATAACAGAGTATGTCTACATTCCTGTATTGCTAGACAATAACAAGACAATAATTTCATTACAACCAGTAAGACTCCCTAATCGGGAGATAAGCGACCATCAGGTCGCATACACACATTTTGGATGGCAATGGTAGGCAATCAGGAGGAAATATGGGAAATGGGACAGATCCATGTTGATGACATGACTTTAGAGATACTGTGTAGCGCTTTGCGTGATTTTAGGGCAAAACAGATGGGGACCCATCCGGAATCAATGGGGGTAAATTTACTATAATCTAATTTTCGTCTTAGGAATGTGAAAGAATATTATTGAACTCAAGTCTCCATGGCATGAGTAATCAATAGGGGAAAAAAACATTTTGGGGGTGAACTTCTCCTAAGTAAAGAAGAGTATTTCTTCCACCTATTTCCATAGGCAATTGGCATTTGAGGCAGTGCACCATACCTTGTAATACAGGCATATCTTAGTTGTTATTTTAACTCTGAGTGTACAAATGTAACTCTCCAATTGAGCTCACTGATGTTATATAAGATATATGCACATCTGAGTAGACAAACGTATTTTTCAAGTATACAGGGACGAGGGGCTCCTCCATTGAAGTCACAACAGGAACAGATACTTTCCCCGCATATACAGGTATTTTTCACCCAAACATTCTGATGGACATGACCATGCATTTTGTTGATGGCAGTTGAAGGCAGCTACAGTATACTTACTGTATCCTGTATGACGTGTGCTATTAGTGGAGCAAAATGTATGGTCGTGGAGTTTTTCGATTGTTCTGTCCTTGTGATAGAAGAATTGCCATTGAAATGCCACTTAACTGAATTTCATGTATACCACCAACATTGTAACTGTGGAAACAGTGTTTACTGAATATTAGCTTAGCAGTGATACAGAATATTGAGTTCCATAATTAACCCTATGGTGTCCCTATTCTGCTGCTATCATTAGGTGTAAATACTAATAGTCGATCTACAGGCTCACAGCACAACGTAACACAACACGTTGTGAGCTTGTAGCTTCGCTCTTTTCAGTAAACATACTGTATTTAGTACAGAGGGGGAAAAGGGAGGGGCCTAGTATAGACCCCTGGGGGACTCCAGTATGTGTTTCAGTCGATACGTTTCTCGATATTTTGCACTTTTTCACTCTTAACTGCTGCTGTTGTTTCAAGCTGCACTGCAATGTTTACATGTAATTCATGTGATGTGACAATAAAGGTAGTTCTATTCTATTCTAAGTAGTGATAGATGTGAATGAAACTAGACTGCACACAGTAGTATGAAGATCCATACATTTTAGGATTAGAGCGCTGATGGCGTGGTGTCTCGGCACTCAAACTGTTTTCACGATCAAGACAGTTTGTTTGCTTTTTAACAAGTATCGGCAAGCTTGAACTAAGAACAACTTGACACTACTGGGCTCACCGAGGCAGGTTCAGCAGTTCAGGAGGCACAATACACAATCAAGAAGATTGAAAATAGTTCTTACATGGCTTATGAAGCTAATACAGAATGAAATGGAGCGGTGATTAAATAAAAACATTTCCAGATTAGCGTGGCATCAGCGAGTCTTAACTTGAGCTAGCCTAACTGACACTATGCTGCATCTGCTTCACGCATGATGACAGTTCACCTCATTGAAGTATTACCAACCGATGACAATAAAGTCACAAGTCTCATAAGGGTTCTCTAGCAGAAATGTATTCGTTTAATGGACGTTTATAAAACACAGTGCTTTTTAACTGGCCCCGAATGAACGTGCAATCCTGTCCTCAGGCAAACCTTTCTAGATCACAGACTGTAATTAAAATGCGTCTTTCGTCACAGACTGTGACAACTGCGCTCTGGAGCTATGGAACAAAACATTTTTGAAATTTGAAAACTCGTAAGTCATACAGTCATACAGTACATTACTACCAAATGTTTCATTTGTTGATAGTCCGACAGTAGCAACTAATACTTTATTGTATTCTGTTTATTTGACTGCATTGTAGGCCTATTAGTCCAGTCATTATATGAAAAAACCTAAAACAAATTGCAATAGTAGCAAACTCAACTGATTCTGTATCCTCATTATGTCCTTAGTGAGGGAAAAAAAGTCCCAAGGAATCCCATCAGGGGAAAGTTTTGAAAACGACCTACCTACCTTCACTTACTATACACTACAGACTACACTATAAAGGAAAATATGACTCCGAAAAAATCTGCTTTAAGTGGGATGTGAGGGGTCAAACTAGGGGGGTTTAATTATTCTGAATCCATTGCAAGCATTTGTTTTGCATGAAAAACATTCCTTGGGCTAAAAACAGACCCCAAAAGACTGTGAAAATTGATGACTCATCACTAAACCATCGTTTTGAGGGGCCATTTCTTGCCCAAGGAATGTTTTTCGTGCAAAACAAATGCTTGCAACGGATTCAGAATAATTAAAAACCCCTAGTTTGACCCCTCACATTCCACTTAAAGCAGATTCTTTCAGAGTCATATTTTCCTTTATAGTGTAGTCGTGTATAGTAAGTGAAGGTAGGTAGGTAGGTCGTTTTCAAAACTTTCCCCTGATGGGATTCCTTGGGACTTTTTTTCCCTCACTAAGGACATAATGAGGATACAGAATCAGTTGAGTTTGCTACTATTGCAATTTGTTTTAGGTTTAGCCTAATTTTGGCCTCAAATTACTGGACTATATATACGGTAGCTACTGAAGAGCTCATTTAGCTCTGCCATCCCTGGGGCATGTGTACAACCATAAAACAGAACAATCACAAATTCAATGTCTACAAAATGTATCCTCTTTTATCCTCTCATGTGAACAGTAGCACAATATCCTGTATTGGTGAACAGGAGTTATATTAATATCGGCATGTTTGATTTGCCCGAACATCTCCTATAGCTGAAGATGAAAATCAAATTATTGTTTTTCATCAGTCAAGGTTGTACTTTATTGTTATCTTGTGCAGGTAGCCAGGTACATAGGAGTAAAAACTATTTTGGTTTGGCTTCTTGGCAACTACTGTACAGCATGCAGACAAAAAGCTGTGAACCAACTCGTCGGTTCGTATAGAGAATTCGCTTTCTTTGGTCGGTTTGACTTCACCTATAATGCATTGTTGGAGGAGTTATTGATGACGACATTTTGACTGTTCTTGAGAGAGAGAGCAACCAAAACAAAGGACTACACATATAAGCAGTGAAATCCTCTCGGATAGACTGATCATCCACTCTGTTTGGAGAGGCACTTTTAAGAGGAATAACAAGTAACTCTTTCACAGAATCAAGGTGACGAGTGACGAGAGCCCCACCCCACCCTCTCCACGCGCACGCACGCACACACACATACATACATACAATATGATGCACAGACACACTCGCATGCGTGTCTTGTCAGCCAGACACCTGTTCAAACAGGGAGTGTTAATGAGCCATCTCTCTCTCTCTTTCTCTCTGCACGTGTCCTGTCTGAGTTTACTCTATGGGATTGTGTGTGTGTGCGTGCGTGCGTGTGTGTGCTCGCGCTCACGTATTTCCGTCTGTCGCTCAGCCAGCTAGAGCTTGCCCACTGTGCCTCTGGTGATGATGCTCAACTGACAGGCATCAGGCTGATAGTGCATGTGACTCAGTGTGTGCGTGTGTGTGCATGCGTGTGTGTGTGTGTGTGTGTGCTTGTGCGTTTGTGTCTGCCAGTCTGTCTGTCTGTCTGTCTGTTGTACCAGCACGGTTCCATTGTAACTCATACTCAGCCCGATTTATACTACATCACACGATGGCGAAAATAGCCAATCTACAATGCTCACTCACAACGCATCTCTTATGGAATGGTCTTATGTGAACTTGTAGAGCTGCTGTTTTCACCTTGCGTGATCTTGTAGATCTGCTATCTCTGCCAAGCGACACCATGAAGCTTAGGTTATGCATGAGGCGCTCATTGGAGTCTGTAGCAAAGCCATTAAAAAATGATTTCTGAACTAGTGAACAAACAAACGTTGCATGTGGTGAAGGTGCAGTAGTTTGGAGCTGCCACTTTGTTCCTGTTCTGTATGTGAGTGTGTGATTTAGTTTTGCTTTCTCCAAATCTCCCCTGCCTCTGTAGCGTAAACTATTTAGTCTGGCTCCAGAGCTCTTATGCCCTTTTGTGTGCGTGCGTGCGTGCGTGTGTGTGCGTGTGTGTGTGTGTGTGTGTGTGTGTGTGTGTGTGTGTGTGTGTGAGAGAGAGAGAGAGAGGGGAGAGGGAGAGCATGCGTGTGTTATCTTCAGCCCCTAATTGGTCTGCAGGGCTCAGTTTAACAGTTGTCAGCTACAGACCTGTAATAGTTCATTTGGTTCTTGAATCATTTAGATGGGGACCCTGTTAACCTCCTCAGGGACCCCCTGGGAGTCTCCTCTCCGGAGTCCAGACCATGCTTTTTGCATCGTCACAAACAGTCGATTACTGGGAAGGTGTTTGTCCATAGTCCTTTTTCTTTACTCCTTATGCGCCTCCAAGTTCCTGGGGTTTTGCTCAGTCGACCTCACTGCCTTCTTGCAGTGAGTGCCTTCTTGCATACTTCTCCACTGCTGCCCTGCTGATCAGGGTTGCAGAAGTCCACGACGATCTCCTTGGTCTTTCTGAGGAGGCTTCCTTGCACCACTACAGCAGGTCTGCCACCTCCTCCAGATAGTCTTGTGTCTGAGATTGGGCCACCACTACCACTGCATTGTTTGTCAGCGAACCTCGCAATGGCGTTGGGCCACATAGGCACCGGGTGAACGAGGGGTTGCAGCAGAAATGCATCTCTCATCGCTCTTATCAGTTTCAGTAGGCTAATGATGTCTTCTGTTATGATAAGCACGCAATCACACTTCGTCCAGACAAACAGTGGATACACCTTGTATGTATATAGATGATGATGATGACTCCAACAACTATTTCAGAGCAGCGTCCAAGACAGACGGAGATGACAGATCCCTTAATCTGTCTCACGCAGTGACATAGTTTAGACAGCCAGTAATGTGCAGGGTGAGGTATTTACCCGGTAGGTGTGTATGCACTGCACGCCCTACTCCACTACACAGCGGAGCTCATGCATAGTAGGCTGTGGGTATATCTGGGAGCCCTTCATCAGCGTGTGTGGGTTATTTCCAGCCAACACACCCAGTCCGAGTGCGTGTGTGCGGTGCAGGGGCGGAGGGGTGCGTGCATGTATGTGCGTGTGTTCTTCAGGCTACATTTTGGGAATACAGGAAAACACAACCTAAAACAAACTCGACCTCATTCGTGCGACCGCGTGTTTCCCAGCGAGTCTGTGGCCTTAAGCTAGATGCAGAATTGACCAAAATCAAATCCTCTGGGGGTCCCTGGAATAAAATATTTTGCGATAGGGGTCCATCCATGGAACAAAATATTTTGAGATGGGGGTCCGTGGCCAAAAACACATTTTGGGGGTCCTTAACCACTGATAGGCACATTCTACAAATGTTTTCTAAATCCTAACAGTTTTCAAAAAAAAAAAAAAAGAAAAACTTATGTTGCTATCAGTGTTTCTCAAACTTTGTCATGTCAAGGACCCCCAGAATGATATGTATCTAGCTTAAGGCCACAGACCCGTTGGGAAACGCGCGGTCGTGCAAATGAGGTCGAGTTTGGAAACTGTTACCCATTTTGGGAGTAGCCTACTACTGGATATCAGACCAGTTGAATGGGGACACTGTCTAATCGGGAACACAAAAAAAGAACAATCTGGAAACAATCAAAATGGTGGAGCATGCACCGAACCAAATTTCACCCGCTGTTTTACCACTGTAAACCTGCAACAAAGATGATTGTGATCATACGATTACTTGCAGGCCTGCAGATGTCACTCAGACATCATAAAAAGCCCAGAAAATATGTTATGTGCATTTTTTGTGGCCGTGGAAGTCTTTCTCGGTCTCAGGGGCGTCACAAAGGGGGGGAAAGTGGGACCCCCCACCCTATGAAGAACATTGCCCCCAGGGCCCAGAATTTGGTGCGACTCACCTGGGGTCGTCCTCAGACAGGCCCTACCTAGTACCTACATTGTTGCTTCCATGGAGAATTACTCACAAAATAGTCCAAATGTGCTGGCTTTTGCTTGACCTAAAATGTTAAGAATGTTGTTTAGATAGCACATTGTTTAGACAGATGCTAGGTTTGGTGTTTATCTGGTATCATAGTTTCTTTTTTGAGCACTAGATGATTTCCTTGCACTCTACTTTCCGCTCAACATAATAATAATATAATAATAATAAACTTTATTTGTATAGCACCTTTCATACAAAGTTGCAGTTCAAAGTGCTTCACAGGTAGATATACAGTAAGTCCCTCAAACATAAAATGTTAAAAATAAAAAGGCAACAATCAATAAACACATATGTGACATAGTAAGATATATAATAAAAGCAGGTTAAACAGTCAAAAATAAGAAATAGAAAGAAAAAAATATATATATAGTATTGCAGTACATTATAACCATGAACAGGAACCATTAATTAAAGTGCTGAGGGTGTTATGAGGGGGCTAGCCTAAAAGATGCTGTGCGTAAGCTAACCTGAAGAGGTGTGTTTTTAAACTGTGTTTAAAACTCTCTGTGGAGATTGCTTCTCTGATTTCCTGAGGGAGGGTGTTCCACAATTTTATTGCGTGAAAGAAAAATGCTGCCTCTCCGATTTTCTTTTTTGGGGCTGTTCTTTTGGTGATGTCGAGTAGGCCTGCAGTGGATGATCTGAGTGTTCTGGATGGAGTGTATGGTGGTAGAGAATCTGTGATATATGTGGGGCCTTGGCTATTGAGTGCTTTGTATATTAAGAGTAAGACCTTGAAATGTATTCTATGGGAGACCGGGAGCCAATGAAGGGTGTACAGGACTGGTGTGATGTGTTCTCGTTTCTTGGTTTTGGTTAATAGTCTAGCAGCTGAGTTTTGGATGAGTTGTAGTCTATCTATGGCATGTTTTGGGAGTCCTGTGAATAAGGCGTTACAATAATCTAGGCGGCTGGTGATGAAGGCATGAATAATCTTTTCTGCATCCGGTTGTGACAGGAATGGTCGTACCTTTGCTATGTTTCTGAGATGAAAGAATGACATTTTGGTGATTTTATTTATGTGTGCTGTAAAATTTAAATTTAAACATAACCTGTTGCACTAATTTATTCATGTTACAAAAAGAGTAGCCAATAAATCTCTCCCCCATTTAATCCCAATGAATTCCTCCCCACACACATTCCTGTGTTGTCACTGCTGTTGTATCCTACTGACTCACCTGCCAGTGAGGATCCCCCACCGGGAGGACATATACTGTAGGGCAGAGGTCTTCAAAAGGGGGTCCCCAGAGCTACTACAGGGGATCCTCCAAATCTTTGTGTGATAGAAATTTTCTTTTCTCCTTTTTCCTTCCTATTTTGGTGGCGAAGAGGGGAAAAAGAGCAGACTAAGTACAGAGTGAAAGGTCAAGTTTATTAAGTATTGACGGTTCAAGTGGTTAAATATCTGAAAACACAAATTGACATGAAACCAAAATACAATGATGATTGTGCTGTCAAACAATTAAACTATATGGAATCTATGAAAAGGTTGTGGGGGGTCCCTGCTTCATCTCTCTCTCAACTAAGGGGTCCTTGGCCTGGAAACGTTGAAGACCCCTGCTGTAGAGCCTTCGTCCTACTCCTCCTGCCCAACACTCCTTGCTGACAGGTGCCGTCCCCAGCCCGTAGGAGAACATGCAATGACCAATATCACCTTCCCCGCCCAGCTTCCCTCCCCACGACCACGGGACAATTGTGTTCGCATTGACGCCCGGCAAAGTCGGATGCACCACGCTGGATCTAAACCCTCAACCTATGTGCGTAACAAATATGATGGCCGCCAGTTAGGTTTTCATCATGGGGTCATGAAATTCACCCTTTGTCTTCTGCCTTGTCCCGCCCTGGTTCCGCTTCTTTTATGTTGAATTCGCTAAAACATAATCTTTGGAGAAATAAAAACATTATAAAACATGCCCTGTCACTATACTGCACCTGAGAGGCTACTTTTTACTGAAACCAAGTTTAAAATGAGAATTGAATACACAAAATAACAATAAGAAGAAACTGAATTTCAATGGTATTGAATGGAAAGAAAGGACTTTTGTCCCACCAAGACACAGCAACCCAATGGGTGCGAAGAGGGACGGGACAACGGGCCGGACTTGACAAAGGGTGAATTGAGGAATCAGTATGTTCAGATGCGCCCTATGGTGGGACGCCCATACTGACTAATGGCTATAGGCCTATGGTCCGATTTGTTCGCCGGGGTGATTCAAACGTGTCAAAATGTGATTACACTTGTTGTCATCTAAGTATTATCTGTTAGTATTTTTGCTGACACACCCACTGTGTGAACGCCACACCCGTGGCGACAGATCACAATACTTAGGAATCTTGGCACCGATGAGGCATGTCATTAGTACAGTATGTGTAGCAATGCGTGAAACTGTTCAAAAACGGTAGTCTGGGTACTTATCAGAGGAGTGTTCCCTCAAACTAAGCCAACCTTTGTGTGTAGATGCTGCTGCTGTCCCAATCTCCTTTTTGCATACTGCAATAAAGATTAACTTGACTTGTTTTGAAGGTAGGCAGGCCCATATAGTTTCAGCAAACACTTGACTTTTAAACTACAGTATATTTTGCATGGATCTGGGTTGTGGTAAGGAATCGGGTTATGCATGTATTGTATCTGTTAGTGTAAGATAAGGGTTAGAATTCAGTTACTGTATGTCAGTAACTGGCAAAATGGAATGAATCTAGCAAAACTATTTTGGTGTTGCACTTGAGTTGTATCACCCTATCAAGGCCATCTTATCCGACTATATTCGGCTGTAAGAGAACAGTGTTCAGACACAAAAAATCGAGAAAAGCATGCTGGAAATAACCTGCACATACTGATGAAGGACTCTCTCTCTCTCACACACACACTCTGAACACACACACACACACACACACACACACACACTGAACACACACACACACACACACCAACTTTCTCCTGTGTGTGATGGTGTAAGCCCATGTTTTGGAAACCTGTTGCCTTGGGTCAGAGCCCCTCACAGCAAGCACCTGTGGAGGGGTTGATCTTAGGTACACACACGTGCACATACACACACACACGGACACGCATGCACACTCTCACACACTCCGCGGGCGTTGAGGAATGTGAACTCCCGAAGGGCCGCGGTCCTCGGCGACTCTCCCTTATTCACGCTCTCTCTCTCACTCTCGCCATATTTATGGCACTTTCTTTCTTGTCTTGTCAGATCTCGCTCCATAGATCACGCCACATCATGACTGGACCACTCAGCGTGAATTAGAGGGTGATACGGGATTACGCCACAATGTCCACTTTCCTCTGCTCCTTTGCCAGCAGCTAATGGATGAGGTGCGATTACACGCCGTCTCGGTAACTCACTGGGATTTACGCACACCTATACACACACACACACACACACACACTCTGAGGTTGTGAGGTTGTCTCACGCTCCTTGGGGGTGCTGCTGGATGAAGGAGCTGTTGTTGTAATCCCCCTTTGGCTGACTCGCTCGCCCCGACTCGGGGGAGCTGGCGGAGAGAGCAGAGGAGAGGAGAGGAGGCGAGAGATGGACCTCGAGAACGTTGACGTACAGGCAATAACAGGTTCCCAATGAAATGACTATGGTGACGAGGATATGAATTGCTGGAGTGTTTCTTTTGGGCATCTACCCTGTGTAAAAACAAAACTGTTACAAGCAGGGCAGGAATTTCAGGGAGGCCATGAAGGCCATGGCCGTCGTTGTCCCTCAGTTTGGCCTTGTGCCCCTCCAAAAAATGGCATGTCCAGAGGCCACAGTGGCCTTAATGCCCCACTTTCTCCTCTGTCTCGCCAACATGTAGACACCACTGTCTCTTTCTTGTCATGTGGACACCAGTGTCTTTTGTTGAGTCCCCATTTTTAAAGCAATCCAGTACCTTTGATTGGTGCAGGGCTGAGCATGGATCAGATAGTAAATACCAATTTATTTATTTCACAGCAGATGGTCTACATATTACATTTAAAATCATTCTTCAATGGACCAAATTTTGTTTTATTTGATGGCCTTCCTGCCCTGGCATTTGGCCTTTGTGCCCTCAAACAATGGACAACACCAAAGGCCATGGGGTCTTGCCCCAAAATGACAAAAGTCCAGGCCTGGTTAGTGGTTACAAGTGCTGTTGGCACACTATGGCCAAAAATGCATTAGAGGTGTGCATGATGATGCTATCTCTCGTTTTGATCATGTTTCCTTTCCATTATTGACCACAGGAAAAGGGATCGGCCGCCCTAATTGCATCACGTATGACTGTTATGAATTACGGCATGTGTGACACTTTTCTCTCCTCCTATACCAATCACAGGTGAAAAGGAGAGGGTGAAAATATTTTACAGACAGAGGAAAACGGAGGAAATGAAAATGTGGCAGAATGTCAGTCTCTCCTGTGCAAGTAAGATATAGAATATCACAGTCTCTATAAATCCATCCATCTTCAACCGCTTATCTGGAATCGGATCACAGGGGTAACAGTTCCAACAGAGATTTTCAGTCTTCCCTTTCCAGAGCAACATTAACAGCTTTCTGGGTACTGGCGTTCCCAGGCCAGTGTGGAGATGTAATCCCTCAATCTGGTCCTTGGTCTGCCAGGGGATCTCTTCCCAGCTCACAGGGAGACGCTCGGCACGCATCCGTACTAGATACCCAAACCACCTAAGCAGTCTCCTTTCCAAGTCAAGGAGCAGTGGTTCTACTCCGAGTCTCCCACGGATGCCTGAACTTCTCACCCTATCTCTAAGTGAGAGGCCAGCCACCCATCTGAGAAAACTCATTTTGGTCGCTTGTATCCTTGATCTTATTCTTTCGGTCATGAGCCACACTTCATGACCATAGGTGAGATCAGGAACGAAGATTGCTCCAAATGTGAGAGCTTTGCCTTCTGGCACAACAGTCAACAGTGTGGTACAGCGACTGCAATAGTCCTCTATCAGTCTCTTGTGCAAGTAACACACATCACTTAGTAGCAGATATCAAACGTGTGAGTGTAGACATACGTACTGTAAGTGATAGTGCCAGCACAGCAGCCGGGGTGTGTAAGCATTGTTGCGACCGTAGGTCGCACTTTACTATCAAAACCACCACAAAGTGTAAGTAACTCCGTCCGTCCCTCCGTCTGTCTGTCAGTCTGTCTGTCACACCTCACACGTCACACTTTTTCCCTGCTTATATCTCCGCAACCGTTGCCCCGATCCATGCCAAATTTTCCATGCCCCAGGTCCCTGGGGGACCCCCAGATGTAAAAAATGACCAAATGCGCAAACATGACCAAATGACCACCCCAACGGGGCTGCTCACGGGGAATTCCCGGGGACCACCGACTCCTGGTGCTCCAGAACGGATGCAAAAGTGGTGGCGCCCCCAGTGGAGGACCCCCTACACTGCAGCTCACATAAAATGCCGTAACTCCGGCTAGGAGCGACCGGGACAGCCGGGGCCGGTACCTATTCGTCCGCCTTGCCGGCGCGGAGACCCCACCCCTCATTTCTCACATGGCCCTCTTCTAGCGCCACCATGAGGCCGATTCTTGCAAAACACATTTTTGGACACTGCTCCTACAATTTTCGCCCTAAAATCACGCAAATCGGTACACAGTATGTCTACACTCATCCCATCAACATGAATCTGTCCCATATAGCGCCACCTCCAGGCCGATTTTTAAAAACACATTTTTGGACACTGCTCCTACAGATTTTGCCCTAAAATCACGAAAATCACTACACAGTATGTCTACACTCATGTCATCAACATGGATCAGGAAGATTTTGGCAAAACACATTTTTGCCCTATTTGTGGAGATAAGTGACCTACGGTCGCTTATCTCCCGATTAGGGAGCCTTACTGGTCATATACAGGTATATACTGTACATACATAAGGTGATAATGCCTGTATGACGGCCTATGTCACTGAGGCTTTAACCATGGCCACTTGGTTGAAAAATGGACTCAGCGATTGTGTGTCTGGCTATAATGTTTCAGACCGATTAGCCTACTGCAAGGGTCTGAAAACACAAATTGACATGAATCCAAAATACACTGATGATTGTGCTGTCAAACGATTAAACTCTATGGAATCTATGAACAGGTTGTGGGGGTCCCTGCTTCATCTCTCTCTAAACTAAGGGGTCCCCGGCCTGAAAACCTCGAAGACCCCTGATATAGCAGAACTTGAATTCGGGGGCGAATGCCCAGGTCCTCCAAAACACAGGAACGGATATAGAATGATTATCGGCCCGCCGTACCAGTTGTGGCTTGAATGTCTCCCATTGTGCTGCTGCACTCGGGAGAGCTGAGATTGGGGGAAGATATGGTTCCTGTCAACACTTACAGGACGGGTCGAGGAGGAGAAATTCTTCCCACCACCACCACCGAGGCGAGGATACGAGATGATCATTAACACACACAGTAACAACAGCGCCCTGACTGCGCACACACGCGCGCACACACACACACATTCCTGGTTCTCTCTGTGGGACAGGGCCGAGATGGGATAGGACACAGCTGCTTTTATAGGCTAAGTGTGTGTTTGGTTGTGATGTGAAGGTCGAGGTCTGACGGGACAGGAGACAACATGCACAGTGAAGTCCAGAGCGTCTGTTTAACCTGAGAGGCTTCTCTCAGAGTTGAATTAACACTTCTATTCAAAAAAAGAAATTGGTGTTGTAGAACTCTGATTCTCACCCTTTCTTTCATTTAGAAAGTTTGATATGATATTGACCCTGTAACGAACCCTTGACCTGTGTGTGTGTGTGTGTGTGTGTGTGTGTGTGTGTGTGTGTGTGTGTGTGTGTGTGTGTGTGTGTGTGTGTGTGTGTGTGTGTGTGTGTGTGTGTGTGTGTGTGTGTGTGTGTGTGTGTGAGGCTATGTGTTGTGAGCTTGAAGATCTGCTATTTTCACTACTTCTTTAACATTGGTTTTCTAATTTATGGAATTTCTTTTCTTTCTTTTCTTTTGTTTGTTCATGAAATTACTTAGCATTACTTTTTATCTTTTTTAATCATGAACGTTTTTGCTTTTTTGGGAAACCTTTTGGGGGAAAAATAAACACTAAGGACCCCTAAAAATGGGTCCAGACCCAGTGTTTGGGAACCACTGGTGTAGTAGAGGACACGTGTGTGTCTTGTGTGCGAAACGGGATACTTCTCACTTCTGGCACAATAAAAGAATATCACGCAAGACTTGCTCTGAATAGGCTTGCTTCAATAAATCCAAATGTTTAGAGTGAAACGCCACGACTAATGGCCCTATAGCCGGGACAGTAGTACAGGGAGAGAGAGAGAGAGGAAGAGGGCAGCGTGTTGCCACATTTTGCAGGAGAAACAAGTGGCGCAGGTCTACGAAAACAAGACCACATGAGCTATTTGAATATAATGCGATGAGATGCATTAAATACGCAAATTTAGTCTGGGCTCAGGGGGTCTCTGGCACGGAATATTTCAGATGAGGGTCCACGGACAAATACATGTTCATTTGGGGGGGTCCTCGACACAAAAATGTTTGAGTCCACTGGTTCTATAATGTTCCCCACTTACCCAAAAAAGGTTCTATGTTCCCCGAGGTTCTATGTTCCCCACTTACCCCCACAAAAAAAAAAGGTTTTATGTTGCTCAACTTAAAAAGGTTCTATGACATGTTCCCCACTCATCCAAAAATGCAGGAAACATTCATTTGTAATTATTAAAGTGATCCCTGACTAATACGACAAATATGTCTTAATACATTATAATTGTCCTCTATAACTACAATGTAAAATTAAAAACACCTTAAATATTTTATTTCTTCTAGAAATAGCTAATCTTTCACTCAGTAGGGGAAATGCCTGTCGCAAGTTGATGATGTCATAAATGTCATGTGTCATTTTTATGGCATGCATGTGCAAAAAAACAAAACACAAACACATTTGAAATATTGATTTGATGCTCATATTAACCATAGGAAGTATCAAGTTTGTTTTTATTTTCACATGCATGCCATAAATTCCATAGGGATAGATCACACTTGACATTTATGACATCATCAACTTGCGACGGGCATTTCCCCTATTGAGTGAAAGATTAGCCATTTCTATAATAAATAAAATAATTTAGGTGTTTTTAATTTTACATTGTAGTTATAGAGGACAATTATAACGTATTAAGGCATATTTGTCGTATTAGTCAGGGATCACTTTAACAACTCAAAACACACAATAATGGGGAGAAATTACGAATACTAGTGGACAGGGGGCATCATACTTTTGTTATGACTGGGCATCTGGACGAGTGGGCACCTGGACATCCGGGCAATAGGGACATGTGGGCATTTGGACGAGTGGGCACTTGGGGTGGAGACATCTGGGCACCTAAATTAGGATTGCCCACATGTTCTTAGTGCCCAGATGTCCCACCATTTCCTGCATTTGAGTTGGGAACATATACTTTTTTTTTTTTTTGGTGGGTAACATACAGTAGATCCTTTTTTTGGTTGAGCGGGGAACATAGAACCTTTTTGTGGGAAGGGGGCGTGTGGAACAGAACCTGGGGAACATAGAACCTGGGGAACATAGGGAGGACCCTGTTTAAACAACATTAGGAAGCAAGCCCAAATGAGCAACTACACTTTAAAAACAAGGCCAAAATTCGCAACCCCGCAATATTTACAAGCTACTTTACAGTAAAACAAGCCCACAGGTGCTTAATCTGCTTATTATTATCGGACTTGGCAAGCCCACGGGGACAGTAGTACAGGGAGAGGAGGGGGTGCACCTATACACTGATATATGGCCAACCTCCAGACATCAGCAGACGAACACTGAATGGGGATGAAAGGCGATAGCGTAAGGACCCTGGAAGATAAGGAAGAGTCCATGAGTGCTTGTGTACACCTAGGAACCAAGACAAACACCGCAGGCAAATATAAATAGAGAAATCTAAGACTGTGTGTGTGTGTGTGTGTGTGTGTGTGTGTGTGTGTGTGTGTGTGTGTGTGTGTGTGTGTGTGTGTGTGTGTGTGTGTGTGTGTGTGTGTGTGTGTGTGTGTGTGTGTGTGTGCGCGCGTGCCTGCCTGCCTGCCTGCCTGCCTGCCTGCCTGCCTGCCTGCCTGCCTGCGTGCCTGCGTGCGTGCGTGCGTGTTAGAGAGAGAGATTGTGAGTGAGTGTGTGTTATTACTGTGTGCAAGGGGGAAGTAGAAATACCATAGTGTACAAATACTCAGTTAAGGGGGCACTCCACCACTTTTCAACCTATGTTCATATAATTGGTCCTCACTCAAAAATAGCTTTTTTTTTTCTCAGAGGAGGGCTGTGGGCAGGTCAGAAACCCATCGTCTTGTGGCATCATCGATTGCCAATCCAGCTTATAGAAACTGCAGGCTTTCTATTCCTGAAATGTTGCAATTTAAAGTGGAAGCCATTGTTCTCGCAATAATAAAAATCTAAATATTCTTCTCAAAAATATTGATACAATTTTTTTTAGGAAAATGATGATGTCACAAGACGATGGATTCTGAACTTCCCACAGCTCTCCTAGGAGACTTGGACTGAGTAGAAAAAAAATGTGATATTTTATCATGAACATTAGTGAGGACCTGAAGACAGGTTGAAAAGTGGTGAACTACTCCTTTAGTGAAGAGCCTACACTCAAATTGAAATGAATGTACAAAAGTATTTGGATCAAAATATACTTAAAGCCCCCAAAGTAAAAGCACTGATTATGCAGAATGGCTGTTTCAGAAAAATGACATTATTGCATTATTGCGACCGTTAGGGAGCAGTTTACTACCAAAACCTCCACCGGCCGTCCGTCCGTCCGTCCGTCCGTCCGTCCCTCGGTCACCTTTGTTTGTGTACGGTGTGATGTCATATATCTTCAGTATGACATCACACCACATGTGTACACAAACCTTTGTGTACGTTGCTGTGGCAACAGTCTGTTGTTGCTGGTCTGTTAGTGTACGTTAGCAACCACCTTAGCAACCATGGTTTTACCCTGTAGGGCTCGTTTGTGTATTGTATGACATCACGCCACATCATCGGCTGAGGACTGTGTGATGTCATCATATCTCCATATATGGAGACATAAGTTGCTCATGCCCAAATATGGGCTGGTGAGGTCAGACTTAGTGTGATGCGTAGGTTATCTCCATATATGGAGATTCAACTTCAATGAGTAACCATGGCAAACTGTCAACTGCCCGTATGTCTTGATAATTGGTAAAACAAACTTTTGGCCTATTTGTGGAGATAAGCGACCAACGGTCGCTTATCTCCCGATTAGGGAGTCTTACTGGTTATTATTGATGAATTAATGTGTAATTTATACAACTGCTGGACAGCTTGTGACCGCCCTGGATCAATGTAGTCTCATTTTATCTCAATCAAAGTATCCTAATGTGTTTGTTGATCATATTTTATATAGTTTCAACCGACAACTATGTAACTATAGGTACTAAAATATACTCATGTAAAGTACAAGTAGGCCTACCATATAAGCGTACAAGGGGCCCTGTACTTGAGTACATTTATTTGGTTACTTTTCACCACTGATTGTTTGCATAGTATATCAGTTACCGCCTCAGCCAAAAGTAAGGTTTACAAAACGAATGCTTAACCAGCTTTGCTGTACATCAAAGCAAAAAAAAAATGCACGCACACGCACACACACAGACACACACACATTTCTCATCCCCTGGGCCTTCGGGGGTTAAGCCTCGGGATGGTCTGGTGAAACGTGTTTCGGATGAATACAGGTGTCTGACACTTTCTCTTCCCCCTATAGCACCCAGCACCCTGCCCCCCCCCCCCCCCCCCCCCCCCCCCCTCCCTCAGTTTTGGAATGCGGTGACAAGAATTCCTCTAAAAGGTAAACAAGGTCATCGGATCTCCTGACAAGCCCTTGGGAGAATAAGCACAACTCAACAAAACGCCCACAGGCGCTTGGTACCGTGCATGCTAGCCCTCAGTGTGTGTGTAGTGTAGTGTAGTATATATAGTATAGTGTGTGTGTGTGTGTGTGTGTGTGTGTGTGTGTGTGTGTGTGTGTGTGTGTGTGTGCGTGTGCGCGTGCTTGCACGTGCATGTGCGCGTGTGTGTGTGTGAGCAGCACAGGTGCAGTCAGGGACACCGAGGGAGGAACAGGCCTCCTGCTCTTTGAACTTGATCTTGAAAAGAAAGCTGTCTCTCTTTCCTGTCAAATAAAGATTAGCAGAGGTTGCCTCCGAGCGACCCTGCTGCACCGAGATATGTGCACCGGCCTGGCAAAGGAATAAACCTGCAATCTGCTCTGCTGTGCACATTAATCAGGACATTTGGTGGACTACGTTAACTGTCCGTGCTGTAACTGTATTGATTGGTGGTTATCACAAAACACTTGTTTTTGAAGCAGGTGTTCCTAGCCTGGCGTTGCTCATACTAATTCCTCACTGCGTATCCGATATTAGTCTGGACTCGCGAGCAGAATTTTCATTTCCATTTTTAAAAGAAAATCTCTGGACACGATTGGTTAGACCAGACCAATGCTGGGCCCTGATTGGTCCCCCAAATTCTGGGGGAGAGATTCACAGTTGAGCAGAGCCAGACCCATATTCGCCAAGGGCACGTTTTTTTGCCCAGGCGGATTGGTCTGGTTCCAGGCTAGGTATTCCTTCTTCATTCAACGGATCGAATGTCCACTGTCTTTATAGAAACCGTTTATTATAGAAATGCCTTTGTCATTAGGCTACTTGTGCCAGCAGGGCACGCGAGTACTGTGTTCGGCGCTGTCTGTATCCGGCCGACAGTACAAAGGCAGGGCCTTTAGCCATTGAGGGAGCAGCGTTCTCGGTGACATCACCAGAAACAAGTGCGACCTGATATAAATAACAGGGCGCAAGTTGGCACCTCGACCGATTGCCAACTCGCCCATCCACATACATACATACAGTACAGACAGCACTCATCACCCTACTTGCGCGCTCTGCTGGTCGCACTTGTCGTTTTCTTCGGGAAGTGACTATGAGTGCACTAGGCGCAAGTTGGCACCACGACAGAGTGCAGTCTAGTTCAGGGGTCTTCAACGTTTTCAGGCCAAGGACCCCTTAGCTGAGAGAGAGATGAAGCAGGGACCCCCACTACATACTGTATTGTATAAAATTGTGTTGCAGATTAGAAATGTTCATAGATTTCTTAGACAGCTTATACTTTTTGGCAGCACTGTCATCATGTTGGAGTAATGTGTATTTTCAGACATTTAACCTCTTGATCCGTCAAATACTTTGCAAACCTCTTTGCCAAAAATAGCCGATCTACAAGCTTACAACGCCTCGCACTGCGAGGCGTTGTAAGCTTGTAGATCGGCTATTTTTGGCTAATGTTCCACTGCTAGGGTTCAAGTGGTTAATGTAAAAAACATGATCCTATCATCACACAGGGGCGGCCCCCCTGGTAGTATCTCTGAGGACCCCCTAGGGGTCCCGGACCCCCTGTTGAAGACCCCTGGTCTAGTTTCTAACTCCGAACGTGTTCATGAATGAAGCCAGTTCGTCCTGAACACCAAGGGCTTGACTTACTGTGTGTAGCCAGTTAAGTGTTCATTAGAACACTGCATGCTTGTTATCACTGTGTCGAAAAATGTACTCTACTCTCTGGCAAAGAGCTTTAGGGAGGATCACTTGACTGTCCAATTCACATTGTATCCGTTATGCGTGGGTGCGCGCAGGGGCGTCACAAGGGGGGGGGGAGGAGTGGGACTCGGTTACCAGGGCCCAAGGTGGAGGGGCCTTAATTATTTTGTGCTTGAACTATTGAAAAATAGCAGATATACAAGCTCACAGCGCGGCACGAGTGCCACGCTGCAAGCTTGTAGATCTGCTATTTTTGAAAAGTCGTGAAAATGTGTGCAAATCTTTGAATATATGTATTTTTAAGCGAACATGTGTAACTGCTTCTGGGGGGTCCCTGGAATTAAATATTTTGAGATGGGGGTCCGTGGCCAAATACATATCATTTTGGGGGTCCTTCACATGAAAAGGTTTGCGTAACACTGACATAGAAACATTGGTTTTTCAAAAAACCTTAGAAGGATTTGAAATATTCAAATTGAAATAGACACATTTTCACGATTTAAAAAAATAGCAGATCTACAAGCTCGCAGCGTGGCACTCGGTGCCGCGCTGTGAGCCTGTATATCTGCTATTTTTCAATAGTTCAAGCACAAAATAATTGTGCGGGGGCCCGCAGTGAATCCTTGTACCCAGGGCCCAGAATTTGGTGTGACACCCCTGGGTGCGCGCTGTGTGTGTGTGTGTGTGCGTGTTTGTGTGTGCATGGGTGACCTCCATCTGACCAGAACTCCAGAGCGACAGAACAGAAGCAGTTCAAGGTTAGGACATGGGGTTTTTCTTTTTGGTTTTGTTTCCTGGGCGTCTCGGTCTCGGCCTTGTGAATTCTCACTGTCGTAGAGTCAGTGAGGTGTTCTAAGCAGGACAGAGCATGAGACCCGGCAACGGCGACAATGGTGCCGCGTCAACGTCATCAGTCAGTGACTTTGGTCAGTCAGTCAGTCACAGACAAATCCCTTTTCTAGCGCCGGTTCCTTGCAGTCCAGCCAAAAGTGGAAGGAGATGCATTGGGGACTCTCTGTTTCTATACAAGACATCTCAAAGAGAATACCAGCACTCACGGACAGGTCCATTTAAGGCACTTTTTCATTTTAAGTTTCGTTTTCGCAGAGCAGCAGAAACAAACGGACGCGTTTCGGCGTAAAGCCTTCTTCAGCGTTGCATGTCATTACCCTGACCAACAAAACTTAAAATAAAAAAGTGCCTTAAATGGACCTGTCCGTGAGTGCTGGTATTCTCTTTGAGATGTCTTGTATAGTTACGTTTCCCGACCGTGCACCCGGTAAGAAGTTAAGCAATGTTGAAATGATTTGGAGTCGTGCTCGCACCCCTGCTGTAACTATGACTCTCTGTTTCTGTCGTTTTAGTGATTTTAACTATTTTGATTTGCATACCAGGTTGGGGGCATGCATGCAAGAGGCTAAATATCTCTTAGGACACAGTAGGCCCATTCCCAAGATCCACCACAATCTTTCATGGGCAGATGACTTATGGGGGCTGGTGTAAATAGTAGGCTAATATAGAAATTGATAGCTTATTGTGTCTAAAAAAACATATTTAGCCACTTGTACGCATGCCCCCACCCACTGAAAACAAAATACTAAAATCGCTAAAACAATAGAAAGCAGTAAATGAAAACATTTAACACTCATCTTTTCTTTTCTCTAATTACAATCCAAAATATGAATCCTTGTTGTAAAAAAAACAAAGTTGTCCTTTAAGGTTGTGTTCCATTTGATATCCTTCTCCTTCTCACAGAAGCTCACGATTCTTGCTGCTGTGTTTGCAGCTCTCTCTCCCTCAGTAAGTGGAGGTGTGGAGATGCAGTGCAGTGCAGTGCAGGGCAGTCAGCCAGTCGTGAGAGGCTACAAGTAGGGCCTGAGTAGTTCCTTTATCAGCCCACTGATAGGAGACATCTCTCTCTGTGTGTCAGAGCTGCTCAATGCACTCCTTGTCTTCGCTTATCACCACTAATTAAAACATTTGAATTCTTCTGGCCTGCTCTGGAGGAGTTTGTGTGTGTGTGTGTGTGTGTGCGTTGTGCGGGGGAGAGATGAGCAGGGAGCAGAGAGTACTCAGAGGGCGGAAATGGGGCAGGTTGGGGAATATCAACCTATTTTGCTATCCATCTATGGACATGAAAGCTCAACAAATATTTCCCCTCAATTGCTTGCTTCCCACACATACACATACACAACATACTGTATACACACATAGGCATACAGTAGGCCTATATACACAACACAAACACACGCACACAACACATACGGAAACAACACATTTTTTTTAGCAGGGAGCAAATTCATGATGAAAACGTTCTCTATGGTGTTTAATCTTGTTATAATTGTTGTGTATTTTGTGTGGTTCTAGGGTTACTGCAGGGAATTCTCAAGAAGCTAACATAGCCTAACATTTATCAAATTCAAATAAATTGTATTTTTGTGGTCTTTAGTCACAAGTTATGAATTAGTATTTGTATTTATGTTTTTTACAGTGTGTCTCTAAGTCTGTGTGTGTGTGTGTGTGCGTGCGTGTGTGCGTGCGTGCGTGCGTGCGTGCGTGCGTGCGTGCGTGCGTGCGTGCGTGCGTGCGTGCGTGCGTGCGTGCGTGCTTGCGTGCGTGCGTGCGTGCGCATGGTCAGCGCCAAACTCACCAGTAGGCCACAAAATACTGACCCAGATTGTTTTATATTTAACTATATTTTGAATTATGTGAAGTCAAATGTAACCAAACACACACACACAAACTAGGCCAGTGGTTCTCCTTGGGGGGGTTCCAGGTGGTCCCCAGCTAAATTATGGAGAGTTGGTAACTAAATGGACCCTTATAAACCTTTAACTCTTGAGAGATCTGCATTACTTAGTTTACAATGTATGTTATCTCTCCTATGGTATCAATACAGCATGGAATTGTGGACAAAATCTTATCCAACAATAACAAAATATTCTATTTACGTTTTGGGTCTGAGAGGTTAAATCTCATCAAATGGTTGTCCGTGGCTCAAATGACGAATAGATAATGGGCCTTGATATGAAACAGGTTGAAACCACTGCACTATAGACCTGTTCTGCTTTCTACTGATGAACCTGTTTTCTGCAGGGACCCTGGGTGGGCTCATCTCATAGACCTTCCTAATCCTCTCTCTGACCCCTCTGCCATTAGCCTACTTTTAAAGAGCACACTGCTGGGATGACTTGACTTGTCAGCTTTTACACAACCATATCATCACTGTAGGGCAGAAACCTTGTATCTCCAAGTTTCAAATTTGTATGTTTTTTTTTTTGCGAAGTAAAGCCCTGCTTCATCATACAAGGCCTGGTAAACACAGGTAGTGAAAACAGCAGATCTACAAGCACACAACGCCTCGCACCGATTCTACGTTTTTGAGTGTGTGTGTTTTTTAATGAACGCCCTAATTGATCATACTACAGCATCACACAAAAACATCAAAAGTAGTAGCTCCACAAGCTCGATCTGCTGCTTTTGCTCCTTGTCCTTTGCTCCATGTCAATCCTGAAAAGTAACAGTTGGTGGACAATCTGGACATATGAGGTTTCCACCCAACATAGGTGATATGCTAGAGCTCAGTGCTAGAATATGCTCAGCCTGTGCAACACCTGAGAGTGGGAATACCATTAGAATGAGAGCACTTCTAAAGACACTACCTGAGATGCTTTGGGGACCTTGTGTTTGAACAGTATTTTGTTCTTGTTTAGTTCTGTATTCAGTGTATTGCATGTTAACTGGATATTGTGTTCGCTCAGTTGTAGTGTGTGATAATTGTGTTTGTCTTTTTGTCTGTTTGTTAGTGTGGTTACCTGAAGGGAAACACGCTATTGAAATTAGCTCGAGTTTACAGAGTAACATTTAGCCAATGAGGAACCAGCATTTTTGTGATGTCACCTTTATGCATCTTCCTCATTGGCTAAAAGCAGTTTTTTTTCTCTGCTTCCTCATTGGCTAAATGTTAGGTATGACGTATGGTGACGTACAACATCAAAAGCAGTTTTTGTTGCTTCGTCATTGGTTAAATGGTTATTACTCTGTAACCACCAGAGGATTGGTCGACCTCACATGACATTTTGCTGTTTCCTCATTAGCTAAAAGTTACTCCAAAAAAATGTGTTGCTTCCTTATTGGCTAAAAGATACCACATTGACTTGAATGGGGAAAAAATAAAAAATAAACACTTGCAATTTCCCATTCTGATAACAGAATTGCAGAATTCAATTTCCAAATGTGACTTGCGTCAGGGCAACCACACTCCAATCCTTCTATCTTTCACATTTATTTTTATAACAGTGTTCATGCTGCTCTCTTGGCCAGGTCAGTCTTGGAAAAGAGATTTTAATCTGGTTAAATAAACAACATGATGATGTACAAGTAACTACAACTAACGGACGATAATAGCTATTTGAGTTACACGATTATCTCTACCGTACAGTATATAGTTCAGCAATTCTGGGCCAATTGACAGACCATATTGGACCAAATCATAATAAAAATCACACCGGTGTGAAGTGAGCGGTGATGATGATGATAGACCCACATAACGTCTTATCATTATATTGTCCAATCAGAAAAGCGACATACGGTTACGTAGTATTTGATACACTGTCCATTTTGCATGGACATACACACAAAGCCACTTATTGGAGCGGCTAGTACCGCTCAAAAATGTTCTCAGAATGAGGTCCCAGAGATGAGACCTCATTCTGATATTATCAAATTGCAAATTCAAATCTTATCAAATTGTGGATTGTTGGAATTCATAAGGTTGAGAATCAAACTGATCTAAGAAACATGGGAACTGTAAATATGTTTGGCAGTAGAGGGGCTGCACAGAAACATGGAAAATGTTGTTATTTTTATTTTATATATATATATATATATATTTAAGAGTTTCATAGATGTAATAAAATTGTCACAAATTCAAAACATGGTTCGCTTGAACCGTGTTCACTCAAATGGAACCGTCGACAGGCTGAACAGAGCGATGTCAGTCCATTTACACGATCTGATAAAAAGAGAAATCATAAAATTGTGGGCCTATAATTCGATTCCGAGTCCTCTCTGTGGTGGGTGGAGGTGGGTGGTGGTGGTGGGGGATGCGGTGGGATGGTCTATGATGGATGTGTCCTCCCCAGCGGGAGTTGATGTCTTATGGTTTTTACTGTAAATGTTTACATTCCTACATGCACTGATGCTATCTGCTAATAGTTTCTGGAACATGCACGATGAGTCCTCTGGGTGGGATTATTTGCAGCGCGCGCGTGTTTGTGTGCGCGTGTGTGTGTGTGTGTGTGTGTGTGTGTGTGTGTGTGTGTGTGTGTGTGTGTGTGTGTGTGTGTGTGTGTGTGTGTGTGTGTGTGTGTGTGTGTGTGTGTGTGTGTGTGTGTGTGTGTGTGTGTGTGCTCGCCTCCACAAGAGAGAGAGAGAGAGAGATAATGCATTTAGGAGACAGGGGTCAAAGAGGTGCAGATCTGTCTTTAAACAGAGGTATTAACCATGACCTCTCTCCTTCCTGAGTCTTGCCCTGCGTCTGCCCTGGGCCAACGCATTAACACCAACACACACACACACACACACACACACACACACACACACACACACACACACACACACACACACACACACACACACACACTCCAGTATACAGCTCCTTTCCCAAAGCAAGCATCAGTTGTTAGCCCTGTTATAGCCAGGGGTGCAGTTGTCCCGATATAAAATGAAGCAAACACTGAAAGCTCCTATATGATTGGCCGCTAGTTCTGACACCAGAAGCAACATGTTCTCCATAGGATTCCATTAATTTCCCCCGAACTTTTACATTTGATTTTCTTACCTTAATAAACATTGTCATAAATACTTTATGGTTCCTGTCGCTAGTTTAAAGCCTCGTTTCAATCACCATGATTTGCGTTTTGTGAAAATATGGTCCAATTTATGTTATTTTTTTATGTTATTAGCAGGGTATGCTGTAGGAGGGGCTTGTGATCGGCTTGTGATGATTCTTCTTCGTGTGCTTTATTTCGGCAAGCTCAAGACAATGTCCCATGTATCCCTGCGGTTGCACGTGACCGTTGGCAGCCAATAGCATTCCTTGGGTACCATTAAAACAATGATGGGGCACCCATACAACGGCCAAAAAAAACGTCTTTTGCGCAGCATAGAAACCAATGGCTTTCCACTGTCCATATTTTTTTACAGTCTATATTTTTTACAGTCTATATGGTTATAGCATGCGATCAACATTTAACACACACTGTTGATGTGGAAAGTATTATGGGCTGTCCGCTCTGCAGCTTTCAGGGCCATGGAAATCTAGACAACCATGTGGGCCGTGCCTACGGGCGTTGTGTGAACACAGGGAAGGGAGATAATCTCGTTGAGCTCAGAGAGGCGCTTTACAATAAACAATTATCGTTACAATAAGTGTATAGGAAATGGCGTGATGACGGCTGTCGCATCAGTTGGCTCTGTCAATAGGCTTGTGTCTTAAGGGGAGCAGCCGGGCATGGCTCCACAAAACCCAAAAGGTTGGGTGAGGACTGTCATTCATGTGTGAGTGTGCAGGGGCGTCACAAGGGTGGGAATGGTGGGACTGAGTTACTAAGACCCAAGGTGGAGGGGCCTGTAATTATTTTATAAATTAGCTAGTGGCAGATATACAAGCTTACAGCGCGGCTCCAAGTGCAGCGCTGCGAGCCTGTAGATCTGCTATTTTTGAAAAGTCGTGAGAATGTGTGCAAATCTTTGAATATATGTATTTTTTAAGCGAAGATTTGTAACTCAAATTTTGCTTCATGGGGTGTATCTGGAACTAAATATTTTGAGATGGAGGTCCATGGCCAAATACATATCATTTTGTGGGTCCTTCACTTGAAAATGTTTGAGCACCACTGGCATAGAAACATAGGTTTTTCAAAAAAAAAACCTTAGAAGGATTTGAAATATTAATAGCACTTGGTGCCACGCTGTGAGCTTGTATATCTGCTATTTTTCAATAGTTAAAGCACAAAATAATTGTGCGGGGGCCCGCAGTGAATCCTTGTACCCAGGGCCCAGAATTTGGTGCGACACCCCCGTGTGTGTCTGTGTTGTGTGTAGCGTGGCAGCCCCGCCCTGTACACATTCCACTTATCTTGGGAAATATGCTACCTGAGTGAAAACATGAAAGGCACCAGGGGCTTAACTGTTTCCACTGGCGTTAATAAACGCATCACCTTTTTTTCGCGGCTGCTCTTTTTGACGGGCGTGTTAGCGTCAGGAAACAGAGGCAAGAATGGACCATTGTTCCAGGAGACATTCCTCCGTCAATGCCACTGTCTGGGACTCTCTCTCTCTCTCTCATTCACTTTTCCATTCTCTCACTCCTTTCTTTCTCCCTCCCTCTTTCTCACTATCTCGCCCTTTCTCTCCTCGTTTCTCCCTCAATCTTTCACTCTCCCTTTTTTCTCTCCCTATTATGTACGTATCTATACCTATTTCTTTCTCTCTCTCTACTGCTTTTTTGAGCGGTGGTCACACCGTCTCCATAGCGTGGCCGTGTGTGTATCCGTGTGTGTGTGTGTGTCTGTCTGTCTGTATGTAGCCTGTGGTGTATGTAGCCTGCTATACCTTTTCTGACCACACATGTTAAGGGAGGGGCGCTGTTGAACAGGCCAGGCCAGGCACACTCTCACTCACATTCACACACACAAATACACACATACACACACACACACACACACACACGCACGCACGCACACACACACACACACACACACACACACACACACACACACGCAGCCTCCACCGCTCAGTTCACACAAGTGTGATTTTTATCTCCCTCCCTCTTTCTCCCTCACTCAGGGACGTGTAGAGAATGTTAGAGAGGCAGGGTCTGACATTTCTAAAAGGGCCTTTTGGTGAAAATATTGAAAATAGCAGACCTCCAAGCTCACAACACATCGCAGCACAACGCTGAGGTCGACTTTTTTTGCTTGGAGGTTGGCTATTTTCAGTACTTGATACCACACAAAACTAAGCATGAAAAACTGGAGGTGGCGTAAGTTACGGCATGGATTTCTACACAGAGAGGGCAATTCTTTCAACATAAGATGATGCATTCAAGTTCAGGAGAGTTTGAACAGGGCAATTCTCTTGAATGCTGCCTTCATATGGCATGAAAAGAAGGCATTTGCATTTCTAAAAACTGCATTCATGGTCTGGAGAGGGCACTTTTTACAGACGGATAAAAGGGCATGGGGCTCAAGCCCCTTTATGTGTGCACGTCCCTGCTCTGTCTTCCTCCTCTCTATTTTACCCTCTCCTCTCTCTTACCCTCTCTCTCTTTCTCCTTCCCCCCTCTTCCTCCCTCTTTCTTTCCCCCTCTCTACCACTCTTCCTCCGTCACTATCTCTCTGCTTTTACGAGCCTATTCATGCAAAGCTTGAACTCCCACTCAGAAGGACATGTTTACATACTTGTGCATTACATATTTATACATAAACACGGATGCATGTGACTCCGTCACTGGACTGCAAAATCCTGAGCATGATTTTAACTCTTGAGAGTGTACATATTTGCACGCTCTCTGGGTGTGGGACCTTTATTCCTACAATGCAAAGTGCAAGCGGGGCCTCAGGCGAGCCAGACCTGAGCGTAATCAGATGAAGACTAAAGACTCAATGCTTATAGGGGCCCAGAATTGCGGCTTACTAGGGGTGAAAAACAAGTATAGCAGTGATTTATGGATTGAGTGTAGACATTTGGCTGTCTGCGGCGACACAGGAGGGTTGTAGGGGTTCGCGGCTATGTTGCATTCAACTGAAAATGAAGTGCCATCTTATTTAGGCCAGCATTTACTTCTGGTTGTCTCTGTCAGTCAAGGCAATGGACAAATAGCTTTTTACTGCACAACCTGCAGCTCTTAGTCAAGTTGAACAGATAAGATAAATTACATTTTTACAATTCCAGCATTGTGGATAGAGTAGCCCATGTTTGGTAACGTAACATCACATTGTAATGCTGAAATCTATTAAGTTTCATGTCCTACATGAAATTCTCCTGCGTAGGAGACCAAACCAAGCACGGAATCCCTGGAGAGATATTGCACCTCATGAGCTTCAGGATGTACTGGTGAAGCAGTAGTGTCCTACAGTACCTGACACCAATGGCAATGTGGGAAAATAATATTCAACCACGGTGTGTGGTATAGGCTATGTTGACAGGTTACCATAGAATGGTTTAAACCATGTTACTGGTAAGTTCCAGATGTCAGCTTTAAGGGTGATCTATAGTACAATGGTTCTCAACCTGTGGGTCGGAGATGATTAGCTTAAAGGACCACCTCATCTCTGGGACAACCAGATCTTATTTTATTGTTGTTTGGGACATGATCAGATGATGCAAAATGCATCATATGACCAGTTGTTGCATGCTGAAATACTAAAATATCTAAAAACACAGATTGAACATAAAAATATAACTCAGGATTGTGTTGATCATGTCCCAAACAACGATAAAATAAGATCTGGTTGTCCCAGAGGTGAGGTGGTCCTTTAATGTGCAACTCTATTTTCTCACTCAACAGTTAACAAACCAACATAAAGTTTAAGTGTATAGAGGGTATCTGCACATTTCTAAAGTGACAATTTAAGGACTTTTTAATACCTCTAAAATGACAAATGAACCATTCGCCAAATTATCAAATATTAGAGGCAGAAATTCTGAAAATAGCAGATCTACATGCTCACAACGCCTCACAATGCAAGGCGTTGTGATCATGTAGATCTAGAAGTAGAACTAGAACCGTGATATACAAAATCGAATGCCTCAACTCTTAGTACTCGTAGGGTGGAGGGTCCTCAGTTAAAATGTGAGTAATTAGGGGGTCATGGCCTGAAAAGATTGAGAATCACTGATCTAGTAGACACAGAAAAACTATAGTTTGGAGCTGAAACGCGATACTGCTTTCCATTTCCAGTTTTGTAACACTGATTGTTTTTTGCCTCTGACAACCAATTACCACTTCAACTGATACATCCTGCACGTTCACTGTATAATAATCATACTAAACGGTGATAAATGCTCTTGTTAGTCACGGTTGAACCGTCTCAAAGAGATTTGTTTTCACTCCCTCCCAGGGACCTGTTGTGCACAATGCCAGCCACTTGTGATAGCTTAAAGTGGTTATTCTGATCTGAGAGAGATGAATGAGGCTTGGGCGGCTGCCAGGCTCGGGCACCGGCAAGGGTGATCCTTTCTACCTAGCAGCTTGTTGTCGTGGGAGGAGGAAGCGATCTGCTTTTGCTCTCATGCCCTTTTGAACTCTATTGCAGAGGGTTTAGTATCACTATAGCCTATTATTTTTTTTCTGGGATTACACAGGAAATCCGATCTAAACAATAACTGGCCCCGGCACTGACTCACAAGTTATTTTTATTTGTTTGTTTTATGTTTTGGGCATACACTGTGTGTGTGTGTGTGTGTGTGTGTGTGTGTGTGTGTGTGTGTGTGTGTGTGTAGTATTTCTATAAGGGTGCCCTCACACCAAAAGATACACATCCACATAGAAAACTGATCTGATCAATGGAGTAACGCAATTATACAGTGAGCGAATCCACAACGTTGCGACCACAAGGTGTATCCTTAGGACCTATAAGGATTGACTGACTTAAGTAGCTTTATAACCTAAGGCTTAGGTTATACTTAAGTCAGTCAGGAAGTCTCTTTGGGGAAGATTCTTATAATCGCACTCTACTTAAAGCTTTAGTTTAATTAGAGAGCCAGGCCAAGTTCACCTCATTTAACAGATGTTTGTTTTAATGTTCAGGCTATGGTGGTGGCTGTGTGTGTTTGTGTGGGATGAGGGTGCAGTCTCTTGGGTTAACACTCAGATGTCAGATCAGATGAATGTGATCTTGTCTCATGCTGCCCGGCTGGCTGGATGGGGCAACATCTCCACGCTCTATTGACCCTCTCTGACTCATGCAGCTGCATGCGTCCAGGGGTGTCGCACCAAGTTCTGGGCCCTGGGTACAAGGTTTCACTGCGTTATTGTGTGCTTTAGCTATTGAAAAATAGCAGATATTCAAGCTCGCAGCTTTTTGAAAAATCGTGTATATTTGTGCTTTGAATATTGAATATTTCAAATCCCTTTTCTTTTTGAAAAGTCTATGTTTCTATGTCAGTGGTGCTCAAACTTTTTCACGTGAAGGACCCCCAAAATGATATGTATTTGGCCACGGGCCCCCATCTCAAAATATTTAGTTCCAGGGACCCCCAGAAGCTAAATTTGAGTAACAAATGTTCGCTTAAAAATACATATATTCAAAGATTTGCACACATCTTCACAACTTTTCAAAAATAGCAGATCTACAAGCTCGCAGCGCGGCACTCGGTGCCGTGCTGTGAGCTTGTATATCTGCTATTTTTCAATATTTAAAGTATAAAATAATTAAGGCCCCTCCACCGTGGGCCCTAGTAACTCAGCCCCCCCCCCCCCACCCTTGTGACGCCCCTGTATGCGGCCTATACCAACCTCCACCACCTGTTCTGCCAAAACATCGCTTCTCAAACGTTTTCATGCATGTCAAGCAGCCCCATATAGGCTATAATTTGGCCACTGATCGCTCTCAAAATGTTTCATAATATTTTATTTGTCTTTGTTTGTTAATAGCAGATCTACACACTCGCATAATGTGCCATAACACATGTGAGCCTGTAAATCTGCTATTTTCAAATAACCTGAAATGGTTTAAAGGAGTAGTTCACCCCCAAAATGACTTTTCTTTTCTATTGATTACTCACCCCATGGAGACCCTCATCCGGAATCAATAGGGTTACATTTATTGAAATCAAATTATTGTCTTAGGAATGCGACAAATCCAAAAAAAATATCCATGAATTCATGTCTCTATATGGGGTGAGTAATCAATAGAAAAAAGTCATTTTGGGGGTGAACTACTCCTTTAAACTGAGTTGGATGCTATATTAAGTTGTAAACTCATTTAGCTGAGGACCCCCTGGAACCCCCTCTCTGGCCTCTCGGGGTCCCCGGACCCCACATTGAGAACCACTGCAGTATAAAAACACACCTGAGATAGGCACAGGCGGACTTGGTGATGTGCTGCTATGCCCCCTGTCTGTGTAATATTTGGAAAGCAACAATAATGCAAACATTCCTCATTATTAATGATTGATTAAAACTGCGGGGGGTGGGGCTGGGGCGGGGGGGGGTATATAATATTGTATCAACACAGAGAGTCCAACAAACTGGCTACAATCTATCTCTCTCTCTCTCTCTCTCTCTCTCTCTCTCTCTCTCTCTCTCTCTCTCTCTCTCTCTCTCTCTCTCTCGAATCAGTCATTTCATAAAAAAAACAAAAGCAGCAAATATAGGCTATGACCCTTCCCCCCCCCCCCCTTTTTGGTGTTGTTGACTTTTCTATTACAGCCTAGTAGACCTATTTCTCATAAATTCATCTTCTTCAAGCCTGTACCGTGGACGGACGGTAAAGCAGGTTATTAACGGGAACGGAGCGTTAACAGGCATGGCCTTTATGAAGCATTCTGCCGTGGCAAGCAGCCAACCCTACAGGCTAGAATAATAGTGTTGCTGGGGATACATTGAAACAACCACTGCACGGGGTTTCGTCTCACCTGTTTTATTAGTTAACAATGTTCATAAATCCTGCCATTTCTTTTTGAAAAAAACAAATGTTCAATGTGTTGAACAAATGTCACAAAATCCCGTTCCAAAAAGGAGAAACATCATAATAAAAGTTAATCAATGTCTACAATTGATGTTTCGTTTTTTTTAATTGGATTGGTTTCACTTGTCACTGCGGGAATAGGTTAAATCATTTAACCTATTCCCGCAGTGACTACTTAAATCCTTAAAGCCTACACCCTATAGACATACATTATGGCTAAATTAAGCTTTAGAATGTCCGTATACAAGAGAAGCTTCGTTTGGTTTAAAATATGTCTGACATCACTATTTAACTCCTAGTGAAATTATTCGATTTGGAAACGTCACATATGAATCTAGAACGATCATAAAAAACATCCTATAAACCCATAGACCCAGTATAGTATAATGAGATCATTTTAATAGCTGATAATAAATGATATTTAAACGGCGTCTGTGACAACATTACATTTGTTTCTTCCAACATCGACATTTCGCGCATAATTAGACTAAACATCCAACTATTACTTTTAAATTAACATTTTAGCTATAGGACAGTAGGCGTGTAGCCTATTTGTTGAACATGGCTCAAATGTAGGCTACTGTACACCAAAATGTCCATATTGTCTCATAGAAGGCCGAATCCGAGGTTATGTATCACATTTTCAGTGTGCATTTAACTGTCATTGCAACTCCGATTGCGCAGGCTACAAATGCAACCAAATGGACCCGTTTGGTTATTTGTACACTCCATAAATGAACATGTGGGGATTTTTACAGCGTCCATTTTCACTGAACAGGCCTCTCTTCTTGCCTCTCGCGAGTTTAGAGACTCCCATCGCTGTTTAGTCCAGGGGTCTTCAACGGGGGGTCCGGGACCCCTAGGGGGTCCTCAGTGTTAGAATCTTTTGAGTGATATAAACGTTTTTCTCAATTTTTTATATTAACCACTTTAACCCATAGCGTCCATAATCTGATAACGTTTAGCAGAAAATAGCCGATCTACAAGCTCACAACGAAAAGGAGTAGAGTGAAAGGTCAAGTTTAAGTGGTTAAATATCTGAGAACACAAATTGACATGAATCCAAAATACACTGATTGTGCTGTCAAACAAGCATGGAATCTATGAAAAAGTTATGGGGGGTCCCTGCTTCATCTCTCTCTCAGTCTCAACTAAGGGGTCCTTGGCCTGAAAACGTCGAAGACCCCCTGTCTTGAGTTTATAGACTCCCATCGCTTTAGTCTTCACTCTTCAGTGCATCCCTGCACATAAAGTGCTGTGTGCCATCCAGGCGGGGGTGAGAGCAAAGTACGGGTGGTACTGGTAGCACTGGTACAGCGGCAGACCCGCGGTGGTGGTGATGCTGGCGGGGACGGGCATCTCACTGTGCCCCCGGTACTGTTTCTGATCGTCCTTCACCAGCACTTTCACCGCGACTTTCTTCGCCATCGGAGCGACGGAGGATGACGAGGCCATCAACTCGGCCGCCATTTGGCGCCGCTTGGTCTTGTACCTCCGGTTCTGGAACCAGATCTTCACCTGGGTCTCGGTGAGCTTCAGGGCCGAGGCCAGGTCGGCCCGCTCGGGCCCGGAGAGGTACCGCTGCACGCTGAAGCGGCGCTCCAGCTCGTAGACCTGCGCGTGCGAGAAGGCCGCCCTGGAGCGCTTCTTGTTGTTGCCGCCGGGCTTGGAGTGCTGCGGGTCGAAGTGATGATGGCCCGGTGTCTCCCGCTCCTCGTCGCCGCTCGGACAGTGAGGTCGCCTGTTGTCTGCAGTGTCTGTAAAAAAAGAAGAACATAATGATAAGAAGGCCCTGTGGTGAGATCTGGCAAAGGAGCCACTCATAAGCAGAGTTATACAATTCATCGTGCGGCGGTGTCGCTCGCCGAAGCTCCTAATTTCTCATTAGCTCAGTGCGCAAGCATTGCACGTTCAAAGTCACAAATCGTCGTTGGAAAAAAGTCGGGTGGAAATCTTGTATGTCCAAAACCGTTTGTTTTGTTATGATTTAAACTAGTGAAAACAGCCAATCTACAAGCACACAATGCCTCGCATCGTGAGGCATTGTGTGCTTGTAGATCTGCTGTTTTCACTACTTTTTTTTGCAACGGCCTTGTATGGTGAAGCAGGGCTTTACTTTGCGAAAAAAAATGTACAAATTTGAAACTTGGAGATGCGAGGTTTCTGCCCGACACGAAATTATATGAGACATGTCAGTCTGTTGGTCGGTCAGACTCTATCTGATTGACATGACATGGATATAGGTTGTGTTTGCCTTTATGGGAAACCATGCTCATTATTTCAGAGACTGAATTTGAGCTCAGCCCTGCAATGTCATCCATCCCAAACAAACATAAATGAAGGCTGCAGGCCACTTCTTAACGCAAAGTGGTCTGAAATCTCATTAACACCGGCGAGGCTTCCTTCCTCTTGCAAAGACACACACGAGGCCTATAAGGTTAAAAATGAACATTATGAAAGTCCAAAACTCGTGATTTAGATTCGTTATACTCTCCCTGACTCCCTCTCTGTCTCTCAAACGGAAGACAACAATAACACGTCTCACCTTCTTCTCCGTGCGCAATGTATAATTCCGTCTCGTCCCCCGTCGTGGATTCCTCGCTGCAGCAGGTCTCAGACGGGGGGGTGTTTCTGTTTCTGGAGTCGGAGGGGCCGGGGGGAACCCTCATCCCCGGGTGGACGCGGCTCTCGCTCACATCCCCAAGAGGCAAACCAAGTCCCACGCCGCCACGTTCCCCGGACCCTCTGCCATAGCAGCAGGTGTCCGGGTTGTTTGACGCGCGGAGCTGATGAGGATGAGGCGGTGGGGGCTTCATCCTCCTGGACCGGGGGGCGTCCAGGATGTCGCTGATGGAGAAAGGGGACACGTTTAGAGTCATCATAGCCGCGCGCCAGGAGGAGGAGGAGGAACGCGCCCGAGATTCCCCGTTCAAGTCAAGTATGATTTATGATGTGCCTGCTGCGTGCGTTCACACAGATCCACATCAGAAGCGAGCGGTCCCTCCTCGTCATCAATGCGGTGGTGGTTCTTGAACGCGACCGCGCCGTCTTTCTGTGATTTAATTGTGGTGGAGCTGCCTGGTTCCCCCGGCGTGTTGATGTGTCACACCGCTGTCAAGACTGCATTAAGAACTTCTCGCCGCTGCAGCCCCGGGTGGCTGCTCATTGGCTGGCTGTTGCACCACTGGCCCCTCCTTGATACCACCCTTTTCTCAGTGTAGGCTACATTTAAACCTCTTGCATCTTATTCTGGATGGGGGGCATTAACAAAAAAAGAAAAGAAAAAAGAAACATTTGTTTAGACCCAGAGAGTCCATGGAATCCATGCACTTTGAGAACCATTGATCTACAAGCTCACAATGCGTGGCGATGCACCGCTTTGTGTGATATACCTTTTATAAGACGGGTTGGTTTATAAGTGCATGTCCCTGATTGATTCATGTGGTTATTTATTTACTCTAGGAAATTCATAAATGAATGATGATTTTGCTGTGTGAACAGGAGTCTAAAAACAAATTTGACCCATTAAATTATCACACAGGAAAGAACCGTGTATATTGTTATGGAGAATTGCTATTAAATAGGATAAGTTTATGCAACAGCTTTGCGAAAGCAATGTTTATAAATATATTAATATTAATAATAATATTATTATCCATCTTTTAGTGTTAATTTCAGGAATTAAATAAATGCCAGTGCGTAAATATTGCCAAAAGTTTTACCGTGCAAGGCTTTAAATGTTTGAGTTTATTATCCAACAGACAATTGTGCAAAATCCTGATCCTGTTAAACAAACAGAAATTAAAATTCATAAAATTAAAACATTGTTGCTGATTGGTGAACACATGTCACCTATATATGAATGTACAAGAATTTCAATAGACCAATTAAAGGATAATTACGTCCAATTAGCATTATTTTGGGACAAAGGACCTGGAGTAATTGAATAATTTATAGTGAAGGGAGATTTTTAATAATCCTATAATCATGGCAGATTTATAATCCTATAATCATTAGCTTGCAGCCAGAATGGCAGACAGCAGTAGGATATACTAGGGAGGTCAATAGCGCCACCGTGTGGTCATGTTATGCTTAGGTCTATTGAACAAAACTAGAGTTGAGATCCCTGTCTGTCTGTCTGTCTGTCTGTCTGTCTGTCTGTCTGTCTGTCTGTCTGTCTGTCTCTCTCTCTCTCTCTCTCTCTCTCTCTCTCTCTCTCTCTCTCACACACACACACACACACACACACACACACACACACACACACACACACGCGCACGCACACACACACACACACACACACACACACACACACACACACACACACACACACACACACACACACACACACACACACACACACACACCGCACGCACACACACACGCACTCACGCCTAGGATATGTTACGCAATCAGACCTACCCTTCATTGATGTGATGTGATGACAGATAAGTGATCCTCCTGCTTTTTCTTTTTCTTTCTTGTTCTGACTAAACAGAGAAATATCTCCTCTCGCAGGAGTGTCAAAACATGCAGATACGCTAGAAGAAATCACAGAAATGCTGCAGAGCAAAGCTGCAGGGGTTCAGATCATTACACTGTAGCCTATAGTCAGGTACCATTTCCCCATCAGTTAAAAAAAGGTCTTTGACGTCTCCTTTCTTAATTGGTGGTTATTGTGTTGCTATTCGTTATTTTCACAGTTGACTTATTTATGAAATAACGTCATTACTCTAACTGGAAAAGACAAGACATGTCGTGGGTAAATATCCAAGATTTGTTTTACATATTCTGCAATGTAAAAAATAACAAGAAAATAAATGTGTTTAAAATAATTTCAAACAATACAAATAAATCCTTTTAATTGAAATATTATACATTTTCAAAATATATAAAATTACGAAACTATTGTTGTGAGCTTGCAGGTCAGCTATTATCACTATTTTTAATATAGTATCTAGCCATATTACTTTATCCCGGGGAGACACCAAATGTATCTTTTGGCCCAGCCTCGACTCGAGTGAAAAAGTTTGGGAATCACATTGGATGTTTCGTCTCCCACGCCACACAAGAGACCTGGGGTTAGAAGAACTCCAGGGGTACGTATATATAGCCAGGATATGGAACCTATATGAACACTCTCAGAGTTCTGCCATGTGTGTACTTGAGTGGTTGTTGTTACCATGGGATGGTGATGTGTTGCTTTGGGAAAAGTCCTCTCACGCCTATACAGAGGCGTCAATCGGGTATGGCAAGATATGGCAGCTACTACCTTGGCTACAGGGGGTAAATAATAAAATGTACTTTTCATTGTGCCTGTTGCTAAGGTATGGCAACATGACTGGTGTCTTGCAAGACACCAGTCATGTTGCCATACCTTAGCTTTTTCTGAACTGACGCCGCTGCACGCCTATAGGATGAGCTGAGCTGCTATGTTTGGCAGCGACAGATAGCAATCACTGCACTCATAGCAGGCCATCAGCAGCCCAGGCTCTGCGCCGACCCGAGGCACAGCAGCCGTCCTGTCGCCAGCTCTATTTACACTGGGGACTCTCTAGCACTTAAGACACTGACACCAGGTATGTTGTACCGGCAGCGCAGTAGCCATGAGGGGAAGTGACCAGCATCATGATAGAGACGAGACAAACACTTTGTTTACGCTGCCATTCATCTCCATTAATAGCGTCTGCTATTCGGACCGTATGATAGGAGGAGGTGAGGAGGGAGGGAGGGAGGGAGGGAGGGAGGGAGGGGGCGTTTGTTTAGCCCTGTCTGCAACAATTAGTGCGTGTGTGTGTGTGTGTGTGCGTGTGTGTGTGTGTGTGTGTGTGTGTGTGTGTGTGTGTGTGTGTGTGTGTGTGTGTGTGTGTGTGTGTGTGTGTGTGTGTGTGTGTGTGTGTGTGTGTGTGTGTGTGTTTGATGGGGATGGCACGCAAAATGTTTTTTTTTTGTGTTAGCGACAGACAGTGAACATTGCTGTTGTCTGTCTTAAAAAACAAAACAAACATGTTATTAATGTATTATTACTAATAATATTATTAATAATAATAATGGTTGCGTTTACATCGACATTGAACTTTTATTCTTATTATTTATTTACTTTTTACAATTTTACCTATTACTATTTTTTAAATGGTTACTTATATTATTAATTTACTTTTATTTGTATTTCACTTGTATTTCCACATTCAGATGCATCTTAAAGCAGTAAACAGGGCTGTGCCCCGCAGCACTGACCACCCTACAGTCCGCTTGTTGTGAGTGAATGGCGGGGATGCTGTGCTGCTGCTGTCCCGTCCGTCTGGTTAATGTCCTGACCGGACACCACATGCATTCTCTCTGCTTCTGCTTCTTGTCTCAGACCCACGTCTGTCTGCTACACGAGGAGTTCTCACAGGAAAACAAAACATGATGGAGACCTCCATTTAGGCTATAGCATATTTGGCCGGAGAGAAACTATATATCCGTAAGGAATACGTTCTATTATACATTTATTTAAGTGTACAATTTAAATTAAACGAATAACATACTGGGATTGCAAGCCGACTGAAAATCGGTCACTGCTGTTGAAAAATCTGAGCATATTTATATATGCCCCCTATATTATAGTTTAATGAGCATGCATTGCAAAAACTCTCTCACACGCACACACACACACACACACACACACACACACACACACACACACACACACACACACACACACACACACACACACACACACACACACACACACACACTCACACACACACACACACACACACACACACACACACACACACACACACACACACACAGCGAAATCGAAAGGCACAATGCAGATATGAAATGTATGAATGTCATCTTTATATATATCATAATTTGATTTTCTTACGAAGAGAAAAACGATGAAACAAGCGTCATCAGTTTTACCTCACAACACATACCGGTATGCTATAAAATAAAATTAAATAAAAAAACAATTTCCACAGCTCCATGCATGCTTTATGTAACATTTTAAAAACCGTTCCCGTAACAAAACAAAAGCAAAAATACAACACTCTTTAACGCCATTAATTAATTAACGAATTAACGGTTAATTAATTGATGAATGCAATTTATTTTATTGATGAAAAGCAACATTTTATTTGATGTGTAGCCTATTCTGGTCAGGGATGATTTTCCATAATTTTGTTCATCCTTTAGCATCCATGTTGTAAAACAATAGGCCTATAATACGTCAAATTACGCACAATCTTTATCGGCAACATTCAAATCAGGGTTAACCTAAGTCTCCAAGGTAAAATCATCTGTGTTCAACTCTATTACTTGAACACCGACAATTTTACAGTGCAGTTTGACAGCCTTTTACTGTACACGATTTGGCTCAGGAAAACTAGTCCAAAAGAAGCGACAGGAATCCATCAATAGAGTCAAGAAGACAGAAGGCCACCGTTCCCAATGTATTTGACGACATCATTACGTTCAAAAAGCGAATAAACGTCGGTATGCCATGACGGGAGGTCTGCGGCTATTTCTCTGACTGGTTTAGTACATTCCCCATAGCTCATTGGGTGTGCGTCCTTTTCCTGCCACTGAGCAGAAAGTTAATTTTATCACCAAATGAACGCCTCTGGGATATCAGGCGGCAAGTGTCCATTATCCTCTGGGTGTTTCCATCAGGTTCTTAAGTGGATTCCAGGGCTAAATTGACCCACACAAGTCTGTAACTCTGACAGTGTACAAATGGAACCAAATGAACCCTAACGGGTTCATTTGGTTCCATTTGTACACTATCAGAGTTGAGGGGAGACCTTGACATTTTGAGAAACACTGTATAGCCTATATTATGTGCAAATTAAAAATAACACTCGAGGCTACCATGCCCGGATGCCCTGCAGAGTTCCTTGGCAGGGCGTGACCACCGGCGCTTGGGGAGCCTGGCTCTGGGACTGCGCGCCGCCGCCGAGGTTCCCTAAATTCATGTTCATGAACGCGTTCGCGGACACCGTGTTGCTCGGCGTCAGAGCGGGCAAACTGGAGTACGTGCACGAGTACGTGTTGGAGGAGTAGACCGAGTTGCCGTAGGTGTACGGCGGGTAGGCGGCGTTGTAGCCGTAGGGGTTCGGAGCCGCCGCCCCCGCGACCGCGTACGACGCGTTGTAGTTCTGGGCTCCGGCCAGGCAGGGCTTCCCGTCCCGGACCAACACCGGCACGGCCACTCGCCTGGGCGGCGGCGGGTGGTGCTGATGGTGCTGATGGTGGTGGTGGTGGTGCTGGCCGGCCATCTCCAGCGTCTTGTCCTGCCGCTGCCTCTTGCACTTGTAGCGCCGGTTCTGGAACCAGATCTTGACCTGCGTGGAGGTGAGTTTGAGCGAGCTGGCCAGGTGCTCCCGTTCCGGCGCCGAGAGGTAGCGCTGCTGCTTGAAGCGGCGCTCCAGCTCGAACACCTGCGCCTGCGAGAAGAGCACGCGGGGCTTCCTCCGGGTCCTCTGCTGCTGCTTGTTGTTGCCGCCGCCGGGCTGCTTCGCCGCCTCCTCCTCCTCGTCCGGCTCGTCGCAGTCGCCTCCTCGCGTGGCGGCGACGCCGCTCTCTGCGTGCGTGCAACAAGAGAAAGTGAGAAGATGCAAGATGGGTAAACTGTGGTGATAAAAGTAGGCTATGGAATACAACCACCCCCTATAATACCAGAAATAAACACAGCTATTTAATGAGTCAATACCAGGACTACAAAGCATTAAGAGTGACCTCTAGACCTGGCTACTGCACATATAAATAGAGCTGCTAACTTTAAACGCATTTCAAATCGCAGGCTTTTTTTCTTTTTTTGTGTGTGTGTATAGCCTATATCGTTTTGTGGAAAAATGCTGCTTTATGTCCCAAAGCGACTTCAAAATATTGCTGCTATTTGTTGTAAAAAGCGTTATACCCTATTTAACATGTTTTAATATATTGACACTTGCTTTGGCAATATAAACGTATGTTTTCTCATGCCAATAAAGCTCGAGACGGTGTTTTTCGTGGGAGCGTCGTTGCTCATTTAGTTTCGAAAAGATTGGTTAGTAGCCTACTTTATTGACGATTTTCAAAAGGTACCATGAGTTGAAAACTCGCCGAAAGGATGACACAAAAAACCAGAGGCGTAAGAGGCTTGTTTCTATTGTGGTCCAATAAACATATTCAACACTCAAACAACTAGACAAACAAAATGGTACTCTGTATACAAATGCAACCAAATGAACATGTAGCCTAAAGGGTGCATTTGGTTGCATTTGTATACTCAAGATTCGATAAATAACACTTTACTTTGCTGCATAACATTAATTTGTGTTTATTATAACACAGACTTGTATAAATTAAAAGGTGAATTAACTTTGAAGTAACAGCACAAGCAATAGCCTATATATTTCAGAAATATTATTATTATTATATAGTGTGCGTCTCGTGCAAATGTAATTATTAATTAATGGCATTATGCATGCTATATACAGCCATGTAATTACATTATTATAATTATATAGATATCTCACTCCAAAATCCTATTAGGCTATTAATCTCTTTAAGTGCATCCATTGCAGCCATAACATGCAGGTCTGTAACTCTGAGAGTGTACAAACCAAATGGACCAGGGGTCTTTGAAAATAAAACATTTGAAAACCACTATATAGTTGGACTCCTATAGTTATAAATGTCATATACATATTCTGTAGAAAACCCGGAGACTTGGCATTCAGTGATTGGGTCTTGTGATCAAAATAAGAACATTATAATGGTGTGTACACATTTTATTCGTGTACGGACATATTGATGACCCCTGATTCCAATAAACACATGCAAAACAACAACAAAAATCCAATAGTCTACTCACTAGTTTCCAGGTTCTCTTGCTCGCTCTCCCGTCGCAGGTCGGCCGGGTGCCCCTGCTGCCCGTGCGCCGAGCTCGCGAACATCTCCGCCGGCAGACCCTGCTGAGACTGAGCCAGCCGCTCCTGCACCGCGGCGGCCAGCGGGTTGAGATAGGCGGACATCCGAGTCTCCTCGCTCTCCGACAGGCCCTGCGTGGACCCGGGGCTGGGGGTGCCTCCTCCTTCGTCCCTGCCGGCCAACATGCAGGACGGAGGCGAGTAGGAGCGCAGGGCTCCTCCCGGCTGCGACGAGAAAGCCAGCCGAGAGAACAGCCGCTGCTGCTGCTGTTGCTGCTGAGACTGCTGTAACTCCAGCTTCAGAATGTCCTTGACCGAGAAAGGCGTGCTGGATGGAGTTATTAGGACCGGGCTGGGCAGCATTATTAGCATCAGAGGCAGGGAAGGGACGGTCCCACCGCGAAACAAGACATTGAAGAAAGAAGGCTGCCGTTCCTCCCCCGACCACCGAGACAGGGCTATTATTTAGGAGACGCCGCGGCCACTGTCTGTCCCGCGACGGGACCTAGACTATTTGTCTTTTCGGGTTCCGCGCCGTGGAATGGATGAGCCCCGTGCGTAAAGGTAAAAAAAAATGGTTTCGCGGCGGGTTGTTGATTCATGGAGACTGAACTGAAGAGGACTGGCTTGATTTGAGATGTGACATCCCTTCTACTTTTGGCTGCAGGGTCTGAGAGAGAGGGGAGGGGGAGAGAGAGAGAGAGCGAGAGAGAGGGAGAGCAGTCGGTCGGTCCTGTTTGGTTGGCTGGATTCAGCTCAGCTGCGGGAAATGAGAGAGAGAGAGAGAGAGAGAGAGAGAGAGAGAGAGAGAGAGAGAGAGAGAGAGAGAGAGAGAGAGAGAGAGAGAGAGAGAGATAGACGGTCCCCTCTCCCTTTTCAATGACGCGCCCAGTTTTATGCGCCGTCGTGCGACGAAAGATAGCCGACCTACCAGCTCTCCACGAGCCGCTGTATTCACTGTGCGAAGCGTTGTTGTGGGCTTGTAGGTCGGCTGCGTCACGCGACACCGTCGCACGACGATGTATATGAATCGGGCTTGATACGGGGGGAGGGATTGGTGGTGACAAGGGATTGCAGGGAGCAATTCCCATCTATCTATCTCTCTCTCTCTCTCTCTCTCTCTCTCTCTCTCTCTCTCTCTCTCTCTCTCTCTCTCTCTCTCTCTCTCTCTCTCTCTGTTTCTGTTTTTTTATTCTCTCAGGAAGACAAAAACTCCATACACCATCTATATGTTAGATGAAATAATGTTGACATCATCGAAACCCTATAGGCTATGACTCCAGATTGTCTCAGGTAAGGGACTTTTGATTCCTTATATCATAGGCTATACACATAACACTAAAAAATATTTTATGGCTTAATAGCGGAACCTCTTTTGGCGCTATATAGGCTATAACGCGTTAACGCCTATATCTCTCCTATCTATCCCTTCCCTTCTATAACACCTACCAATTATGTTTGTATTATGGACCTAACTTATAGCTCCAGTGGGCTAGCAAGGTTCTTTGTACAGTGATGCAATAATTTTACCTCATCCTAAAGCATCGCTGGACCACTGGCTATTGACAGAGGGGGAACAAAACCATAATTTTGATTTTATAAAATCAGTCAATCTCAAAATGGATGGCGTGTATTTTTTTGTGCAGTGATTTGAATAAGGATTATCGCATATGTTTCCGTTTGGACACACTTAGGGGCCCACTGCAACCCACAACAACAACCACGATAATTCCTCCCATCATCACTTTGGAGGAGTTTTACAGATTACACATATCTTGGTTTCCTGTATAAGCCATTCGCGGATAAGATAATATGGCCTGAGTGTGGGAAATAAGATAACATTTCAATTCAGTTGCAGTTGCAAGTGTTGCAGTGGATATTTTAGGCATTTGCTGCAATTGTTCGTCTATTTTCATCGATCAAATTCCATAAGTAAATTATAAGCTATGCTAATAAATAGGCTACTTATCTGGTGGGCAAGTATAGCTTATCTCAAACATATAAAATATAGGCTACACTAACA
>NC_137833.1:47559314-47564314 GCF_963921795.1 Nannobrachium achirus
TGACTGTACTTTTACTTTAGCTTTAAGCATATTTTGATGCTAGCTTTGACTTAAAGGGGAGTACCACTCATTTTCAACTTTGAACTGTCATTAATGTACCTTATTTGTTGTGTGGAAATAAGAAAAAAGTCCCCCCCTTCTGTGTTGCCTAGAACCGGAGGATTGATTGTGGGGTCATGTGATCAGTGAACAAAAAACAATCTAATAATAATTGCGACCGAAAGGACGCAGTTCACCATGAGAAATGTCACAGCTTGTCCGTGTGTAGACTTGACACACACACAAACACACACACACACACACACACACACACACACACACACACACACACACACACACACACACACACACACACACACACACACACACTAATTGCTCCATAGAGGGCCTGTCTCAATGACCCGTGACTTGTAATGGGTTTGCCACTCTGACATCATGCTGTGATGTCACTGTGATGTCCGGCACATCTTGTCCACGTATCTGTGTATCGCTGAAGGTCACGCCTGACACTGTGGTTCCCTTGACACATCACTGTGACATCACAGGTGATATCACAGGTGACATCACCTATGTAAAAGTCCATATATGGGTATTCCCCAGAATCCCTTTTATGCCTTGCCTGGTTCCAGACGCGTCTCTAGTGGATACCCAAGCTTGTACAAGTTCCTGCTCCCCCCGAGCCCCCTGTGATTGGCTGAACAGGAGGTAGGGAGCGCTCCATTGTAGTCACTTGGACCGCGCAGAGGAGGTGAATAGAATGCGTTTATCGTGGGCTTGCCCAGGCCTTACGGCCTGGGCATAAATATAACGATTGCATTCACTACGGCTTCGCCCGAGCGCCTGCGGCCTGCGGCCCGAGCGCCACAGGCGCTCGGGCGCGAAGAGCAGGACCAAGGTCCGCTGGCCTTCGCGCCGCTTGCAATGTCGTGGACATTAACTGAATGTCGTGGACAATAACTGTGACATCTAACCATAAAACGAGCGCTCCCTTCCTAAACACGCTTGGCAATCTGCTAGACGCGTTCCAGACCTGGACTGTGACTCCAGAGTGGACTGTTTCTCTGGTCTGGAGCTGAGTACATGAATCGGCAGTTTAGCAGCCAAAAACTGCGGCTGATCCAATGAGCGCGGGGGGTGGGGGTGGATTTCACGAATATCCAATCCTTGCAGCAGTTGAAACGATTCAAACGAAGTTCACACACACAGGCAGGCTGAGGCAGGCACACACACACACACACACACACACACACACACACACACACACACGCGCGCACTGATTTCACAGAGCTGTTAATGTTGATTACATGTTTCTGGTCGCAGTTCTGTGTGGAAGCAGTCACTGGCACAGACAGAGACACACACACAATCACACACACACGCCGCGACCGTGCGTCGCGTTCACCGTGCGTCGCGTTCACCGTGCGTCGCGATCACTCTCGCGCACGCTCGCAAAAAAGTCCCTCCCCGTAAATCGCTCAGAATAGGGCACAGTTTTAGACTAAAGCGTGAGCTGAGTCTGAAATCAGGCTATTTTATGCCCATATATGAAGATCCCTGATGTCATCGAGATATATCACTGGCCAGATGGCCAAGACATGGCACATATCTGTGTGGCTGGTTCAGATAGAGATCTCCATGTATGGGCATCAAATATATTGTATGTTGTGATGTCATGGGAACCACTCCAACAGAATCCCTTTTATGCCCATATATGGAGATCCCTGATGTCATCAATATTAAGCCCATATCTAAAAGGACCTTATATGGGAATGCCCATATATGGAGGAAGACAGCTCATATCTGTGGCACTGATCACCCAATCTGGCTAGCCATTGTCAAAGAAAAGGTTGGTCCTTTTTTCAGTACTGCAGAAGTCTATAATCGAGAGACTACTGATCACTTGACCCCACAACCAATCCTCCAGTTCTAGGCAACACAGAAGGGGGACTTTTTCTTATTTCCACACAACAACTCTAAGGTACCGGTATATTACTGACATAGTTCAATGTTGAAAATGAGTGGTATTCCCCTTTAAGTCACATTTTGAATGCAAGTCAAAGATCTGAGTACTTCCTCCACAGTCCACCACTGTCAGTGTGATGTCTTTAGGCAATTATGAGACATGATGGTAATGATAGACATAATGGCAAATAGTAGACATAACAGAAAAAAGCATTCAACTTCAGATAATTTAGAAACTATAACATATTTTATTTTACATTATTCATGTTTACAGCTTGATTCAATTAACGGTGTGTGCTTAAAAAGCGAGTGAATCCTTTTTCTGGAAAAAACGCCCAAACTCTGTGCATGGGTGCATGTGTGCGAGTGTGCGTGTGTGTGAGTGTGGTTGCATGTGTGTGTGTGTGTGTGTGTGTGTGTGTGTGTGGTTGCATGCATGCGTGCGTGTGTCAGTAAGTAAAGTTGCAGTCCTTCCAGGTCCCGGAAGGTAAGTCTTATCAGCAGTGCAGTGTTAGGGTGTCAGTAGCCAGGGTCCCAGCCTCTCCCATTGTGCCGCTGCCTGGCCGGGAGTGACGGATGACAGCTCCTGCTCTCTGGAGGAAATGAGGAGGCCGTGGTCGGAGCCCGGGGCCAGATTTGGAGCACAGCCCTGCTCCTGCCCACTCACTTTAGTTTGCCAAACCCCAAGCACATGACAAGATCCCACTGTGGTAAATACAGTAGGTCTAAAACGTTAATAGCCAACTGGCATGCAACGGCGGCAGTGTCCTTTGGGGCTCTTTATGCTAACTGGGTTATGATAGGATGTCTTGATTATAGGAAGCCTGTGTGGGGGTGAGGTGTTGGAGAGCTACTCTGCCCCGTCGCATGGTTATCAAGCCTCTCTGCCAGACGTCGAGCCCACGCGAGAGGAAGTGAGGTCGGGCTAGTCTGGGTCCCTTTGCCCTTGCCCTCCCCCGAGTGCCATAAATTAGCCCGCTCTAATTCTCTCCCAGACGGCCTTGCCCTTAGCAGGTGTGTGTTTGTATATATGAGCGCTAACAGGAGGGATGTGAGCGTTAAAATGTCTGTGATCTACGGCGTTGGGAATGCAGTTTGGGAGGAAACATGTAACCTAAATATGCTTATCCTCTGTGCAGCCATACAGGGCCATGTAGATAAAGATACTGCAGGGAGAGACGCAGCCCTGCTAGTGAATAGGACATGTGAGCCGGGGTTCCCACTCTCCTCTCCATGTTGTACTTCTACATCCAGAGGCCAGCTGTCGTGTCTGGAGTCTGGACAGCATTTTTTTGAAAGGAAAAAAAAGTTCAGCTTCTCACTGGCATGCAGGACAGTTTAGAAAGTTTGTCCAAAATATAGCCACGACGGCTCCCTTGGGAAAGGCAGTGTTGTTGTAATATGAATACGTACATGCTGGCTCCATGGGGTAAACATCCTTGGGAGAAAATGCTTGTTTCTCCCAGCAGCAAGAGTGGCATCTTTATCAAAGTGACACTTTGTTTTGGCCATGTCGTGTCTTACATACGTTGAGCTTTCTGCAAGTAGGCCTAGCCACTAATACATCGCTCTCTTTCTTTTAATCATCGCAATGGGTTTTACAGCAGGGTTGTCCCCTCAAGGCTGAATAATAATCATATAATGGGTCGGTTTGGTCTCGACCAAGACTTTAGGCGCCGGCTACACAGAGCTGGATATTTCTGAAGCTAGACATTTTTTTATGCGTTTGGGGCTTGCAGCCACATCACGAAGCTGGATATTTCGGCTGCGAAGCTGGATATTTTTTAAACCAGATAAATAAGTGGAGAGATTGAAAAATATCCGATTCACTGGATCCGTGTAGACAGGGAACCCGGATATCTCTGAAGACTTTACTGTGTGTGTGCTTGTTAGACTTTAGATATCTTTGTCGTGTGGACCTAGATATCTTTCTATGTGGATATCTGAAAAACCGGGATACGAAATATCCAGCTCCTTGTAGCCTATGCCTTAGTTGGTTGATTAGTCTGTCTGATTGTTATGCTTTTTTTCCATGCTGAATGACCTGTTTCTTGACAAATGAAGAGTGCATCTGTATTGTGAAACTCTAAATATACTGTAACCATTTATTTCTACCAGTCTATGCCAGTAGTAGCCACTGTCAACATTAGAATGTTACGTTCTCAACCTCACCCACCTACAAAGGCTAGTCTCTGCGTGACTGTGTAACAGTGGCAAACACAGTTTTACAGATGTATCGATTCAAACGACTAATCAATTAGTTGACAAATTCATATGACTATTAGTCGACTAAGAATGTCTTTAGTTGAGGATAATATGAGTTCCCAAGTTTTCGCCAGCTCTCGCATACAAATGGAGTGGGCAGGAAAACAAGGATATCCCTACTTTAGATGGAACACTTAAAAAACCTGTATACTTCATTGACAGGAGTCCCTCAGGGTTCGTCACTAAGCCCCCTCCTTTTTCCCCGCTATACCAAATACAGTATCTTTGCCGGAAATATCCAGTCTACCAGTGGTGTAAAGTAACTAAGTACATTTACTTATGTACTGCACTTAAGTACAATTTTGAGGTATTTGTACGTTACTTGATTAAAGTACAAAACGACACATTGTGAGCCTGTAGATCTGCTATTTTTGTAAATTGTAGATCTGCTATTTTCAATAGACTTTTTATACATTTGAAAACATGAAATGACATTCTGCATAGTGAGTACATTCTACTTTTGGTACTTAAGCACATGTTGATACCAATACTTTTGTACTTTTACTCAAGTAAATGTAGAATTCCAGACTTTTACTTTAACAAAGTCTTTCTATATTGCATTATTTATACGTGTGAGTGCTTTTTTCCACCACTGATCTTTGCCGGAAATGGCCAGTCTAGAAGCTAGCAGACCAATATATAGCTCTAGTTGTAGACCGGCTATCTTGGCTGAATGTTCACCCCAGAGTATGGGATGGTGCAGATCAATGCTGTTTTAGAGTTTGCCGTCACATTGATCAGTCATCTGTCGGTCCATCCGATGAATGTAGTCA
>NC_137833.1:47569314-47634314 GCF_963921795.1 Nannobrachium achirus
ATAGATGCATGACGGTACATTTAGGTTTAAAGTGCCCGTGTGGCCTATTATTCGCTATTTTCTCTTTTGGGCTTGTTTTCCTATCCACCTATTTCCGCGGAAGTTTACTGGAGATTATTTGGACCACACTTCCGGTTCAACAGCAGACATACAAGCTCACGTCGCGTCGCGTCGCAGATGCAGCCCATTGTGAGCTTGTAAATCACACTCGGCTGCGGCGCCGGAAGCTCGGTACAGCTTCTGCGCAATGCACTATGGGGCGTTGGAAACCCGTGGATAGACCTGCTGCGTCACCTGCATGGCTGCTTGCTCATTTCTCTCATGAACTCTGGCAACTCTAGCATCAGACCCTGGGGAGGACAGGGGTACAGAAGAACAGCCTCCTCCTCGCAGTCAGACACTCATTTACACATTTCTTACACAAACTCAAACAGAGCAGAACATCAGCACTGTAGCTGTCTGCTCAGAACTGACATTAATGATTTGATGATGTATGGTGTGGTGTATATACCAGTGGTTCTCAAACTTTTACATTTGAAGGTCTCCCTTTAACTTTGACAGTTTACAAATGGAACCAAATGAACCCGTCAGGGTTCATTTGGTTCCATTTGTACACTGTCAAAGTTACAGACTTGTATTGGTCAATTTAGACCCCCTTACTGTAAAAGGAACCCACAGAGTCCCTGGAATCCACTTTGAGAACCACTAGTGTATACTATTAGTGGGGCAGGCATCAGGGATCAATGGCACACCGGCATAAGTGTGAGAGAGAGTTTTGTTCTTTTAAAATTAAATATTAAAAAAAGAATTGTGTCAGTTAAATTAAGTCCCCTCACGTGACGTCTAGGGAGAACAGGGTAAGATGAACCTATGGGTAAGATGAACCACCCCCTCCCTGTATCTTTAAAACTATACACATGAGTTGTCATTTGACCTTAAAATAAGAACACAACCATCATTTCCACCTGGCTATGGAGTTGACAGACACATGGGCAAAGTGACAAGCATATTTCTACACAAAGGGGGGAAAAAAAGAAGGAAAAAAAACGTTTTTTTGCTGGTCAAAGTTTTATAGTAGACCATAATGATTTTTATGTTAAAGCAAATGTACCCAGGTCTAAACTTATATACGTATCATGCATGTTGGTGATATTCCAATGTATAAAACTATGTGAGTCATTTAACGATTTAAAGATCAGCCAGGTTTTGTCAAAATGGTGGCCTTGGGGCAAGTTGAACCAAATGCCTTGGGGTAAATTGAACCAATTATCCTTATATGAATCACCATTCATATTTTTATTAGGTCTTTGCAACTCAAATTATGCTGAATGATCTTTCATTTTGACGAATACAGACATTTAAGAGAAGTTTTTAATATTGTATTAATAATTAAAATATTAAAAGGTCTGAATCACAAACTTTATTTAATTGGTTTTAATAGTTTTTCTTACAGTTCTGAATCACAAACTTTATTTAATTGGTTTTAATAGTTTTTCTTACAGTTTAAATAACCGTAAGAAAATAAATAAGACTATTGTAACTCTCTCCTCACTGGTCTCTCGGCATGTGCACTTAAACCTCTCCAACTGATCCAAAACGCCGCGTCACGACTGGTCTTCAACCAGCCTAAGTTCTCACATGTCTCTCCCCTTCTCCGCAGCCTCCACTGGCTCCCGGTTGCGGCCCGCACTGAATACAAAACACTGATGCTGACCTTCAAAGCAGCCAAAGGTATGGCTCCTCCATACCTCCAAGACCTGATCAACGCCTACACCCCCACCCGTTCACTTAGATCAGCCAACACAGGGAGGCTGACAGAACCCTCGCTAAAAACTCCAGGGCAAAAATCTACTCGTCCGAGACAGTTTGCCCTCCTGGCCCCCAAGTTGTGGAATAAACTCCCTGTCGCACTTAGAACAACGGACTCACTCGCTAGCTTTCGCCGTGGACTGAAGACTCACCTCTTCAGACTCCACCTAAACCCTTAGCACTACAGAAAATCAATGACCATACATGAAGATAGTTAGCATTTGTTTTTAGGTTTTTTTTAGAACTTTGATTATATTGTGTTTTTTCTAGATATCCATTTGCACTTGTTATATTGCTGTTGATGTACTGACATATTATCTTGTGATGTTTTGTATCTGCTTATTGTAAGTCGCTTTGGATTAAAAGCGTCTGCTAAATGCCTAAACTGTAAACTGTAAACAAAAGGAATGTGTTATTAAAATATTTCTGATAAGTAAATAGGCCTACATTATTTGTTCAAGTTTAAGCTGTTAAAGTTTAGAATATCATGTGGGTCAACTTACCCCTTGACTTGGATCAATTTACCCCCAACATGGGACAAGTTGAGCCACATGACCACTTAAAAAAAACGAAAAAAAAAAACAACAACATATTGTTATGGCCCTTTGTCATAGATGCTACCTCATAATTTCAAATGACAGTAGACATATCTAGATGTTCATATCTAAAGTGGTTCATCTTACCCCGTTCTCCCCTATGCAAATTACATCCAGCAGCACATAATTCTGCATTCATTCAAACTCTTATAACTCTGACTGGGGAGGGAGGGAGTCTTGGAGATAGTTCGGCTGATAGTTGGGCTTTTGTTGTTTTGTTGTGAAAGAAAATATTTCTCAAGAAGAAGACAATAAATATGGTTGTGTGTACTGTTGGATGTGGTGTCATAAATTAAGTTGCCAAAAATGTTGCCAACCCTGCCCTGGCCTCAAAGTTGGGTTTTAAGTGGTTAAGTGTTTAAATTAGATTTTAAAATGTGTGTATGCCTATTTTTGATTAATATATGACATCTAGAGGAAAAGGGTGTAGCCAACTTGAGAATGCAAAGGAGTAATGGAGTAATATTTAATATTTCATTTAACATGCTGATGCTGTTGCCAGCAGAGGTTTGCACTTTGCAGTTTGTGCTGCAGTTCACACTTTTTTTTAACAGGTTAATGGTGCCATCTTGTGGCCGTACACGGGTACGTCGTCCTCAACGAGCCCGCCCCTTTCAACCGGGGACGGCCTGCCATTGGCCAGCGACGCCTGTTGTTTTTGGTCCCTCTGCACTTTAACCCTTTCACAACCTCACCAGGGCGCAGGGTCACTGCCAGCATTAGCCAATCTCATTGGACTAAAGTGACATCTCTCGGCTGCCATTGGTGGAGCCACTCACGCCCCTTTCCCCCCCATGTAGAGATGGGATTTATGGCTCCTTGAAGTGAGCCGGATCTCTAGGATCCGTTCCTTTCAAAGAGCCGTTCAAAAAGACTCATTTTAATTACTAGTTCACTTAGTAGATTTTGATTATAATTACAAATCACTTCATCCCAATACATTTCGGCCATAGGCCTATATACATTTCCGCCATTTGAAAAGAGCCGATCTACAAGCTCACAACGCGTCGCATTGCGACGCATTGTGAACTTGTAGATCTACTATTTTCAAATCATTTTTCTACATTTGAAAACCTGTGAAATGGGACATTCTGCATAATGACTACTTTCTACTATTGGTATATAGGGTTAGGGTTAATACTTTTGCACTTTTACTCAACAAACATTTTACTTTTACTTGTAACAGTATTTCTACATTGAAGTATTGATACTTTTACTTAAGTAAAGAATTGACTCCCCCAGTCCCCTCATAAAAAAAAAAAAAAAAAGTATTAAACAGCTCCCTACTGCGAACCGGATCCCATCGTTCATTTCAAAGAGCCGTTCAAAAGACTCGATTCGTTCGCGAAAGTCCCACCCATGGCACTAATAATCCATGTTGAAGGTGAAAGTCTCTCCACAGCGCGCCGGTGCTAACTGTTGCTCCTCCTCTCCATATAGATATAGATCTATATATCTATGCTCATCACCTCACTACAGATCACCTCCTTGCTCCACCACCACCGCCTCCTCCTCCTCCTCCCTGTCTCAGGATCCACCAACATGTCGCTGTTCTGTGAGGTCCCCCAGGCGGTCCCCGTGGCTGTCTTCAAGCTGTCGCAGGACTTCGCCAATGACCAACACCCCAGCAAGGTGAACCTGGGTGTAGGAGGTATGTCGCTGCACTGCTGCTGTCACCGTGTCACCTGTCACCCGTCAGATAATCCGTTAGATCAGCGCTGCTTAGTGTGAGCTAATTGTAGCATGTGGGTCTGTGGGTCAGCCAAATGTTGTATCCCCCCTGTCAGAATACCCCCCTCCCCAATACAGTTGCAAGCTATTAACCCCAGGCTGATATTCCACCAGCCATTCTAGGTGTTAATCATTGTTTAAATCATTATCCATCCATGTAGCTTACACCTGCTAATTGTTTTAAGACATGTTGATTGGGTTATTATCAAACTGTAAAACTTTATGATCTTGATGATCTTTTGAGACTTGGCTGATCTGACCCATGCCATATGCCTTTTAGTGGAGTGGAAAAGCTTTGACTATTAGCCTATAGTAAAGCTTTTTTACCATAATTTTGACCAACTTTAACTTAATCCCCCTCCCTACCATGTCTTTTCTCTATGAACTGTGGAGTATTTTGGATTGGCATTCATAGGGCAGTGATTCTCAAACCTTTTCATGTCAAGGACCCCCAAATTGACACGTATTAGCCAGCGGACCTCCATTTGAAAAGATATGCCAGGGACCCCCATTAGAGAGCAAGCAATGATTCTCAACCATTTTAATTTCAAGGACCCCCATGCTTAACATTCATTTGGCTACGGACCCCCATTTAATGGTAGTAGACCTATATCTCTGAGAGTGAGACCCCAATTTATATTGTAAAATCAATGTTAATTACATACCCAATAAGGGTCCATTTGGTTTCTAACTATCATTTAGCTGGGGACCCCCTGGAACTCCCTCAAGGACCCCTGGGGGTCCCCGGACCCCACTTTGAGAACCAATGCGGTAGTATTCTAGGCTATAAGAATATACCCTCGCCATTCGTCTGGCTATGCAAGGCTAGTAAGAGCTAGAAAGGTGCAATTCTGTGAAATTGCAAGTGTGGTTGCACTGACGCGAGTCGCGAGGAATCCACTGGGAAATGAATTCTGTCTTACATTACATTAGATATTGTAAAGTCAAGTGAAGCATGACATATGTATTTAAAACAGGGGTCTTCAACGTTTTCAGGCCAAGGACCCCTTAGTTGAACTTGAGAGAGAGATGAAGCAGGGACCCCCACAACCTGTTCATAGATTCCATATAGTTTCATTGTTTGACAGCACTATCCTTAGTATATTTGGATATTGGATTCATGTCAATTTCAGATATTCAACCACTTGAACCGCCAATACTTAATAAACTTGACCTTTCACTCTGTACTTACTTAGTCTGCTCTTTTTACCCTCTACACCAAACAAACCTCTTTGCCGAAAATAGCCGATCTACAAGCCGATCTACAAGCTCACAACACCTCGCGCTGTGAGGCGTTGTGAGCTTGTAGATCTGCTATTTTTGGCTAAAGTTCTTGGAATATGGATGCTAGAGTTCAGGTGGTTGATATAAAAAAAGAGAAAAGAATTGGAGGACCCCCTAGGGGTCCCGGACGCCCTGTTGAAGAGCCCTGATTTAAAAGAAGGCGAGGGTCTCTCACCTCTCATTTCACATTGGATCAGAATGGAACAAGTCCAAATCTACAGGGTACGGACGTTGTTTACTCTATTGTTATACGCGTGTGGAGCTCGGCTAAAGCAGAGCCCGGCGTCAGCTGGAGTCCATGATTAGCACGGGAAGCCGGCCTCATAATCCCTTTTCCTTTGCCAAGACACACATCATCACAGATGGCACTGGTCCGCGGTGCAGCTGGCCAAAGTAGGCCACACAGCGTGCAGTGCTACATCTCACAAACTCTTTTCCTCTTAATAGGGGTGGGCAACATATAGTTTCATAACATTGTCATCACAGTATTCACACATGTGCAACAATGACATTGCAAAGGATGCAATGTCGCTGAGGCAAATCGATCCAGTCAGGCACATAATTGTACTAGAACACTTTTGTGTCTTGATAGAAAAACAAAAACTGGCGATGTTCACATTTTTCATTACTAATCTGGAATAAAATCAATACAGTCCATCTGAAAAATTACGATGATTTAATGACTGGTAACCGGTGCAGAAATGTTGCGTCAACCAGGGTATCAAACAACTTCTTTCACTCTCCAACCTCCAAAATCATATTATCATTATATAATCATTGATAGAATGAATAGAATGAGAATGAGAGTAGAATGAAACAATATGTATAAATGGAGATATTGAAGTTTAGTTTCATATGCAGATGTGCAAATATTTCTTACATATTGCAAGAGAGAGACTTCTTCTGTGGATTATACTGACTATAACAAATCAAAGTAAAACTATGCTTAAACGTAACCTCAGTAAAACTATGCCTAAACCTAACGTTATTCCTAAACCTAACCTCTGTAGAACGATACCAATACCTAAACTCAGTAAAATTATGCCTAACCCTAAACATATTCCTAACCTTATCCTCAGTAAAACGAATACAAGAACCACTGGGGGCAAGCGGCCTGTGCAAAGAAATTGGGTGTAAAACGAGTGTATTTTAGGGCAAACGTTACGGTTATCACTATATCTATCCTGCTGAAGCCAAATAGAGTAAAGTGTTCTGTAGTAAGTGGCTCAGCCTTATCAGAAAGCAGGGCAGAGGACAGTTTAAAGTGCATATCTCTTTCCATAGTTGTAAGGAAATATTGATTTATTAGAGTTGCTGTTGGTCGTGCCACTGTTGGCTCACCAAATAAACATGTTCGTCATAGGCATTTGTCATCCAAGGTTATGCAACCGTTGGCCAGCCCAGCATATCACTATCAGCGAGTTTTGTTTATCATGTACAGTAGACCAGTCCTATCCAGGTATCCAGGTACACATAGCCTTATTTATTCACAAAAACAATGAGAAAAATACAGATAATTCTGACAAAAGACATTCTCACCGGGCATGATAGCTATAAAGATAATTAACTATATCGTTCACCATTGTATTTTTGTTATAGTCGGTGTGAACACTGCCATCCACTTGACTTAAAACGATTAATAAAACTATACTTTTATGTAACTTTATAGTGCTCAGTGTGTGAATGGCCCTTTAGTCGACTAATAGTCATAGGAACGTGTTGACTAATTGATTGGTTGATTTAATCAACAAATATGTCAAAAAAAATCTTTGCATACAATCATGCAGACAGAGACCATTTATGTTGGTGAGGTTGATTTCACAATATCTACTGTCGATTGAATGAGTTCACATGTGCATGGAAAAAGGTCCAGGTCTATTTAGAGATGGGACGATATGAAAATTTCATGTCACGATTATTGTGACCAAAGAAATTGCGATTTACGATGATATTATCGTGATAATCAAAATACCCCCAACATCCATTATCCTGGGGCGGAACATTTGCCAAAAAATACCAGATCTACAAGCTCCCATACGTGGCACGTTGTGAGTTGTAGATCGGCTATTTTTTGGCAAAGAGATTTGGTAGAAGTGAAAAAAGACTATCAAGTATGTTATTTCCAGGTCCGTTTTACATTTACATGTATAGAGGTTTTAAATGGTATCGGATATGCAGCTCTGCAAATAAAAGGTGAATTGATCCAAGTGCATGACGGAGGATAATTTCACGATAAATATTAATCTCCACGATAGGATAATTGTGAGTGTTTTTTAACACGATAAACGATAACAACGATTATCGTCCCATCCCTAGGTCTATTTCCACTCAGTGATTTTGTTTCTCTGCTTAAACTGTGTTTGTCTTGTGCGTCTGGCAGCCTACAGGACGGACGAGGGCAAGCCGTGGGTTCTGCCCGTGGTGAAGAAAGTGGAACAGATCATTGTGAGCGACAACACACTGAACCACGAGTACCTGCCCATCCTGGGCCTGCCCGAGTTCAGGTCCTCGGCCTCCAAGATCGTGCTGGGTGAGGACAGCCCCGCCATCCAGGAGAACAGGGTAGGATTTATTTGTGTTTTTGTCGTTGACAATTACGTTTCTGTTTGGCCTGTGGGCTTTGAAGTTGCGCCTGGCAGATATGACACATAACCTAAATATACAAAGCAATGACTGACATATTTGACAACTTTATACTTAAAAAAAGAACATTGATAGTGGACATAGCCGATCTACAAGCTCACAACGCGTCGCATCGCGATGCGTTGTGAGCTTGAAGATCTGCTATTTCCACTATTATTGAAAATGTTTGAAAATATATGAAATTTTCAACATGGAAACGATTATGACAAAATAATTGCAATTATGCGACCTGAAAAGTGGTGTTTGGCAGTTCTAAAGTCTCTACAACCGTCTCTCAAATGTTTTGATGTCAGGGATACCCGAATTGACACGTTCGACCCCCGTTTGGAAATATTGAATCCTAAGAAGTTGGAACCCCATGAGAGAAGAATTGTGTAGATTAGTTCCGAAATCTCTTTGCCAAAGTTTCTGAAAGTGAGTGCTTGAAATACTTTGATAATATTTAGAATTTACCAACGTCACATCACATCAAGTACAAAGTCATTTTCAATCAGTTCTAAAAGGCAGATATTCTCTCAGCCGTCCAGCCGTCCAGGATACCATGAATATAAAGAGAGTCAACGTATGCTTTCAACTGTGTGCTTTCATTTGAATGTTGTAGTTAACTTACCGTCATCATCTAATAATAATAAGGATCGTAATAATCATTATAATGGTAATCATATAATAAAAATATGCAATTTAGGGGTGCCGTGGATTACAAAACTGAACCGAATAGTCATTCTTTTACATTCTGTCATTGGGCTATAACTCCTATAGCTGATGAAATAACGGTGAAATTAAACGGTTCCTCGTTTTGCTGGGGACCCAATAGCGTCCCTAAGAGGGCGCTGGGCCCCACTTTGAGAAATAACCTTTCTACAATGTGTCTTTTCTTTGGTTGGTCATTGTGTGTACGTGTCTTTCTCTATTATTGTCACCCACAGGTGGGAGCTGTCCAGTGTTTGGGTGGCACGGGTGCTTTGAAAATGGGTGCGGAGTTTCTGAGGCGTTTCCACAATGGAAACAACAACACCAAGACACCTGTCTACGTTTCCGCGCCCACCTGGGGTACACATAAATATATAATATACTTTACATCCCACACTCATAATAAACAATATAATACATGCGTTACACAGTGTTAAAGCTGTGCAGTACATCATTCTTTAGGGAATGAAACATATTTTATTTTAACCAAACAGTATGTCACTATCAGGGATGTGCAGAGAATGTTAGAGAGGCAGGGTCTGAAATTTCTAAAAGGCCCTTTTGGCGAAAATATCGAAAATAGCAGACCTTCAAGCTCACAACACGCTGCGCTGCAACGCATTGTGAGCTTGGAGGTCGGAAAGTGTTCAAGTGATGCTCACATTGTTCGTTGTCGTGTTTGATCACCAACTTATAACCGATGGCTCAGAAGACAATCACCAGTTTAAGATGTGGCAAGCAATCCTTCAGACCCCCTTCAATATTGAGTAAAGAATTGTTTACACTGAAGTCCATCAGTTAGTCCACATTTGTTTATATAACTGTTGTGTTTGGTGTTTTCAGAAAACCACAATTCTGTGTTTGCCAACGCGGGCTTTGAGGATGTCCGTCCGTACAAGTACTGGGACGCTGAGAAGAGAGGTCTGGATCTGGCTGGGTTCCTGGGTGACCTGGAGGTAAGCAGTGTTTATTTTATTTTATTTGTATATATCTTTGGGGTCTTTTCTGCCTTTATTCATACAGCAGTACAGTAGGTAGACAGGAAACAGGGGGAGAGAGATGGGGAGTGACATGCAGCAAAGGTCGCAGGGATCGGGATTCCAACCCGCGACATGCTGTCAGGCATCAGAGCCTACAGTATGTGGTATGCGCTTGGACCGCTAGGCCAGCAAGCGCAGGTAAGCGGTGTTAAAGACTAGCATTATCCGCGGTCATAATGGGAGACATAGTTAGCAGTAGATGCAAACATTATTTGTGTATTTTTCCAGTCTTGACTGACTTCCTGATGAACGAAAACATTGTGTGTGATCAGGAGGCCAACCAGTCTTACAAACAACCACCTGGTCCACCCCGGCAACCCGCCATCTCAGGGAGACCTTTGCTGCGTGTCACTCCCCGTCTCTCTCTCCCCATTTTCTGTCAGTCTACCGTATCTATCAATAACTAGTAAGACGCCTCAGGGCGACTTTAGGGCGAGGTCGCGCCACAGTGATGTGGACGTCAGGGTTGTGGACATCAGGGATCTCCATATATGGGCATGAAAGGGATGTGTTTCCCTGGCATCACAGGGATCTACACATCTCCATATGTGGGCATAAAAGGGATTTGTTCCCCCTGGCATCACAGGGATATCTCTCAACAGTGTGTCATTAATATTGATCAGGGTTGTGGACAGCAGGGAACTCCATATATGGGCATAAAAGGGATTCTGACATCATGCTCTGATGTCACTGTGATGTCAGGGGATGGAGATCCCTGATGTCCATATCCCTGATGTGACATCAGAGCATGATGTCAAAGCGGAAAACCCATAGACCGTAGAAATGTGTACATGTCTAGACGCAGACAATCTGTGACATTTGTCATGGTAAACTGCGACCTTCTGTACATTAAGTCACATCATGAAACGAGACATTCTGACCGTGTATGTCTCTTTCCCGTCAGAGCTGCCCAATGCATTCCATCTTTGTCCTGCATGCCTGTGCCCACAACCCCACCGGCACAGACCCTACTCCAGAGCAGTGGATGCAGATCGCTGAGGTTATGATGGTAAGGGTCCTCTCAGGCACGCACACACGCACACCCGTTCACTCAGATCAGCTAACACAGGGATGCTGACAGAACCCTCTCTAAAAACCCCAGGGCAACAATTCCCCCCATCCTAGCCCTCCTGGACCCCAAACTGTGGAATAAACTACCTGTTGCACTTAGAACGGCAGACTCACTCCCTATTCTGCCGTGGTCTGAAGACTCACCTCTTCAGACTCCACCTTGGCCCATAGCACTTACCCTAGCACTTGCCTACCTTCAATGACCATACATGTAATTTAAATAGCATTTTTTATGTTTTTTTTACAAAGTTTTTTACTGAATAGGTGCGTGATCTACCTTTTCTTAAATGACTATTTCTATGCATTTGATGTATTGATGAATTACCTTGCTTATTCTAAGTCGCTCTGGATTAAGAGTGTCTGCCAAATGCCTAAATTGTAAAGAATGTAAAAATACATAAATGCTGATTTTGTTTTCTTTTGTTCTTGTTTTTCTAGCGGAGGAAGCTGTTTGTGTTCTTCGACTCTGCCTACCAGGGCTTTGCCTCGGGCAGCCTGGAGAAGGATGCATGGGCTGTGCGTTACTTTGTCTCCATAGGCTTCGAGATGTTCTGTGCCCAGTCCTTCTCTAAGAACTTTGGCCTCTACAGTAAGTGACATACAGGGGCATTGTTAGCGTTGTCCAGAAGGCTGAACTCTCATGTAACTTATGGCATTTGTTCTCAAAGTGGGGTTCGGGGACCCCCAGGGGTCCTTGAGGGAGTTCCAGGAGGTCCCCAGCTAAATGATAGGTCCAAGACCAAATGGACCCTTATTTGGTATGTAACTCAGAGACGGGTCCATTTGGTTCCATTTGTCTCTCAGTTAAATTAACATTGATTTTACAATATAAATTACGGTCTCAGAGATAGAAATACCATTAAATGGGGGTCCGTAGCCTAATGCATGTCAAACTGGGGGTCCTTGGAATTAAAATGGTTGAGAATCACTGCTAGAGCCGTAACATTCTTCTCTTATGGGGGTTTGTGAGCTAATAAGTCAATTTGAGGGTCCTTGACATGAAAAAGGTTGAGAATCACTGACTTATGGTACTGATTTCATATGCATATCATATGCATTTGTTCACGGAAACCTATTTAATCTATATCTCTGGGAAACCACTCTTAAGCATTTTAATTGTTAGACATGATTTTGGTCTGGCCTGGTATGTCATTTGGCCCAGAATACCAGCTGGAACCTCCTCAAGGACCCCACGTTGAGAAGCATTGAGTTAGAGCAGTGGTTCTCAACCTTTTCAGACCCCCACAAAATAATCATATTTGAACTAATAATCATATTTGAACTGGGGACCCCCCCACCCTGACAAGCACTTGGAATGTAGGAGACTCAGCGTTGGTCTGGCATTAGCCCACCGACTACACCTCAGGCTATACTTTTACTGACCACCGATTTGAACAAAGCTCTAATAGTTTGTTTGATTTCCGAGGAAGCAATTGCAGTCCGTTCATTTGCACAGTATGAAAATCAACTTGCAGAACCAGAGAGACATGACACTTGATTGACAGAGCTAATTCGACATACTCAACGTCATTGCCCTGTAGTTTTTGTCAGTTCCGATGCGCAGGTTGATTGATAGAGCTCGACATGTCGCCTGTCTCTCTGTCAGATGAGCGCGTGGGCAACCTGACCATCGTGGCCAAGGACGCAGACAACCTGAAGAGGGTATTGTCCCAGATGGAGAAGATCGTCAGGACCACCTGGTCCAACCCGCCATCTCAGGGAGCCCGCGTGGTGGCCATCACTCTCAACACACCTGAGCTCTTTGCTGAATGGTATTTCACACATGTGCTGCACACAAATTGCTGACACAGAATGATAAGGATACGGATAAAATGTGAATGGTCGAGTTATTGATTCTCAAGGACCCACAGTTTAATAAGCATTAGGCCAGTGGTTCCCAAACATTTTAGCCCATGACCCACAAGAGAAATTAGACATTTGCCCGTGACCCAAACTAGTGAAAACAGCAGATCTACTAGCTCACACCGCGTCGCTTCGCGTTGCATTGTGAGCTTGTAGATCGGCTATTTTCACTACTTAATGATAATTATCTTACATTTATGGAAATTCTTAGATGTATTTGTTTGTTTGTTTAAAAATGTACTTAAAGGATTATTTTGTGGAGGGGAAAATGTTTTAACTGGGATTTTTACTTGAGTGGTGGTGACGCATAAAAATTGGTCTGTGACCCACAAATGGGTCCCCACCCACTGTTTGGGAACCAGTGCATTTGGCCATTTGATATCATTTTTTATCTCTGGGACTGCCAATGTACACATCCTACAAATCCTCAGTGTTACTTGAACTCGTATACAAATTGAAATAAATGAACCCATAACCCTAACCCTGGACTTCAACAAACTTTGACAAACTTTGACAATACACTGATGATTGTGCTGTCAACCGATGAAACTTTTATGGAATCCATGAAAAGGTTGTGGGGGTCCCTGCTTCATCTCTCTCTCAAATAAGGGGTCCTTGGCCTGAAAACTGTAATGTACTTAGTTACTTTACACCACTGATTTCACCGGCCCATTTGCTGTTTCCCCCAGGAAGGACAACGTGAAGACCATGGCGGATCGAGTGCTACTGATGAGGGCCCAGCTCCAGGCCAAGCTAGAAGCCCTGGGGACCCCCGGGACCTGGAACCACATCACGCAGCAGATCGGCATGTTCAGCTTCACTGGCCTTAATCGTGAGTTCACTTGCGTGCACACACTAGGGCATTCACCAAATATTAGAATATTCGAATATCAAAGTCACTATTCGACGTTGTTCACCGTCGAATATTCGCTTATTTTTATTTTTTTATCGTTTTCTCTTTAAAAAATGTATTGTTTATAAAGCTTGGCTAGATACGAAGTCATAAGAATGAGTTGTCAATGCCCCTGGTGGATGAATTTGTTAATGCTCTATACCAGGGGTTCTCAAACCTTTTTAGGCCGTGACCCCCAAAATAAACATATTTGAACTGGGGACCCCCACCCTGACAAGCACTTGGAATTGTAGGTATTAATGTGACTCGGTTCCACAGATAAATATTGTGAAAATAGCAGATCTACATGCTCACAACGCTTCGCGTTGCGAGGCGTTGTGAGCATGTAGATCGGCTATTTTCACGATGTTTGCCTCTTGCTTACTTGATATTTGACAGTTTGGCCAGAATATTCAGCTATTCGAATACTTTGAGGTTGAATAATTAGAATACTAAAAATCACTATTCGTGAATGCCCTAACACACACCATAAAAAATAAATATGGATACAGTGAGCGGTGACATCACCCATTGCTTTCTAGTACAGACTAATTTTAAAGCCACTGTTTCAGCTAATTCAAATCTACCATCTTGGAATTTACGGTCCCAAAAAGCAACCGGAAAGCGATGCTATTGGCTGGAAGGGCAGTGAGGGCGGGGCTTCACTCATTAGAGCCAGTAGAAGACCTATAAGCATACTCTATTTTATCATTGATTTAAAAATTGTATGGAAGCATGATTTGAAATAAGACTTTGAACTAGCGACTGAAAGCATAAAGTATTTATGTCAATGTTTGCTAATGTACTAAAGTCCAGTTAAATAACCATTCACTTGAATGGAGTGTTAATTCTTCTGCAATGATCAGGAGTGGAAATGGCGATGCCCTCTAGGCCATTAATGAGAACTGCTGTGTTTTAATCAACCTCACGTGCACGAGCAGCACACACACACACACACACACACACACACACACACACACACACACACACACACACACACACACACACACTATGTTCTAGAGCCGATATTATTGGCCATTATCTTGAGGTATACCGATATCCGTACAGTATATCAGTATATGTTGCGCTGATATTAAGAACCTCTCCGAACATTTTCGTATTTACATTTTTATATTGGCCGATATATCCAAAAATACAAGCACCAATATCGGTAGCTGCCCCAAAACTCCAGTATATCAGTCAGGCTCTACTATTAACACCAGAGCACAAGTCTCTGATACACATACTGTATGCCGAATAAATTCGAAGACAGAAGCGATGCCCCCGTAAGTACGCGATTGTGTGAATCAAACCCGTGACCGGCAATGCTGCCTGTGACCGTGAAATAATCCTTTGTTAGTCAAGTGGCAAAGTCCCGGCAATGCCGTTAAGTGCAGTAACTGACTCTGTGCTATCGCTTCCCTAGCCAAACAAGTGGAGTACATGATTCAGGAGAGACATGTCTACCTAATGGCCAGCGGTCGCGTCAACATGTGCGGTCTGACCACCAAGAACATCGACCACGTGGCCCAGTCCATTCATGAAGCTGTTACCAGGGTCCAGTAGAGTACTACACTACCCAGCATTCCTCAGCACTTCTTCCTGCCCTGCCCCACTGGGCCTGTGTGTGTGTGTGTGTGTGTGTGTGTGTGTGTGTGTGTGTGTGTGTGTGTGTGTGTGTGTGTGTGTGTGTGTGTGTGTGTGTGTGTGTGTGTGTGTGTGTGTGTGTGTGTGTGTGTGTGTGTGTGTGTGTGTGTGTGTGTGTGTGTGTGTGTGTGTGTGTGTGAGCGTGTGAGTGTGTGTCTCTGTGTGTGACTATGTGAGTTGTGGACCAAGTATATTCTCACCAGCACAAGCGTACATTCATGTAAAAGCTGCTCTTCATCTCCCTCTGATGGCGCGTTTCCACTGCATGTTAGCAGCTCAACTCGACTTTTCGGGAGTTTTCCACCTGATAGAAGTTGTGGATAATACCTGGTACTTTAAATATATCGCCTCCGTCGAGCTCGCAAGCTTGAGGCGGTACTAAAAAGCGGCGTGCAAACGTTGCAGACGACCGATTGGTCAGAGAGAATCGTCATCGTGTCACGGACTTCCCTATAACTGCATTGCAGAGTAGCTTTCAGAATAATGTTAAAAAACGATTCTTTGTAAATGTGAAATGAATCAGTATTGAGCAACTGCATGGGCTAGTTCTCACCTAAAATGTCATTAGAATGAGTTTTTGGTTGAAATACGCAGGTGAAAGTGATAGTTTCTGGTTCTGGACAGTATTAGCTTTACGTTCGGAATTGATTAGCACTCCTATGCAGTGGAGCACTACATTACGGAGGTCCTATCCATGGTGGGAACCAAACTACCTGGTACCAAGAACGATGTGAGTTGAGTTGAGCCGGTACTGTGCAGCGGAGCGCCACGAGTGACATCACACATGCGGAGATCAAAGCTGAAACCTAAGTGATTGTGAACGGCATCATTGATTTATTCCCTGTAGTGTCTACTTTTATTTAATGTGTCAGGATCGCTAGGCACTGTGTGAGGTTGAAGATTATTCCCAGCAGTGCTGGCTCAACGATCTTCTGTTGTTAGTAATACTGTGTAATTTAAATTGTTCCATTCCCACTTCAAGCACAATTCCAGTTTTATTTATCATACTTGAATTTGATTCGCACGCGATTTAAGCGCAGTCGAGGAGATCAGGCAGCATTCAGATGCAATGACCAAAGATGACTGCACGTATTGTGAAGTTAAATCATTTGACCAAATAATTTGTCAGATCCTGTGCGCTAATCTAACTCTGAGAGTCGAGCGAACAGAGGATTTCGCTGTGTTCTAAACCAGATGGTTGTTTACTACCACATGGTGGAAATGATACCATGAGAAAAAAAAAACAGTGTTATGTAGAGCCGGTCGCTGTAATGTGAAAAACATGAGTGTTCTAATAATAATATATAATGTTGAGCCTGATCCATGTAATGTGTTAACAATTTATTCATTTCAATGCATTATTGGTAACGCCAGGGGGGTTAAGGATGTGCACAGGCTTACGTCAGGGTTCATCTGTGGTCACGGAGTAGTGTGTCTCAGTACAAGTGTGCCGACTGAAGCTCGATTTATAATCTGTCGCGCGGCGGTGACAGTTAGATTGAACGATCACTTCACGTCTTGTTTATTTTGTAACAAATATCCGCTCTACGAGCTCGCAACCCGGCGAACCGCGACGCGGCCGCCGAGATTGTTGCTCTGCAATTTTCACCGCGACACCGTCGTCTGACGTTGTGGGCTTATTAAGCCATTCAGAACGGGTATTGTGTATCATTATTTTATGCTTTAACTAGTAAAAAATAGCAGATATACAAGCTCACAGCGCGGCACCGAGTGCCGCGCTGCGAGCTTGTAGATCTGCTATTTTTGAAAAATTGTGAAAATTTGAATTTTGACCCGAAGTGTTTTTTGAATCCTTCTAAGGTTTTTTGAAAAACCTATGTTTCTTTGTCAGCAATCTGGCCAGCCATCGTCAAAGAAAAGGTCCTTTTCACTTGAAACTGGAGCTCAGTCAGTCTGTTCTTGAGCGACTACTATGTCAGTGGTTCTCAAACCTTTTCATGTCAAGGACCCCCAAACTGATATGTATTTGGCCACGGACCCCCATCTCAAAATATTTAGTTCCAGGGACCCCCCCAGAAGCAAAATTTGAGTTACAAATGTTCGCTTTGAAAATACACATATTCAAAGATTTGCACACATTTTCACGACTTTTTCAAAAATAGCAGATCTACAAGCTCGCAGCGCGGCACTCGGTGCCGCGCTGTGAGCTTGTATATCTGCTATTTTTCACTGGTTAAAGCATTCAATAATTATAGGCCTAAATGGGTTAAGTTGTAAAGCAGAAATGGGCAGACGAACGCTTGTCAGCGAAGAGTCAGTCACGACTGATGCAATCTCAGCATACAGAACGTTCCCTGGGCTCCTGGGCGGCCGACCAAACATCCCCCCGGGCCCTCGAATGTCGTAACGTTTCAGCGCAGGCACACGTCAAGCGAATGTTTACTTTGCACAGCAGCTGTCTGTGAGTATGGCATTATTGCACTACATTATCAACATCTCTCACCTCAGTGGCACAAAGACACTATTGATCCACGCGTTTACCGTCTGCGAAGCCAGACACGCTGCTTAAGAAACTCTTTTGATTTGACGTTTTGAATTGTCGAGATGAATAAAACATGAAAATAAATAACCCCGGGAAATTATGTCTCTTGTGTCTTATCATTCATTTCTACTGATTGGGACTTCTTGCATGGCACCACGCCATATGAAATGTCAGGTTTGATGTAGGCTACACATACACGCAGTATTAAATTCACAGTCAAGAATGAATCCGACAGGAATGTACTCAAGTCATTTTATTTAGAATTTCACAGCGTTATCTAAAGCCCCAGGGTCTGTTCCTTGATATCTTTAGAGCAGTGGTTCCCAAACGTTTCAGGTCGAGACTCGAGACCCATAAGAGAGAGTTTGCCCGGGACCCAAACTAGTGAAAACAGCAGATCTACAAGCTCACAATGCGACGCTTTGCAACGCGTTGTGAGCTTGTAGGTCGTCTATTTTCACTAATATTTGTGTTCTAATTTATGGAATTTATTCATGAAAAGCTTAGCTTTTTTGGGTAATGTTTTTTTTTTAAATGGTTTGAAGGAATAATAATTAAAAACAAAATGTAGGAAACAAAAATTAATGGACCCATAAAAAAATCTGTCTGCGACCCACAAATGGGTCCCGATCCAGTGTTTGGGAACCAGTGCTTTGGATCATAACTTTTTAGAATCTGTACAAAAAAAAAACATTCTCCATACAAATATAAAACAATGTAACCTGAACCTCGAGGGCTGAACCATCAGCAGACAGTTTGTTTTAGATCGGTTGTCAGATCAAGCACTCTCTCTTTGCGTGTTCAGCGTGTGTGTATACTAGTGGGGCCAGGTCATTGTGGTTTGCTTAGCGGTGCGCTATCCTTTGTGCTGCCATAGCCTCACCAGGCTGAATGAATTGTATCTGTAGCGCGAGTGTCCCCAATCACTCTGTGTGTGTGTGTGTGTGTGCGTGCGCGTGCGTGCGTGTGTGTGTCAGTTGTGTAAAAATACTAGTAACTAATTACATCTACTCAAGTACTGCACTGTACAGGACTTTCCATTACTTGTACTTCTACTTCACTGTATCTCAGATCCAAATATTGTACTTTTACTACAGTACTTTTATTTGAAAACTTTAGTTTTCAAAATATATTTTAATACATTTGAAAAGTTGAAATGGGACATTCTACATAATGACTACTTTTACTTTAAGTACATTTTGATGCCAACACTTTCGTACTTTTTCTCAAGTACATTTTGAATTACGGACTTTTACTTGTAACAAGAGTATTTCGTCATTGCAGTATTGATATACTTTTACTTAAGTAAACAATTTGAGTACTTTTTCCACCACTGGTGTGTGTGCGTGTGTGTGTGTGCGTGCGAGTGTGTGCGAGCATGCGTCTGTCTGTGTGTGTGTGTGTGTGTTTAAAGGGGAAGGCAGGGTCTTGACGTCAGTGTGCGTCATCTAACTCATTTATGTCTCTCTCTCTGTTCTGACGAGCGTGTGGCGTTCCGCCAGTATTGCACAATAAGGGTCGGCTTCACTTTGACCTGAGCTTTCAAGCAGTTAAAGCAAACGCTCCGATTTTTAAGAGGATCTTAAGAATCCATTATTGCGTCTAATATTTCAAGAACAATGGTCTAACTGAGCAGCATTCCATGTCTAAATATGTACATACATACGTGTACCTGTTTATGCTAACTCATCCCCACACACTGCCATGCTGCCATATTGTCTTTGAACATTCAAGACAGCAGTTCATTTGCACTGCTTCTCTTATCGTCACTGTCGGGTAAAAACCTTGTATCTCCCAAGTTTCAAATTTGTAATTTCTTTCGCAAAATAAAGCACTGCTTCATCATACAAGGCCGTCGCACAAAAGTAGTGAAAACAGCCGATCTACTTGTAGATCGTCTGTTTTCACTCGTTTAAATCATTTTAAAAATGATAAATACAAAACAAACTGTTTTGGACATACAAGGTTTCCACCCGACGACGACGTCATACAACTCTGGTTCTCGTGTCCTGTTCCCTACCAGAACATCTTCTTGTAGTTTATGCATTCTACACTATCCTCACAATCCCCTCTCCTTGACAGTCAACATCCACATATTTACAGTAAGCTAATGGGGATCTAATGAATAAAGCCAAATGATCCCCACCAAACCCTGAAGCTGAGTCCTTCATCACAAAGCAGTATGAACCTATACACTGCCCAGTGCCAGGATACAAGATTACCCTTGCTGAATGATACCTTTCATCTCCTTCCCCCCCTATTTTTTTTTTTTTAGGGGGAAGGGGGTGGGGGTCTCTTCTGCAACTCTGCCTATGCATGCGGAACTACAGAACAAACGGATTTGTAAAGGGGTTAGACGGAAGCCTAATTTTTATTTTGGTCGCACGGCCCGCGCAGCTCGCGCTTTAAGCGATTTGACGCGGCAAAGTACGACAAAGTGTAGGCTCATGTAGGCTTAACTCTACAACTGAAGCAGCAGAAGTAAACATGCACGCAGCCACCGTTCTCCTGCACGTTCCAGACTCCCTAGTACGGTGTTTCTCAAACTTTTACATTTCAAGGTCTCCCCTTAACTCTGACAGCATACAAATGGAACCAAATGGACCCGTTAGGGGACATTTGGTTCCATTTGTATGATGTAAGAGTTACAGACGTGTATGGGTCAATTTAGACCCCCATAAAGGAACCCACAAAGTCCCTAGAATCCACTTTTTTCAGTTCATAAGCCTGTAGCGTTGCAGATCCAAGTAGTTCAGTTCATATCCCTGTAGCACTATTGATCCAAAGTTGAATAACGTGGCATTAAAAGCCACATATTAAGCTTGTAAAGTTTACCACTAGTTTTAAGGATTCAATATTATTTTTCTACTGAATATGAAAAGGAACTAAGTAGGTATACTATATAGACAACATGCTGATGAAGACTTGTTGAGGATGTGTGTGGGCCAGGCAATATATGAATATTACAACAATATTGTTTTATTTTTAATATGAAGAGTTTAGGCTACGTCCTGGTTTAAATCGCTGCATTACAGTAAAGTGATGCAGCTGTTGTATCATTTGCCTTTACACACCTTTACCCATCATTTATCAAAAATCCCATTGTATAAATATTTTGTGAAAGCATCAGTAGTCATCCTCTCAAACAAATCAATGTCATCTTGATATCAAGGTGTTCAAAAAAACATATTGTGATATTTGATTTTGGCCATACTTCCCAGGCCTAGCTGGGTTGATACTGTACAATGACTTCTATTGCTATCTTATACCTAATTACCAGTCACAGTTAGTAACTGGCATAAAAAGATGATTTTTGCAGGGGCATTTGTTTGTATTGCACATACCCCTTTGCAGGGTTCGATTTGTTGCTGGGATTGGAACTCCATGCCCCTGTTTTTTAAACTAAAAACTAAAATAAACAAGCTCACAGCATTGTGAGCTTATAATTTTGCTAGTTCTGATGGGCTATTTCAGCTTAAGTGGTTAAGAAAATGTCCCCCACTCGTATGTTTTTTTTTTTTTACAAATCGAACCCTGCCACTTTGCATTGACTGTTGGCTTGCAGCACATTTGGCAGATATTCAAGTTGGACACACTGTGTAAACTATGGCTTTCTTTTCAACATGTCCTCCTCTGTGTGGACATGGTGTCTGTGGCTGGACGAGTTGTGCTCTTTGTGTTATTGGCTATAATGGCTAGTGTGCTGCGTTAAGTCGGCAGTAGTTGGCATCGTCATGGCTGGACGGGGACAGTTCCCTGTACAAAAAAGGTTCCCAGCAGAGTGGTGTAGTGTAAAGACAGGGGCGACAACTCATTCCAATGGATCCGTTGCTTCACAGCAACTTCTGGATCATGGAGCTTTCTTCAGTACCCGGGAGTTAGCAGTGAACATTAGCAGTGGAGTAGAGTGCAGACTTGTAAAAGGTAAGATATATAAAGAGCCAGATACGCTTAACCAAGGTAACAAGGTAACATTGGCTTAAAATCAAGGCAGGTAACATTAGCCGTTGACACTAATTTAATGTTTCTTTTTAAGCCACTGATGTAACTACCTACAAATGTTGCAGTACTATTATAAATAATTGTAAATCTATTACAACTAATTGCCCAAAAAACGCTGTTCTGTCTCTCTGTATAATGCATTCAAATGACCCACTAGAGGATGATTTGTTAGTGACATGATGATCAAGTATTTTGCAATAGCCGCCACTCTCTCTTTACACCACTCTGGTCTCCAGTATGTGGGAACTGTCACAGGATGACAGACGCCGTCCCGTTTCTTGTTTGATCAAGGGTCACACTTGGCTCTGACAGCCAGTTGTGACTAATTTATACTTTTAGTTGAAAATACGTCATTGTTGTCAGGTGACACAGGTGAAGAAACGGTTGTGCAACAAAGAATAATTTGGCTTTTTGCGGTCTTCTCAGGTCCCTGTTCGTGATGCCCTGGGTAGGTAAAGTGGTGGTGCAGCAGTTCATTCACTGGTAACCTTAAAAAAGCTATTATTAACTGGCCGGCATGCAAATCTTTCAATAATACATTATGCATCTCCATGGGGGAGAGGTTTAAGATGGTAAAGGAAAACGTCACAGATTTTCAACCTAAACCCGTACGCCCGATGCCAGCGTTCGATGTCATTGTTTTGTGACTTCAACGTTTCGTGGGGAAGTACACAGAAGACTCACATCAAAACAACAGGATTTAGGCTGGAAATCTGAAAGGTTTTCCTTTAAGTTAGGGATGGAGCTACCAGATAAGGTCACGTGTTAAAGCGTTGCTCCATCAACTCCCATCCCGTCTCAGGTTTGCAGATCGGAGGGGTCCCTCTAGACAGGTTTCACACATAGATGTCAACTCTTCAGTCCGGTTTAAGGCTAGATGTATCCATTAATGGAGTCGACGGACCTGTCCTGTCCCTCTTCAGCAATCACAAGCGAGGTGGAAGCTATACCGGAGGTGGGGTTATCGGCTGTTTCGGCAGTGGAACCTGATTTCAGCAGAAAGGATTGGCTTGGTCTCCTGTGAGAATGTGATCTGCGCGGGAGCGTCATGGGCTGGTTGGTGGTCGAGGATACCCGGGTGGAGATTTCTACAAGTAGAGACTTGAATCTCAGAGGAAGAGACCTATAAATCGTCACTGTCGGGCCGAAACCTCGTATCTCCAAGTTTCAAATATGTATGTTTCTTTTCGAAAAAGTAAAGCCCTGCTTCACCAATCACCATACAAGACGGTTGCACAAAACTAGTGAAAACAGCAGAACTACAAGCACACAATGCTTGTAGATCGGTTATTTTCACTAGTTTAACGAACGAACAGTTTGGGACATACAAGGTTTCCACCCGAACACAACGAAATGTTCTCTGCTCTCTCCCCCGGCGGCACTGTGCTAGCTGTCCTGCGGCTCTGGTTCAAAGCCTTCCTCCAGACACCTGTCAGTGTCTCCGTCTCGAGACTTATTCCTCTTCTTGTTACCTAGAGGGGAGAAGACGACATTCACTCAGAGTGACAGCAGTAAACATGTAGTTCACTGGCGTCCTTCAAAGCTGCCCTGAAAATGCACCGTTCAGGAGGCCAACAGCGGAGGTAGTTATCACTTCTCCCATAGACAGGCGAGAAGTGATCCCACTTACTTTACTTTACCCCCACCTTTTTCCCCCTACTCTGTACATATTGTGTTTTATACTTGTGATGATATTGAATGTTCTTTCATTGATGCTACTTTATTATATGTTGATGAATTGAATACCAAGGACCTCCGACGGAAACAAAGCCGCAAGGACTTTTTCGGGGTGTTCCTTTTTAGGCAGGGTGTTTGACTGTACTTACTGTATGCTGTACTACTTCTTTTTTTTTTACTGTACTTAATATCATGTTGAGTCATGTTGAAAAACCTTCAGTAAGTGACAGGCTTCAGGTCAGGTTTGCGGAGGAGGATACAAACAGATCAGCTGTTGCTAAGATACATCTGCCACTGTTGCTATGCCTGCCGGAGACCTTGGACAGCAGCGCTTGATGTCAGTGTGTAGGCATGTGCTGCTGCATCGCTTCGTGACAAACAGCCTCAACTCACTCAATTTACGCAGTAGCTTCTTCCCAATGGTCTCCTCTGGGCTGGACAGGGACGCAGAGCTGATGAACGGACAGGTGTACGTATCAGAGCCCTGTGGCACGCCATCTGGGACAGGAGAGAGGAACGAAATTGTCGCTGTCGGGCAGGAATCTCTATATTTTAACTTTTAAATAAAGACTGCCCTGTACTTCATCATACTACAGTTTCACACAAGAGGAGCAAAAGAAGCCGATCTACACGTTTCGTGCTTCGGCTACTCTTGCTGTTTTTTTATTTGAATCCTGAGATGTTTTTAAACACAAGCATTAACACTGACTGATTAACACTCTTATTCAATTTAAAGCTGGCAAAGAATGAACCACATGAACCCGGTTGTCCTGGACATTTAGTGAAAAAGCTCCCTCTTCTGAGCTTGTAGTTCAGATATTCTTGGGTTTATGGAAAGTGCAATTTCTGACAGAGATTTGGAATAGGCTAGGGAAAGGACCAAGTACAGACCCCTACAAACAAAGTATGTAGGGTTTAAGTAAACTTTGGTGTAGGCTAGGGAAAGTACAGACCCCTACAAACAAAGTATGTATGGTTTAAGTACACTTTGGTGTAGGCTGGGGAAAGTACAGACTCCTACAAAGTATGTAGGGTTTAAGTACACTTTGGTGTAGGCTAGGGAAAGTACAGACCCCTACAAGTATGTAGGGTTTAAGTGCAGAAGACAACTGAACTTACTTTCCACCACTGCCATGTAGTAGCTATACGAGTTGACTGACGTCAAAGGCTTTTCTTTACTTTAGCAAAAGAACAACCATGAACAACTCTCTGCAGGTAAGGTATAGAGCAGGGGTCTTCAACAGGGGGTCCGGGACCCCTAGGGGGTCCTCAGAGTCACTAAAGGGGGAAACTTGTGATAGAAACGTATTTTTTTTAGAAACTTATTTTTTTTAGAAACTTATTTTTTCCCTCCTTTTATATATTAACCAGCTTGTAGATCGGCTATTTTTGGCAAAGAGTTTTGGTGTAGAGGGGAAAAAGAGCAGACTAAGTACAGAGTGAAAGGTCAAGTTTTTTAAGTATTGACGGTTCAAGTGGTTAAATATCTGAAAACACAAATTGACATGAATCCAAAATACACTGATGATTGTTCTGTCAAAAGATGAAACTATGGAATCTATGAGAAGGTTGTGGGGGTCCCTGCTTCATCTCTCTCAATTAAGGGGTCCTTGGCCTGAAAACGTTGGAGTCAATTACAGTACACATAGTATTTCCTCACCACTATCCTCTTGGCTTTCCCGCTGGCCCTCGTGGATGTAGGGAACCTCATCCAGGCGGAGGAAAACGCTGTCATTTGGACTCCTCTGGCCGTCAGATTTACTACCTGTAGACGGTGGTAGAAGAAGTAACGGTAAAAGTATGAATACCACAATGTAGAAATACATTCCGGTGTTAAAATTCGACTTGTGGCATCTAAATAATAAAGTACCAAAAGTAGTAAGTACTCTGGAACGGATGGCTAGCTCAGCACCTGTTAATCCTGACAGTGTGTTGCGGGGATCGAGTCCCGATTCCAACAAACTTTGCTGTGTGTAAATATCTCAAAAAACAGATTGAACACAAAAAATAACTCAGGATTGTGTTGATCGTGTCCCAAACAACAATAAAATAAGATAGGGTTGTCCCAGAGGTGAAGTGGCCCTTTAAGTACAGCACTTGAGTAAATGTCCTTTGCAGAGTTACTTTACACCACTACCTGATTCCAGCAGTCAGAAATGCATGCTTTTCTGCCATTCTTCCAGTGGAGGGCAGCAGAGGGCTGTGCTGTTTAAAAGGAGCAAATTATTATCTGCTCAGTTCTATCAAGTGAATTATCTTAAAGTTGCATTCCAGAATCACAACTTTTCATCAATGAAAAACTATTCAAATTCTTTTTAAAGTGTGGTACCAAAATGTACTTTAAAGGGATATTCCACTTTCAAAAAAACGTTTTGTCATTGTATGGTCTAATCAGGCTTGTATGAACACCCTGAACAGTTTTTAATTTTCTTCATTCAGTATTTAGATATTTGATGTAAATGTTATCAGGCCTTCCAGGCTCAGGGCCTCTCCGCACACACACTCATTGTAACTTCAAACTCCATTTTAACCATGATAGATTCATTAAAAACACCCATTATTTTTTTCTGGTGACTCATACTACCCTCCTAATACGGGAGCAGGCCGTGTTTTTTCCATAACGTTTTTCATGTATTTTCTATATATTTTTATTGTATTACATTTTTTCTATTTTATTAAAAATACATGAAAAATGTTATGGAAAAAACACGGCCTGCTCACGTATTAGGAGGGTAGTATGAGTCACCAGATAAAATAATGGGTGTTTTCAATGAATCTATCATGGTTAAAATGGAGTTTGAAGTTACAATGGGTGTGTGTGGGGAGAGGCCCTGAGCCTGGAGGGCCAGATAACATTTACATCAAATATCTAAATACTGAATGAAGAAAATTAAAAACTGTTCAGGGTGTTCATACAAGCCTGATCAGACCATACAATGACAAAAAGTTTTTTGAAAGTGGAATATCCCTTTAAGTACCAAATGTAGAAAGTAGGCTACTCATTGTGCAGAATGTCCAAGTTCAAAATGTATAAAAAATCTTTTGAAAATAGCAGACCTATACAAGCTCAGAATGCATTGCAACGTGACACATTGTGAGCTTGTAGATCACCTATTTTCAAATAACCAAAATACATATAGACCTTGAGTGGTTAATGCTCAGTAATAAAAATCTAAATCTAAAAAGTTACTCGTAACTGAAGTTTTCAAATAATTGTAGTGTAAAAGTACAAAATTTGCCACTCAGATGTAATGGAGTAGAAGTAAAAGTATTGAAAATTGGAACTACTCCATTAAAGTAAAAATACCTCAAATTTGTACTTAAGTACAATACTTAAATAAATGTACTCAGTAATGGTCCGTACACACCGCCGGCGAATTGGCGAATAGCTAAATAGCGTATAATTCGCCTTTTGTTTAAAACCTTATAAAGTCAATGGAAGCATCCACACCAAACGCGAATTTCGAAAAAGCGAAAAGGCGTCTGTTGTGTCGCCCTTGTGTCGAATTTAGCGAACATTCGCTGGTGAACTCCTCTCTCTCTCTGTAACAAAGCAAGCTCACTCTATCCTACTTAAAGAGAGAGAGAGGGATTGAGGCCGAGGGGAACAGTGTTTCTATCTCCTTTTCCGTATCTCTCGTCTGTGTGGTTGCTTGGAAAAAGTACTCGAATGTCTTACTGGTAAAAGCATGGTTTATGTGTTTGTTATTGTAGGCTACTTTATATCTGCAAAAAGACTATGTTTTAAAATAAATCGCTACTGGGAAGTACTGGGAATTGGACTCAAGTACAAATACCTACAAACAAGTACAGGCTACTCAAGTAAATGTACTTTTTGTTACTTTACACCACTGCTGCTGCTGCTGCTGCTGCTGCTGCTGCCTGTCTGCGCAATAGAGTCTGTCTACTCTGCCCCCGGAGCTGAGGGGAGGGGGAACGGTGAACGTGTGTTGTCTCTTCTGTTCTTTTTCTTATTTAATAGGCTAACAACCACGGCCAGGTCATCATCACTTGAGGATGTAGTTTCCATTGTTTTATTTGTTTCCCTGTCTCCGTTCTCCTCTCTCTCCTTTCTCCTGTGGCTACAGGCAGATATCATTCCCTCGAGTCGTTTTTAGGCGAATTAAGCGAATATTATACACAATATTCGCGTCTCTTTTTGGTGTGTATGGAAAAAGGTGAATCGCGAATACTTCGCCCTTTTGTTTTGCTTATTCGCGACGCTTCGCTAATTCGCCGGTCTATACAGAGCTTTACTTTTCACCACTGCATTTAGACCCTGGTGTCAGCTAGCACACCCACAGGTTAAGTAATGTAGTACCGCCTGAAGCTCATAAAGCACAATATCTCCCCTAGCCAAGGGGTCCTTGCGTCTTGAACTCGGTAGAAATGTCATCGCCCCTGAACCCAGGTTCAAAATCTGCCACAAAGAAACACAAATCTCACTGACTGCAGCTTTAAAGACACAACTTCAAACTGCACTTTGCATGAGCACGCGGGGGGAACGCACACGCATGCATTGCAAGGCACATGTGTGTGCACGTAGGGTGGCATGCCTGCCATGCACACGCACTGTGCGCGAGACAGATGGTACTATATGAGGAAGGAAATCCTCTCTAAGCCCTGAAACCAATCAGGTTGACTTTTATCCCACGTTGTGCCAGTTTGTGTGTCTGTGTTTTCGCCAGTGACAGCGGGGGACGCTCGGCTTATGTATGATAAATTCCCTTGTCATCACAGACCCGGTCCTGCAGAAAATCCTCTAGACACAGAAAGGGAGGTTGTGTTTGTGTATTTGGAAGGATTTTCTTTCAGATGATTATGTGGCCTGCAACATTTTCCTGCAGTCAGCTATACTGCAGAAAGAATAATATGTTGCATAATATATTATCGTCTCTGTCGGGTGGAAACCTCATATGTCCAAAACTGTTACTTTTCAGGATTCAAATTCAAAAGTAACATAAGTAGCAGATGTACTTGAAACGCTTTGGAGCTTGTGGATCTGCTACTTTTGTGTGACGAAAAAAACACAAAACGTTAGAATATGGAGATAGGAGGTTTCTGCCCGACAGCAACGATATATATAATACTCTCTCTCTCTCTCTCTCTCTCTATTTTGGACTTGCACCATGGTATCAAACATGACACACGTGCATATCTCCTTGTATGGGCTGTTCTGTCCGTGACATCAGCTGTGGTGATGGCGGTCTCTGTGTACTTTCTGTGACGTTAATCTCGTACTGCATATGGATATACATAGGGACATACTGTACAAAGCCAGACGTAGGGAGCAGTTTGTACTGCTCAAAAATAAAAATGTAGGAAATGAAAAACAAAGGGACCCATTAAAATGTGTCCCCTACTCAGTGCCTTGGGAACCAGTGTATCTGTGTGCTACACTCACGGACAATTCTGTTGCGGTGGTTGAGCTCTCCAGTGCTGCGGAGGCCTGCGGGCCGGTGGAGGTGGGCCAGGCGTGCGAGGCCCAGGCGGGTGTGCGCGTGCGTGAGGGGCAGGGCGATGCTGTGTCTCCCCTTGGTGGCGGCGGCGTCCGGGACCGCCGCCGGGTCCGGGGTCTGGGGGCTGCTGTCCATCAGGTTGGCCAGCAGGGCGTTCTGGTAGTGGTTCCTGCTGATCTGGAGGGTGGAAGGAGAGGGGGGGCGGTCAACATGTTAAGAACATTATATCTTCAGCGTTCACTCTTTTTTTTTTATATACACAGGGTTCGCACGGTCATGAAATTCCTGGAAATGTTTTGAAATTAGAAAAATATTTTTCCAGTACTGGAAAAGTTTAGGAATTGATCAAGGGTCCTTGAAGGTCCTGGAAAAAATAGCTATGCATTGTCTTTGGTTATTTATTTTGTTAATACCTCTGAAATGACAAATTAAACATTGGCCAAATTGTCAAATATTAGAGGCAGAAATTGTGAAAATAGCAGATCTACATGCTCACAACGTTGTGAGCATGTAGATCGGCTATTTTCACAATAGAACCGTGTTATACTAAATTCCTCAACTTATTGCTCGTCAGGGTGCCGGGTCCCCAGTTAAAATATGATTATTTCTGAGGTCACGGCCTGAAAAGGTTGAGAACCACTGGCATACACTACCTGTCTTTAGGCATTGCGTATAGGAGTAAGCAACTTGTTATTGAGCGGAATTATTGTTATAATATAGTCTTGGAAATTGGGTTAAATATTCTGGAAAAGTTTGGGAAATTAATTGGTAAAAATGTGTGGGAACCCTGTATACAGTATATAAATTATATAAATGTTTATCCCATGATTGTTTTAACCCATTTTTCACCCAGTGTCAATTATCTAATGTAATCCTGGGTGCTATACTCCCTCTGCCAACCTGGGGAAACAATGGACTGACCTCATGCTTCCTTCTATGCATGAGGAGTCCAAGTCGCTTCTTTTCACCTGACAGAGGGGAGTTTCCCCGGTTGGACGTAGCGCGTGGAAGGAACACGTTATTCCAACCATGGGGGGGAGGCAGTATAGAGACGAGGATTACTGCATGTTTTTTGTGAGGATACCTACCCTAGGAGACACGAGGAGAACATGCAAACTCCACACAGAAAGGCCCTTTCGCCAACCCCAGCTACGGTGTGAGCATGTGAGGTTTCCACCCGACAGAGAGGATTTAAAGGACAACATATGAGTGTCAAAATGTTTTCATTTACTTCTTTCTATTGTTTTAGCAATTTTAATGACTTTGATGTCAGTGCATGTCATAGGCATGTGTGCAAGTGCCTAAATGTGTCTTTTTAGTCAAATTCTTTATTAATATTTACAGTAACACTATAGCCCCCTAAGTCATATCTGCCCATGAAAGATTGTGGTGCATCTTGGGAATGTGCTTATTGTATCTAAAAATACAAATTTAGCCACTTGTACGCATGCCCCCAACCATTGAAACCTTTTCATCGCTAAAACAATAGAAAGCAGTCAATGAACACGTTTTAACACTCATCTTTTCTTTTCTCTAAAAAAACAAAGTTGTCCTTTAATCAGATTTGAGATGAGAATGGCAGTGTTAAGGGGGTTCCACACGGTACGCGGTTGCCGTCGGGGCTGCCGTTAGGATCAGCAGTGGCCGCACCGCGGTGAGACACAAACACACTCGCTCAGTGAGTAAACGCTGTGCGGTATTTCACAAAGATGAACACAATCCATCTCTCACCGCCCGCGTACGCATGCACAAACGAGCACGCTCGCGGTGGATTTCACGGGACCGCGCCCGCTCGCCTCGCCGCCCCAAAACTTTGCTGCGCGGTCGAAAAAGCCGCCCGCCTCCCATTGAAAATGAATTACTAGCAGGCGGTGACCGGCCCGCGTACCGTGTGGAACCCCCTATAAGGAGTACACTATATGAATCCACACCCATCCAGTCACGTCTACAATGTGACACACCCACATACACGTGTCTCTTGTCTGCAGCCATAAATTCATTAGCCCTGTGGATCATGACATGCACATGATTCATGCGCTTCCAAAATAGCTCCTCTGTGTGTGCATTTCTTGTGTGCATATATATAGGCTACACGTGCGTTTGCGCCAGTGCTTCTTTGCCTAATGCAATGCGTCTATCTGCGTGTGGGAGAGAAGCGACAGATTTGCTATGCACAGCAGTGAGGGCCACTATATTTCCACCTTCACTCCAGAGGGCCACATTGCATATTGCTACGTCATACTTTGTCATTCTAGTATCTCATACAAAAGAAGCAAAAAATAGCAGATCTACAGAATTGGAATCCTGAATAATTTTTTGTTATTTTTTAATTGGAATCCTGAAATGTAACATTTTGATTTAATTTCAAACACATTTAGTTAAATATATTCATGTTGACTCAATGAACCTAAATACAAATACCTACATTGGACATAAAAAAAAAATACATTTGAATACTACTGTACTAGTCATTAAGCTACTAATATAGACTGATGGAATTAAAGCAGGTCATGTTTGGAATTGTAACAGCTGAAATCAATAATATATCAGTATTCCGGTATTAACCAGCGGGCCCGCATAGGGTCTTAGTGGCATGGGGGGGGGGGTGCACAGAAACAACGTTAGGCGCATTATGTGTTAAGGAGGGGTAAAGTGAGAGGCCACATCCATCATTGAATACTGATATACTGCAGAGAACTGTGGGGGGGCGCTGGGAGGTCGACCCATAACCCATTTAGGCCTAGAATTATTGAATGCTTTAGCTATTGAAAAATAGCAGATATACAAGCTCACAGCGCGGCACCGAGTGCCGCGCTGCGAGCTTGTAGATCTGCTATTTTTGAAAAAACGTGATATACTGTATATGTATATTTCTTTTTTTGGCAAGTCTTTGAATATATCTTTTTGAAAGTTAACATTTGTAACTCAAATATTTGCTTCTGGGGGGTCCCTGATACAATATTTTGAGATGGGTGGGTCCCTGGAACAAATACATGTAGTTTTGGGGGTCCTTGGCATGAAACATTTTGAGAACCACTGACAGAAACATAGTTAAAAAAAAAAAAAAAAAAAAAAAACCTAGAAGGATTTAGAAGACACTTATAGAATCGGTCCGGTCAAAATAGATTTGCACACATTTTCAAGATTTTTCAAAAATAGCAGATCTACAAGCTCGCAGCACGGCACTCGGTGCCGCGCTGTGAGCTTGTATATCTGCTATTTTTTAATATTTAAAGCATAAAATATTGCGTAATAATGTGTTCAGGCCTAAATGGGTAAACCCTATATCGTTGCTGTCGGGCAGAAACCTCCTATAGCTCCATGTTCTAACCCAGGGTTCTTCAACGTTTTCAGGACAAGGACCCCTTAGCTGAGAGGGAGATAAAGCAGGGACCCCCACAACATATTGTATAAAAAAATGTTTGTTGCAGATTTTCATCGATTTCATCGATTGATTTGTAGACTTGTTGGACTTGCAGTCTATGTTCGATTCATGTTGTGTTTTTCGGACATTTAACCACTGAAATTGCCGATGCTTAGTAAATTTGACCTTTCGCTCTGTACTTGGTCTGCAATTTTTAGCTGGTGGAAACCAGCTCTATGTTTCGGTCATTTAGATGAGCTACCTCTTGACTACCTATTGTTGATAGGCTGTCCATGTCACATGGTAACCAAGCTAGTGTCAGGATTGGATAATATAAGGGCCAATTGCAGGGCAGTTTACCCCAGAAGCGCCCCTCCAGACAATGGGGGAAAGAACTGCATTATGGCCAATGGCAGGACAGGGAGCACTCCTCCAGACTATGGGGGAAAGAACGGCTAGAAAAGTAAACATTAACAGTTTACCCCAGGAGCTCTTCCAGACTATGGGGGAAAGAACTGCTAGAAAAGTAAACATTAGCAAATAGGCAGCTAGCTAGCCTTGTATGATAAATAAAACAGAAGAAAAGAGCGAGGCCTATTAACCAGTGGTGGAAAAAGTACTCACATTTTATACTTAAGTAAAACTATCAATACTGCACTGTAGATGTACTACGTTACAAGTAAATGTCAAGTAAATGTCCAACGTGTCGCGATGCGACGCGTTGTGAGCTTGTAGATCGGCTATTTTCAAACAGCCAAGGTATAAAATAGGGCTAAAGTGGTTTATGTATGTTTTATAATATTATAATTTATATCTGCAAAGTAACTAGTAACTAAAGTTTTCAAATAAATGTAGTGAAGTAAAAGTACAATAATTGGATCCGAGATGTAGTGGAGCAGGGCCGTGCAGTCCATACAGGCAGAATAGGCAGCCGCCTGGGGCCCCCTCACAGCCTGGGGGCCTCATGAGATTATTATTTTTTTATTTTTTTAACCAACATGGCCATCAGGGGGCCCCAGTTGAGCTCTCAACTGTGAGACAGAGAACAGTTGAAGTGAGGGTGAGGGTTAACATTAGCTCATTTGAATCTGAAAAGAGCGTGGCTCTCAAAGGTGTGACCAGAGAACAATGGTCCTGATTACCCAAGCAGTTCTTTTGTGTCTGTTCTGTGATGCCACGTACATTACTTTAACTTTAAGAAGGATCGATGCAGGGAATGGATACATTATTTCTAAAGTGTGTGTATATATTTATATTTTAAAAAGTTTTGAGGCCCCCCATATTTATACATACATATAATATATGTGTATCAATTCCATTTCATTTTGGGGGCCCCAGACAGTTTGAAGTGGGGCCCGGGATGAGATCAATATAAAAGAAGGGTAAAAAGGGCCTTAACATGACATGTGATGTTTAACTTGAAATACTTTCACAGGGTTTACTGGGGCTTCTTAAAGATGGCACACATAGTTTGTATACTGTTTATTTATATTTAACATTTTGAGGGGCCCAAATATATCCATTTGGGGCCTCTCAATCTCTCAAACAGAAACACCCAGGGGGCTCCATGAGTTATCGTCGAATATAAATAAACAGTAAAAAGGCCCTTAACTCTCCCGCCGCTTCGAACGTTCACGTTCGCCCCATTTTTTACAGAACCTCGATGCCAATACGGCGCTCGTTCGGTTCGTTCGTCTGATGACTGTAAGCTGATGAGGCGTCGCGCGGCCGTCTACTGTAAACACATTTTCCGCGGTGATGGTGTAAAAAATCCATTATGCGTTAACATCAACGGAGAACAATTCACTTCCTTGTTGATTTTCTCTGGCTCTGAGGCTCTGTGGCCAGTGACTGGTCTTCTTCTTCTTCAACACATAACAGGCAAATTCACATTCATTCTCGCATGACGCCGCCCTCTGCTGCCTGGCAGACCAAAGTGCACTATTGCACAACCAAAAAAAATAAAAATAAATAAATAAATGTCTGTCTGTCTGTCTGTCTGTCTGTCTATCTACTATAACGTCGCAAAGGTAAGCCGCTTTTTGATGGCGCCAGACCCAATAAATAAATAAATAATCTGGCAGTAGGAGAGTTAACATAGTCATGTAATGTATGTGTTTAAAGGGGTATTTCACTTTCAAAAAAACTTTTGGTAATCTTATCATCTAATCAGGCTTTTATGAACACCCTGAACAGTTTTTAATTAGCTTGATTGAATATTTAGATATTTGATGTAAATGTTACCAGGCCCTCCAGGCCCAGGGCCTCTCCCCACACACACCCATTGTAACTTCAAACTTCATTTTAACCATGATGGATTCATTAAAAACACCCATAATTCTTTTCTGGTGACTCATAATACCCTCCTGGTTTTTTCAATAACTTTTTTCATTTATTTTTAATAATTATTTGTTTGTATTTAATTTTTTCCATTTTCCCAAATAATTATTACAAATAAATGAAAAAGGTTATTGAAAAAACACGGCCTGCTCACATATTAGGAGGGTATATGAGTCACCTGAAAAAAATGGCTTTTTGCCTTTATTGGATAGGACAGTAGACTGACAGGAAATGGGGGAGAGATAGGGAGTGACACGCGGCAAAGGTCACCCGGATCGGGAATCAAACCCGCGACGCCGACAGGCATTGATGCCGAAATGGCAACAAATACAAATGTGTTTAAAAGCATTACAGCATTACGTTAGCAAAAAACATCCGAAAACACACAAACACACACGCACGCACGCACGCACGCACGCACACACACACACACACACACACACACACACATATATAAAATTGTGACTTAGGTGTGAGTCACGGAAATGAACGATTCTTCCCACCACTAGTGAGAGCGGAAATAGGGTACGTTCAGACAGTGGACGCGTCGGCTCAAATATTATTCGGCTCCCCCATTTGCAGAAGGACAGATCAAGGAATGTAGCCTACCTTACACTACTCAACATTACCTGTCTTATATTTCTTATTATTGCTTTGTTCGGCCCTCACTCATTGTACATAGACTGTTCCAAGTCCCGGCCTTTTTAACCCACCATTTCACCAGCTTATATATTGACTGTGTCAATTCTTGTTTTAACATCTACACCAAACCTATTTTCCAAAAAATAGCTGATCTACAAGCTCTCAACGCCTCGCAGAGCTTGTAGATCTGTTATTTTTGGCTAAAGTTCTCAGAATAGGAGTATATTTAAAATAATTATCCTATCACACAAAGATTTTGGCGGCTCCCCTGTAGTAACTCTGAGGACCCCCTAGGGGTCCCGGACCCCCTGTTGAAGACCCATATTCTAACCTTCTCTCTATGTGTTTTTCCTTTTTCCGAGTGTTTTTCCATTGTACCAAATACATAGTTTTTCCGTACAGCCTACCGAATAAATACATGTGACGTCATGTGGGTCTATCATCAGCAGCAGCAGCACCGCTCACTTCACACCGGTGAGATTTCTTAAATGAATAGCCTACTTGATCTACCAGATCGTCACACAAGAGCATCAAAAGTAGCAGATAAGTGACACGTTTTGGAGCTTGTCTGATGATTTTGAACACTGAAAAGCAAAGGTTTCTACCCTTTGTTGACCGCGGGGTCTCCCTGGGATCCATACAAGGCCCCCCTTCCTCCTGTTTTCCCTCTGTGAGTTAGGTTGCCTGTTTTTCTGTTTTCAAGTCTGCTGTTTAGTAATCTCTCGAGAACAGACTATGATGCTACGCAAGTCAACTCAAATGAAAAAAGGAACAAAACAGAGAGGGCGTTCCCTTTCATTTGACGATGGTTAGCCAGATTGGCTGTTTAGTGAAGAGCTTGTGTTCATTAGTGTATTTGCCTCCTGAGTTTTCTGTAGGTTTGCCCTTCTTTGCTGGTGTACTTGTGTTTTTTGGAGCGGTGAAAGCGCTCCCAATAGACAGGTATGTCCGTGGGTATGTGGCTGGGTGGCTGGCTGGGTGGCTGGCTGGGTGGCTGGCTGGCCGTGTCCGTAGCCTGAAAATACCTTGAGTGGCCACACACAACACACTAGTTAAAGGAGGGGCGCTGTTTTGTGCAGGCCAGGCACACTCACCACTCACTCACAGGCACAGTTTACACTCACTCACTCACTCACATAGGGTACAGCTGCTCAAATTCACCGCTCCACTTCGAACCGAGGTTTGATTTTTTCCTAACAAACTCTTTGGTTATTGAGTGTTTCTGCATTTGTGTCCTGCTTGTGCCTGAGCCTTCACGTGTGTGTGTGTGTGTGTGCGTGTGTGTGTGCGTGCGTGCGTGCGTGCGTGCGTGCGTGCGTGCGTGCGTGCGTGTGTGTGTGTGTGTGTATAACCTTGATAATGAGAAGGTCAGACAGTTGCTTGACGCTATAGTCTGGTAGATACATTCCTCCTGTGCTCAGCTGACCCACGCTGCCTCCTCCCAGCGCTGTATCCGATTGGTTCAGACCACTGGCCCGCGAACTGTACCTATAGGCTGAACACAACACGGAAAAAGAGCAGACTAAATACAGAGTGAAAGGTCAAGTTTATTAAGTATTGACGGTTCAAGTGGTTAAATATCTGGAAACACACATTAACATGAATCCAAAATACACTGATGATTGTGCTGTCAAACAATGAAACTATTATGGAATCTATGAAAAGGTTGTGGGAGTCCCTGCTTCAACTCTCTCTCAACTAAGGGGTCCTAACCCTGAAAACGTTGAAGACCCCTGGTTTAGCCCAATAAAACCGTGAAAGCATCTGTGTCATTTTAGATTTTTTGCGTTGGCTATTCAAAACTAGCAGATATACAATACAGCGCGTCACTTCGTGCTGCGTTGTGATCTTGTACATCTGCTATTTTTGAATGATGAAAGTGAAAGTGTGAGAACTACTGATTTTGAAGGCAATTGTAGAATCAGCCTCCGGTTTTAATGGGTTTACAGTAAGTGGTTAAACACAGTTTCACAAGGCTACATCTTTCGCTTGTTTTAGTATACTGTACATGCCTTCATGGTTAATACTATTCAATTCAAACGGGCTTTACTCGCATGAGAAAACTTACGTTTACTTTGAAGCAAATATATGAGACAAAAAAACAATCAGAAATCTAACCTAGGAAATGTATGTACAATTAAAAGGGAACAAAGAGATGTGTAACATTGCAACTTAAAAGAATAACTACATTACGTTACAAAACCATAAGAATTGTGAGGAATTTGCTGTTAGAAGTAGTTTCATGTAAGGAAGGATAACTTGGTATAAACCTTTTTGAAACAAATATTTCAGCAATATTTCAAGATTTTGCAGTCACTTAATATAAAACCTTGGATACAAATAGCAGTTTCTCAAATGTATTTTACATCTCAATACGATGGAAACATTTTGTATTTTATTTAGAGAAAGAGAGAGACAGACACACAGAGAGAAAGTGAGAGAGTGGAATAACCTTGCTGCTGCTGGATTATAAATCCTGTCTGGATTTGATGTAATCCAGGTCATGTCATGGCTTTCCACCAGATAAACCTCTGAAATTAGTTATTTTAATTACTGCAGACACGGCCACTGCTGCTCTTAGTTACATCTCAACACGCCATCATTTCAATGCCATCGTCATAATCACTGTTATCGTCTTCACTAATGCCAACGGTACCGGTGTCGGGCAGAAATCTGGTATCCACAAAAAAAAAAAAAGAAAAAAAATTACAAGTTAACTAACCCTAACCTCAACAACTCTCATCCAAAAGCTATCACCAAAATCAAAAGGATTTGGAACTTACCATACAGTGTACAGAGCAAGTACTAATCACGCATCTGTATGTACTGTAGGTACTTTATTTACTGTATCCCCAGTGCTTAATTTGTGGTGGAACAAGGGGGAACATGTTCCCCCACCTCTTTGATTGGATCCGGCACCAATTTGATTGGATCCGGGACCTTCACTGTCAATGAAAATAGTGCTGTTTGGTCCTTTAGGTTTTCATCCTTCCAAATAGAGACCTTTTTGGCTGCAGCATTTTTCCTTACTTCATATTTTCATGTTTTTGTTAAATTTCTTGTAATCTTTCTGATGTGGTGCTTCATATGTGACAGTGACACACAATAGACAAGCTATATACACACATACATGGTGTCATAGACCTTTGTTAACAATAAAAATACATATATGTTTTAATATGACAGTTATTCAGATTGATCATTCCAAATTGATAGATTGACTACCAGTGTTCTGATGGGCCACATGTGGCAAATGTTGCCGCTAATGTTATACTGGGTGCGTAAATCTAAGTCAAAAAGAAGAAAAAAAAACCTGACGCGCACGCGACAGTTTACGCATGCAGTCCGCATGCACGCAGCCTGGGATCCGGAACCTATTCATTGACAAATGAAGCACTGTGTATCCCCGAGGGGAAATTAAGGCGTTACAACCGCTCTCATAGAGACATAAACAATAAACACATTATAATAAAAAACATCTAAAATATGCATCTAAGCATCATGTGTAAGTCGGCATACAATATTAATTCAGTATGTGGACTGTTGTTCTGTGCTATTAGGGGAATTGATTCTGTGTGTGTTGTACTGTAGGAGCCGCTAGCGCAGGGGCCAGCAACCCAAAATGTTGAAAGAGCCATATTGGACCAAAAAAAACCAAAACAAATCTGTCTGGAGCCGCAAAAAATTATAAAAGCCTTATATATCCAAAACGTCGTTTTGTATTTATCATTTAAAAAATGTACTAAACTAGTGAAAACAGCCGATGTGTGCTTGTAGATCTGCTGTTTTCACTACTTTTGTGTGTCAGTCTTGTATGCTGAAGCAGGGCTTTACTTTGCGAAAAAAAAAAAAACATACACATTTTAAACTTGGAGATACAAGGTTTCTGCCCGACAGTGACAATAAAAAAATCGTTAAAACAAAAAATACATTATTTCCCCCCATCATTTTTCCATTTTCATACATTTTTGAAAACGCTCCAGGGAGCCACTACGGTGGCGCTAAAGAGCCGCATGCGGCTCTAGAGCCACGGGTTGCTGACCCCTGCGCTAGCGTAATGACCCTCCCCGTCCGGCCTACTCCACTACATCTCAGAGGAAAATGTACTTTTACTTTCTCCACTACAATTATCTGAAAACTTTAGTTACTAATTACTTTGCAGATATGAATTATAATATTATAAAACATACATGAACCACTTTAGGCCTATTTCATACCTAGGCTGTTTGAAAATAGCCGATCTACAAGCTCACAACGTGTCCCTCCACCGATCTGTCTGTCTGTCAGTCAGTCTGTCAGTCTGTCCTTCACGTCACACTTTTCCCCTACTCATATCTCTGCCACCGTTGCCCCGATCCATGCCAAACCCCTCATTTCTCACAGGGCCCTCTTCTAGCGCCACCATGAGGCCGATTCTTGCAAAACACATGTTTGGACACTGCTCCAACAGATTTTGCCCTAAAATCATGCAAAGCGGTACACAGTATCTCTACATTGATGATTGCCTACCATTGCCTTCTAAAGTTTGTGTATGCGACCTGATGGTCGCTTATCTCCCGATTAGGGAGTCTTACTGGTAATTATAATGAATAAGCATGAACAAACTAGTTTATGTGGACGATGTAAGGTGCCCTCCACACTAGGCGCGGTCACCGCCTCCTAGCAATTCATTTTCAATGAGAGGCGGGCGGCTTTTTCGGCCGCGCAGCGAAGTTTTGGGGCGGCGAGGCGAGCGGGCCATGAAATCCACCGCGAGCGTGCTCGTTTGTGCATGCGTACGCGGGCAGTGAGAGATGGATTGTGTTCATCTTTGTGAAATACCGCGCGGCGTTTACTCACTGAGCGAGTGTGTTTGTGTCTCACCGCGGTGCGGCCACCGCTGATCCTAGCGGCAGCCCCGACGGCAACCGCACCTAGTGTGGAGGGCACTTAACTAAGATATCCGATTGGGTGCATATATTTTATATGCGCAGAATTACGATTAAAATACATTTTAAGTTGAGGCTACTTCCTCAATTTCCTGGTCAGTGCGAGCCGAGTCAGCCGGGATGCGCTGCTCTCTGACTGTTTCAGAGTGTTTACTGAGAGACCACGTGACTAGGGCTGTCACGATTATGACATTTCACATGACGATTAATTGTCACTCAAATAATTGCAATTAACAATTTAATTGTGTTTTTGTCGCTGACAATAACATTTGTGTTTGGCTTGTAGGCTTTGAAGTTGCACATGGCAGATATGACACATAACCTAAATATACAAAGAAATTACTGACATATTTGACAACGTTATACTTAAGAAAGAACATTGATAGTGGAAATAGACGATCTACAAGCTCACAACGCGCCGCGTCGCGAGCTTGTAGATCTGCTATTTCCCCAATTTTTTTACTTAAAAAAAAATATATGAACATTTTTCAACATGGAAACGATTATGACGATTATAAAAAAATAATCGCGATTATGAAGAATAATCACGATTAGACGATTATGTAATAATTGTGACAGCCCTACACGTGACCTACTGTATCACAATGTTAAACGTCCGTTTGTGTCCCTCACACTTTAAGTAAAACATTTGAGTACTTTTTCCACCAGTCTATCAACGTTGTCATGTTGGTTGAACAGGTGTGATACCATGTGAAAACTACAAGTGTGCACGCGTGAGTCATGTGCTTCCGAGTTTGTGTGTGCGTGTGTGTGTGTGTGTGTTTGTGTGCTATGCATGCATGCGTGCGTGCGTGTGTGTGTGCAGTTTTTATCAATATTTATTGCTGTTCTGCAACATGTTATTGCTGTTGTTGTTGACAACCATTTGTTGCCTGGCAATAAACATGTCTGATTCTGATCCTGACACAATTATATTGTTTAAATTCTAAATAACTCGCTAAATCTCCTTTTTAGCGAGAGCGCCATGAGCCTGCGACTACCGGGGTCAAACATGGCCACATCTGGGCCAAATGTGGTGCTCTTTTAGAATGATTTGCTGGAAAATATCCCTAAAGCCCAGGAGTATAATTCTGAAGAATATCTGCCCGACATATCGATGTTATAATTATGAATTACTCCCTAATATCCGTTGTGTCAGTGGTGAAAAAAGTATTCATGTGTTTTACTAAGTAATAGCCTACTACAATGTAGAAGTACTCTGTTACAAGTAAAAGTCCAGAATTATACATTTACTTGAGTAAAGGTACAAAGGTATTGGTATCAAAATGTACTTAAAGTAACAAAACTAGTCAGAATGTCCTATTTCACAAGTTTTCAAATGTATAAAATGTATACAAATCTTTTGAAAATAGCCGAATATAGCCGAATATTTTCAAATGGCCGAAATGTATAGTTGAAGCTGAAGTGGTAAATGTATGATTTGTAATAATAATCAAGTTGTAAAATAATTGTAATGGAGTAAAATAAATACCTCAAAATGATATAGAACCCATTAAGACCAGAAAGATACCTAAAAATGTTGTCTAAATCCTTATTGTTTTCTGAAAAACTTATGTATCTTTACCTGTGGTGCTCAAAGTTTTTAATGTCAAGGACCCCTAGAATTATTATGTAACCCATCTCAAAATATTTTGTTCCAGGGACCCCCCAGAAGCAAAAATAGCACATCTACAAGCACTCGGTGCCGTGCTATGAGCTTGTAAATCTGCTATTTTTGATTAGCCAAAGTATACAAAATAATGGTTAAAGTGGTTACGTGACACAGATGCGTTCCCGTGGTTGGGGTTCTGGCAGGGACGTGCTGGCCATTGGGAAAAGCGGGACAACTCCCAAACGGCCGGTTCATTCCCGGCCGGTCCAGGCCAGCCATTAGGAAAAAATTAAAAATAAAATGTCGGCCTTTGTTCCATTTTGGGGACTGGGCGGCCAACAAAGTAAATCGTCACTGTCGGGCAGAAACCTCGTATCTCCATCATACAAGGCCATCGCACAAAAGTAGTGAAAACAGCAGATCTACAAGCACACAACGTCTCGCGGTGCGAGGCGTTGTGTGCTTGTAGATCGGCTGTTTTCACTAGTTTAATAATTTTTTTAAATGATAAATACAAAACAAACGGTTTTGGACATACAAGGTTTCCACCCGACAACGACAAAATATAACTCATGTAATTGGCCCACTGGCTTGTCACTTGTCATGATCTGAAATGGCAAATCTTTGAGTAGCAGCAGCGCTATGGAGAGAGATCTCTCTCTATAGCACGCAATGAGGGCCTCTCCAACTCTTTTTCCCGGGCTGAATCAGGGGCCCAGCACGTCCCTGGTTGGGGTTCTGGGTTGCTCTCAGTGTGTTCTTACCGACAGGTGGTGCTGGGATGAGGGCCGGCGTGCCGTAGTAGGAGAAGGCTCCGTTCTCGAAGCGCAGCGCCTCCTTACCCACCTCCACCTCCACCCGACCCTGCAATGACAACACAGCCTGTTGAACACACTCATTCACACCAGCCAGATGGCATCTAATTCCGTGGGCGATGGTGAAAAGGACAGGTCAGGGGACTGTCCTGCCAGGTCCTGCCAGGCCCCGAAAACACAACTATGGGGCCAGTAAGGTGCCAAGGAGAAGGTTTAGTGCAGGGGTGGGCAACTTTTGATGATGGCGAGGGCCACTATATTTCCACCTTCACTCCAGAGGGCCACATTGCATATTGCTACGTCCTACTTTGTCATATCTCATACAAAAGAAGCAAAAATAGCAGATCTACAGGCTCAAAACGCATCGTGTGGAATCCTGAAATGTAACATTTTGATTCAATTTCAAACGTATTTAGTTATATACCGTTACGCATGTTAACTTCTTGCCCATGTATGGTTTAGTGTGTGGGAAGCCACCTCGTTATGTCCAAAGCTGTTACTTTTCAGGGTTTGATTGATTGATTGCTTGAAGACTTTATTAGAGGTTTGCATAGGAAAAGGTACATGACAATACTGTTCACTGGTAGGCCTACCTGGTCAACTAAAAGGATAAACACCACAAGAAAGCCTTTGGCTTGTTTCAATTGGGGTCCTTTTTTTAACTGCTATAACATTGAATGACAGACAAATAAAACACAGTATTATGCAGGCAATATCATCCAAGAAAAACTGTCGTAAAACAAAATACAAAATAAATGGTATTTACAGTAGAAATGTCAGGGGGAGGTAAGGATAGGGTTTGTCTTTTTTTTTTTTTACCAGTCACTTACATAGGCAAGATCCATCATCCATCCATCCATCCATCCATCCTTCTTCAACCACTTATCCGGAATCGGGTCGCGGGGCTAACAGTTCCAACTGAGAGTTCCAGAGTTCCTTATCCTGAGCAACTTCCTCCACTCCCTCTGGGAGTATACCGAGATGTTCCCAGGTCAGTGTGGAGATATAATCCCTCCATCTGGTCTTTGGTCTGCCACGAGGTCTCCTCCCACTTACGTCTCACTCCGAGTATGACGTACATCGAGAACCTTCCTAGGAAGGCGCTCGGGAGGCATCCGTACTAGATGCCCGAACCACTTAAGCTGGCTCATTTCCAAGTGTAGAAGCAGCGGTTCTACTCCAAGTCTCTCTCGGGTGACTGAACTTCTCATCCTATCTCTAAGGGAGAGATACCAGCCACCCTGAGAAAACTCATTTTGTCCGCTTGTATCCGCGACCTTATACTTTCGGTCATGGCCCACACTTCGTGACCATAGGTGAGAGTAGGAACGAAGATTGCTCGCTTTGCCTGTGAGCTTGTAGATCGGCTATTTTCACTAGTTTGGGTCCCCGCCTCCCCGGGCCAACGTCTATTTTCTCTTTTGGGTCTGGAGCAAAAAAAAAGTTTGGGAACCACTGGTGTAGAGCTTGTAGATCGGCAATTTGTCGGGGCGAAGGGATGTTGCGTAGACGGAAACAAAGCGGTCAAAGCACCCGGTTGTAACTCAAGTCCGGTTCTCTAAGACTAAGAGGGTTTAAGTGGTTAAATCCATTCATTCTCAGCTGGAGGCTATTAGGCTGAGCTCACAGTTCATTAGTCATGTAATGAGGCCCTCCTACTTCCCCTACCCAGGAGACAAACAATCACGCAATTACCACCATTCCTGGCAAATGAACTCATCATCCTCTGCTTTCAATTGTTGTCGCGGCATCTGTGGCAGCCATTTTGACGGCGCGCTAGGGCCGATGCATACTCCACTTTTAGAGCCGAATTTATTTCCGTTCAGCTCTGTCTAAACGACAATACAACGTCATTCAGAGAATCGGGGGGACGGGTACCTTCATTAATTCGGCTGTTCGGTGCTGCCGAGATTTTGTGACTACCCGAACCAAACCGAAATAAATTCGGCTCTAAAAGTGAAGTATGCATCGTGAAGTATTAGTGTCCATGGCTCTTTGGCGTTCGCCGTAAAAAATAAGGCAGCGCACGGGGCTGTCTGGGTCTCCCGTATTCAATGGTGGACTCAAGTGCTCAACCCCCAGTAGTTGAGTCAAAGAGTAATTTTTACTCCTTTTTAAATACTAGCCCTTACCCGTTCAAAGATATGAGCTCCAAAATGATGTGCAGTGTGTGGGTTATGGGATGTGCACTGTGCATACAGTATATGAGGGATGGAAAGTAACTTTAACTGGTGCTTGCATGATAATATGTATAGAGCATCAATGTAAGAAATACCCGTTTCGTTTAATGGCTACAGAGATACTGCCCCCCCAGCCCGCCCGCCTGCACACACACACACACACACACACACACACACACACACACACACACACACACACACACACACACACACACACACACACACACACACACACACAGAGCTGGTTAAACACTTCTCCTCAAGCTAGATGCAGAATTGATGTGCCTCATGCTAGATGCAGAATAGATAGTAGATACAGCATAACAATGCTAATATACAGCATACGATTTGTGAAAGTGACAAACGGGCTTCACAGTTATGTCAGGTGTGTTCATATGCTTATGGTGATGCGATTTCAGATCAATTGCTCCAGCCACTGAGGAGAAACGCTGTTTCAGACAGACAGACAGACAGACACTCACTCACTCACTCACTCACTCAGACAGACATTCGCAAAATTATAGTATAGATTGCTCAACTACAAGTGATAGTTGCTGTGTTCAATTTGTGTTTTAGTCAAAGTACTGGAGTAGTCTATGCTTTTAAAAATACTTAGGAACATAAAATCAATTGTACTGATAATAGCTCACAGCATTGTGAGCTATTAGATCTGCTATTATCTTTGAACTAGGGAATAAGTGGTTAATCCATAATGTACGGTACTTGTCCCCTTCCTAGAAAAGTCAAAAGTACTATAATTATCTTTGAAATATAGCAGATTGAACATCAATAGGCATCCAACATTTCAGATGCTCAAAACTCAAAAGTACAGCACTCAAAATGTAGCCTATCGTCACTGTCAGGCAGAAACCTCGTATCTCCAAGTTTCAAATGTGTATGTTTTTCCTAATGTAAAGACCTGCTTCATCACACTAGTTCTGTTGCACAAAACTAGTGAAAATAGCAGATCTACAAGCACACAACGCCTCGCATTGCGAGGCGTTGTGTGCTTGTAAATCGGCTATTTTCACCAGTTTAAATATACTAGCCCTTACCCGTTCAAAGATATGAGCTCCAAAATGATGTGCAGTGTGTGGGTTATGGGATGTGCACTGTGCATACAGTATATGAGGGATGGAAAGTAACTTTAACTGGTGCTTGCATGATAATATGTAGGAGCATCAATGTAAGAAATACCCGTTTCGTTTAATGGCTAACCCCCCCCCCACCCCCACCCCCCCCCGCCCGCCCGCCCGCCTGCACACACACACACACACTCCCCCCCCCCCCCCCCCCCCGTGTGTGTGTGTGTGTGTGTGTGTGTGTGTGTGTGTGTGTGTGGGTTTGTGTATGATTGTGCATGGCCTGAACAACAGCGCCCCTCCCTTAACATGTGTGGTCACAAAAGGTACTGTAGGCTAAATAGATATAGATACACCATAAAAATGCTATTATACAGCATACGATTTGTGAAAGTGACAAACGGGCTTCACAGTTATGTCAGGTGTGTTCATATGCTGATGGTGATGCGATTTCAGGTCAATTGCTCCAGCCACCGAGGAGAAACGCTGTTTCATACAGACATACAGACACTCACTCACTCACTCACTCAGACAGACATTCGCAAAATTATAGTATAGATATTTTTTTTATGATAAATACAAAAAGAACGGTTTTGGACATACAGTGGTTCACAGAAAATTGAGTCGCCTCAGGTATCTGTAGGTACCTCTGGACACCCACCGGTCTCTCTGGAGATGGGAGTGTCTAAAAATAGGAGGCCGTCCTTTCAGCTTATCTTCTGCAATACAGTCAAGTGACACTAGATGGCATAGCAGAGCAATTAGTTTAACTATTTTGCTGGGGATTGAAATGAATTGAAATGAACCACAGAAGAGACTACTGTAGATACTAGAGAGTAATTATACTTTAAATGGTGTAAAAATACATTTTGGCATAGGACTTTTTCATTAAATGTTAATTAAATGTCTCATTTGTATTTGTAAGGGTCCATTTAAAACTGGCTATGGGACTAAAACGGATAATTATAAAGTTAACAGTTCACATGACAATGAGCTTATTACCAGCACTTAATAACAGTTCCACTGTTTCAGAGAGAGCATGTTTCATTATGGAAAAGCTCTGCTGTTCGCTTGTCTGTCTTTGTTTCCTTGTTGGTTTGAAAACATGTGTCTACCCATGTTTTTCTTAGATTAGCCAACTAATTCTACTATTTCTTTGCATTTGATGTAATTGGTGTTGGTGTAATGATGTATTACCTAAGTTCTAAGAATTACTTGAGTTCAATGTTGAGGTATTTGTATTTTACTTTAGTATTTACAAATTCAATTTGGTGGTCATTACTTCACAGTGTCTATATATCATTGATTACTGCACCTCTCAGTTCTCAATTATAAACATTTATAATCATGTAGTCCAGGGGGCGCCTGAGGGATTGAGCATACAGTTATGAGAGCACTGGCCAAACTGCATTCCTGGCACTCAGCCGATATCACACGTCGGCTTTGTCCCTTTCAATGTGAGCAGGGCGTCACCCAGCGTCAAAGCCCGCCTCCACATCCTGGCTGTCTGCAAAGGCTGTATGTCTACTCGTGATGTAGCTCTACTGTAGCCTATACAGTATTCTACCCCCACCTCCAAAATAAAATAAAAAAATCTCAACTGAACTGTGTCATGTTCCCAGCCTACATAGGCCTATACTGTGTATTTACCCTTCAACTATAAAATATATATTGTTTTTAATGAGACATGCTTTGTAATTAGGCTATGCTCCCAAATCCATATTATTATCGTCTGTTCGCATATTTCAATGAGTCCCGCAAAAGGAGGTTTTTAGCGAGGTGAAGTGAAACACCAACAAAAGTCACCTGGAAGATGAAGGTCGGAACATTTATAGCCTATGGAGCATATTTCTGGACATTATCTACGGGGATGGGCTATTTCTCTATCAAAATAACAACTTTTCTAGTGTTATTTCTTATCCTGGTAAACATCATGGGTCTGTCTGACAGACAGCGTGCCTTTATAGCCTAATAATCGAAATTTGCAAAGTATCTAACTGTTTTCAAAAGATTGTAGTGGAATAAAAATAGCCTACTCGAGTAAATGTACTCAGTACACCAATGAAGCCTGCGTGTGCCGTCAATTCAACACGGGCGGACAATAGAACTGGTTCAACATGTTTGGCACAGATACTTGTGTATTGGAAGCAATTAGCTTGTCTAGAGGGTCGCCTATATGGTCAGCTGCTCCCCCTCCAACCGTCCTACTGTATATGTTCCATGTGATGTTCTCCCTTATAGACTGTTTTTATTTAATTTTTTGACACTTGCTTTGGCAATGTAAACGTATGTTTTCTCACAAAATGTCATGATTACCGAAAAGTATTGAAAAACAGTGTGGTAAATAATAGTTTGACATTTTAACTTGACCTTTCACTCTGTAATTAGAAAGGGACCCTTTCACAAAAGCAAAAGCGATTGGTCATGTCAGAGGCTTGGTTCTCAAAAACCTCCTCGCTGTCACATCTTCTTCTGAGACGTTGACATTTACCAGAAGAGGAGGAATGGAGAAGGATTTCTACAGGCATTAGGCCTACATTTATGACCATGATGGCATTACATTATTATTATTAAACCACAATCAAATGTTTGTCCAGGTGTCTGGGACAACTAATACATCTTTATGAACAACTTTATGAGGCTATTGGAAAAATGTTGCCTACTGCCTTGTTTCCAAATAAAGAACAATTTCAATTGAACATGTGAACAAAAGTTGTGTCTTTTTCGTTTCCTTATATTTAGCTTATTATTATTATGTCACGTTTATGTTGTTTTGGGACAGTGTGTGAACCAATTATTTTGTAATTGTTTGTGTCACAACGTTCTGTCATTTGATGACTTCTCCGCCTCTCTCTCTCTCTCTCTCTCTCTCTCTCTCTCTCTCTCTCTCTCTCTCTCTCTCTCTCTCTCTCTCTCTCTCCCAGCCCTAGAATATATATATACATACAGTATATAGTATCAAAATCAGCTTACAGTTTTTCTTTCGATTGCTAAAACACATTTTTTTTAAATTTGGCACAATTTTCACAACCTTTACTTCTGTCCCCAATCGCTTGACTCAATTTGTTACTACTTTAGATTTCCTTATCATATTAGACTCTGACTTTCCTTCTTTACACTCTGATGTAAATTTCACATCACCTTGTTGTCAAAACACAAGACACACTTTTCAGGTTTGCACACACTTCTCACATAAAATCTCATAGCATCAATCCACAACACACAAATATTCAAATCTTTAAACTTTCGGGTCAGGCGAGCAATTCAGAGCCAGGTCCCACTGCTTCAGGCCATGGAGGAGGCTTATGGAGATGTGGGCTTTGAGGCCTGTCAGGGCTTCATGCGGCACTCTAGGCCAGGGGTTTTCAAAGTGGGTGATGGGGCACCCTGGGGTGCCACGACGGCAGTCCAGGGGTGCCGCGAGATCATTTGATAATATTTTGAATTTATTTGGACACTTGAAAAAATATAATTTATTATATAAAGTACAAAGTTATTTTCAGTCAGTTCTAACCAAAATGGCTATTATGTAATGGCTCAACGTTTTCCTCGCAACATAATCACTAAAATATCGTCACTGTCGGGCAGAAAACTTGTATCTCCAAGTTTCAAATGTGTACGGCTTTTGGTAAAGAAAAGCCATGCTACATCATACAAGACTGTCGCACAAAACTATTGAAAACAGCCGATCTACAAGCACACAACGCGTTGTGGGCTTGTTTGGAGTGTTTGGGGGTAAACGTTTAGACCTACAGTCAATAAAATGTTTTGTCTGCATATTTGTGTGCTGTTTTATGTTTGTCTATGAGAGAAGTGGGCATACACTGGGTCATTTTACAAAAAGGGAATTGGTTCATTTACCAGAGTAATTGACATTCATTCAGTGTGTTCCATTTCGACAATTGTGTTTTCAATTTTGCTCTTCAGTGTTCTGTTCATGCTTGGTAGTGTTCAGCCAAAAGCTAGTTGTGTTTATTCAATGAATGCATGTGTGTGTCATGTGAAAATATGGCTGTGTTTACCAAATGAAAACACGAGTTCCATTTTGTGAACATGTTAAGAGATTTGATGGCAAAGAGTTGTTTTGCAAAGGGATCTTCAACGTTTTCAGATCAAGGACCCCTTAGTTGAGAGAGAGATGAAGCAGGGACCCCCACAACCCTTTGTACCTCAACCTCTGTGCTTACTGCTTAGTATGCTCTTTTTTCCCCTCCACACCTAAAGTATTTGCCGAAAATAGCCAATCTGCAAGCTCACAACACTTTGCAGTGTGAGGTGTTGTGAGCTTGTAGATCTGCTATTTTTGAAAAATTGTGAAAATGAGTGCAAGTCTTTGAATATCTTTGACCCGATCTTTGACCCGACTTCTAAATCCTTCCTCTAAAATCGAAATCATGCTGTTCTCAAACCTTTTCATGTGAAGGACCCCCAAAATTACAGGTATTTGGCCACGGACCCCCCATCTCAAAATATGTTATTCCAGGGACCCCCCAGAAGCAAATATTTGAGTTACAAATGTTCGCTTTTAAGTAGATATATTCAAAGACTTGCAAAAAAAAACATGATTTAAAAAAAATAGCAGATCTACATGTGCTTGTATATTTGCTATTTTTCAATAGTTAAAGCAGTCAATAATCCTAGGCCTAAATGGGTTAAACAAATAATTACAATTTGAGTGCAAAAATAACTTGAAAAGAAACTATTTACAAGCTCACAATGCAGGTAGAGATAACAAGTAACCAACAAGTAATAGACTCGAATAGTCGACTCATATTGAAGAATCGCCACCCCGTGGCTGAACAGCCACACTACACGTTGAAATAAAATATCACATTTCTAGGGGGCGCGGCTAAGAATTTGGAGGCGTGTTTGACAGAGGTACCTCTAGGCACCTCTTGACACCTCTAGGTGTCATTTTAGACTTGGCGACGCTAAATGTTGTAACCCACTGTACAAGGTTTCCCCCCCGTTACAACGCTATACTTTATGACTGACCAATGTGGAGAGTTTCTGTGCCATACCTGCAGTATCAGGACAAAGTAGTCGACGGGTTTGTTCCTGGTGTAGAGATAGTGCTGAGGGGAGCGCTTGTTCTTGGGGTTGTACTTGAGCTCCTGGACGGTGCTGGGGTGCTTGATGAGACACAGCAGGATCTTCTCCGACAGCTGAGACGGCCCGAAGGGCTCCACCTCTGGAAGAGGCCAGCGGTGGACTTGGGTTACTTATAGGGGAGAACCACCCATTTTCAATATTGTCATTGATATAGCTTTGAGTTTTATGTGGAAATAAGAAAGAAAGTCCCCTCCCACCCCTTCTGTGTTGCCTAGAACTGGAGGATTGTATTGTATTGCAAAGTACACCGTGATGTACGTACACCGAAAATGGTTGTTCTCCCCTTTAAAGATGGGGTGCCATGAGAAGCCCTGCAGTAGATATTAAATCTAACCAAATAACTAAAACTAGAATTGATAGAAAAATAAAATAATAATAATAAAATACAAATCAAAACAAAGCTTTATGAAAACACCATAACAAATACTGTATTGTGTGTTTACAAGACTAACTAAAACAAACTCATAGTATCCTTGAATTTAGTCTAGCACAAATGGCGAGATCTACAAGCTAAGAACACGTTGGTCGCAATATTTCTGATCTAGTTGAATCCTGTCCCTGACTAACCCATATTACAATAAAATGTCCCAAACTAAGATTTTCACGAAATAAAAACTAAGCAAAAGGAGCAAACCCGCTACAAAAAAAAATATCAAAAATGTTCAAAAGTAAACATATTATTAAAACTATTAAATCCTTGGCACACATGCTAGCACACGCACACACACACAGGCAGACAGACAGAGACACACACACACACACACACACACACACACACACACACACACACACACACACACACACACACACACACACACACACACACACACACACTGTTACCTGTGGCTAGGAAGCGGTGCGTTGCGAGCAGAAGCTGAGGGGTTATCTTCACCCGTAGTTCATTCTCTGCCAGCTTGAAGATGGAGAAATCCTGCTGTTTCCTCTCATGGTGCGACACCCGTCGCTTAGTGCGGTTATCAGCTACACACATCACATCACATCACACACACACACACACACACACACACACACACACACACGCACACGCACGCACACGCGCGCACACGCGCACGCGCACGCACACACACACACACACACACACACACACACACACACACGGCAGATTATGTACTGCATAGTGCAGGGGTCCGCATCAGAGTTCCGACGGTCCGGTATTCCGACACTAAAACTATAACCCTAACTCTACCCCCAACCCTAAACCTAACCTCAGTAAACCTTACCTCAGTAACTAACCTGCCGACGCTAAGTAACTAACCTGCCTTACGCTAAGTAACTAACCTGCCTTACGCTAAGTAACTAACCTGCCGACGCTAAGTAACTAACCTGCCGACCATGTCGGAACAGCGGATAGTCGGGATAGTGAACGCTTCCCATAGTGCAGACGGTGCATACATGACATTAAAAAGAACACGTTGGCAAAGAACACACTTATTTACAGCTATATTGCCCAAGGGAGTCGTTTTAATTATTGATTGATTGTGGTAGCCGAGAGAATTATAGCAGGGAGATGAAAAATGAAATAAGTAATGCCATTTCCAAAGGCAAATGAAATAACAAAAGCAACGTGGTGGGCGTATGGAACCTGCAACGACTCAACGAGGCTAATTCGTGATATTAATTAGGGCCAGCTGCTAATATGTGCAGCCAGTAGAATCGAGGGGTAGAATGGGAGGACGTCGTCACTGTCGGGCAGAAACCTCGTATCTCCAAGTTTCAAATTTGTATGTTTTTTCGCAAAGTAAAGCCTTGTTCATCATACAAGGCTGTCGCACAAAACTAGTGAAAACGGTGCGAGGTGTTGTGTGCTTGTAGATCTGCTGTTTTCACTAGGTTAAATCGTTTTTTAAAATGATAAATACAAAACGAACGGTTTGGGACATACAAGGTTTCCACCCGACAACGAGGACATGCTACACAGAACCACATACACACAACTTCAAAAGACCTCTTGAATCCCACCAGGGGCAATTAAAGCCTAATTTATGCTCGTCGCATCCGTGTAGTTGGGCTATTTTTGGCGTGTGACGCCATCGTTGCGATGAATTATGGAGCGGGCTTTAAATAAGGACAGTTTATATGCAGAGAGTAAGACGGTAACGTACAAACAAACACGTACTTGGATGTAAATGTGGAATAAAATCATCTAGACGTTCCTAACAGTAACGAGGTCAAATAAAGTACCCGTACTGGCAGCAGCTGGAGACTCTAGTGCAGTGGTGGAGAAAGTACTTGTATCTTTTGAAAATAGTGGATCGGCTATTTTCAAACGGCCGAAATGTATCCACAACTTTCCAACATCCCATCGTGCATCGCGCAGAAGTTGCACGGAGCTTCCGGCGCCGCAGCCGAGTGTGATCTACAAGCTCACAACGGCTGCATCTGCGACGCGACGTGAGCTTGTATGTCTGCTGCTGTTAACCGGAAGTGTGGTGCAAAAAATTCTCCAGTAAATTCCCGCGGAAAGAGGTGGATATAAGGCTGAAGTGGTTGATGCTTGTTTTGTAATAATAATCAAAAGTAACTAGTAACCCACTAAGCACGCCGTCTAAAAGTGGTCTAATAGTGGTATAGATTTGAAAGTTTTTTTGTCGTCTAAACTTAGACTAGACGACTAATAGACGTCTAATAGTCATCTAAATATCGACGGTCTGCATTTAGACGACTATTAGACGTCTATTAGTTGTCTATTTTAAGTTTAGACAACAAAAACACTTTCAAATCTATACCACTATTAGACCACTTTTAGACGGCGTGCTTAGTGGGAACTAAAGTGTTAATTAATTGTATTGGAGTAAAAGTACAAAGAAGTACAGTAAGCCTAACCCTAATCCTTACCGCACGCATAGCCACTTAGTCTGAGTAATGGCATGTCGGACTTATGGGCAGTCTCTGGATTGCTGACCTATACGTCACATGGCTCAGGAACCGTTGATTCCCAGGTTGCCATTATTTATTTGTGACGTTGGTGTGCTAATGTTGGGAGGTTTATGAGATTGTATAAAATACATGCAGTGATGAGCCCAGTGGGGAGAGCTGACATTTCAAAAGCCTGCTGTGAAAAGGGCTGCACAGATGAGCTTGTTCAGTGCTACATTTATATATACCATACCACACGCACGCACGCACGCACGCACGCACGCACGCACGCACGCACGCACGCACGCACGCACGCACACACACACACACACACACACACACACACACACACACACACACACACTCAAATACACACACACACACGCTCAACTACACACTAGAACATTCTCTGTCATCAATTCATGGGTTGCATTTGTAGTCCTACAACGGCCATGTTGAGGACCAACACAGGTGTTTCAATTTGTCTGATTGACATAGAACTAATGTTCTACGCCAATCAGAACACCTGTGTTGGTCCTCAACATGGCCGGTGTAGGACTACAAATGCAACCTGTGAATACGATATCATATTGATGTCCAAAACATATTTGGGTAAGACTGACCGGTGGTTCGGCAGCGGCGGACAAACAGACAGAGAGACAGACAGACAGACATACGCGGACGAAAACATCACCCTTATTGGTGGGGGGTCAGTCAATGAGTTAAGCGCCCTGCAAAGCTTGGTCAAAGAGGGGCGGGTGGGACGGACATACATACATACATACAAAGCCAGATGTAGGAGCGGTTAACACAGCTAAAAAATGTTACTAGAATGAATGATGTCCAAGGCTTTCTTTGAGTTGATGTCAGCTCTTGAAAAAGACCACCAATCAATTCCCCACATAACGAGAGGGCCTGACATTTGGAATAATCTCCATGGAAAATCCTCCCGGCTAATTACGGCGCAGCGGATTACAGCGATCCTCTGTGGGTTTAGCCTGTTTATTCCACTTTAATTAATTACCGGTCGATAGCTAGCTTAACGGGGAGACAAGGGAGGAGATAGCAGAGAGAAGATCCTACGCTCAAGATCTACTCTAATTCATGTGTTTTAGCCATGGCGTTAATGAGTTCAATGACGGAATAGAATCTAAAAGACAGTTGTTGCTATTTTCTATTTCAGTGGTTCTCAACCTTTTCAGACCGCAACCCTGAAAATGTATCATATTTTAACTGGGGACCCCCCCACCCTTACGAGCACTAAGAGTTGAGGCATAACATTTTGTATAACATTTGTGAAAATAGCAGATCTGCATGCTCACAACGCCTCGCAACATGAGGCATTGTGATCATGTAGATCGGCTGTTTTCACAATTTCTGCCACTAATATTTGACCAATTTGGCCAATGTTTAATTTAGAGGTATTATAGGTATTAAAAAGTCCTTAAATTGTCACTTTAGAAATGTGCATAAACCCTCTATACACTTAAACTTTATGTTGGTTTGTTTACTGTTGAGTGAGAAAACAATGTTGCAAATTAAGTTAATCATCTGGGGACCCCCCGACCCACAGGTTGAGAACCACTGTTCTATTTAACCATGTCGTTGGTCTGCGTTCCACACGCTGTATACGTACTGTACAGGTCCGTTTCGTCCACGATCTCAGACTTGATGATCTCCTCGATGACGTCCTCCAGAGTGACGATGCCCATGACCTCGTAGAACGGGTCACCTTCGCCCTCGTTGTTCACTCTGTGGACCACGGCAAGGTGGGACTTACCTGAGGACGAGGCAAGAGACACAGAGAGAGAGAGAGAGAGGGAGATTAGGTTAGACCAGGCGTCTTCAACGTTTTTAGGCCATGGACCCCTTAGCTGAGAGAGAGATATAGTTTCATCGTTTGACAGCACAATCGTCAGTGAATTTTGGATTCCTGTCAATTTGTGTTTTCAGATATTTAACCACTGGAACCGTCAAAACTTGACCTTTCACTCTGTACTTAGTCTGCTTTTTTCCCCCTCTGCGCCAAACCTCTTTGCCAAAATTAGCCGATCTACAAGCTCACTCTGTATCACACTCTGATACTAAGTAACTCTGAGGACCCCCTAGGGGTCCCAGACCCCTGTTGAAGACCCCTGGCTTAGACCCTTTAATACCTGAGAACGATGCAAGTCAGGAACATGTTGTGAATGCATGTACCCGTCTGTATGTCTGTGTTCCTCTTATTGGGCTTACATAGGGCTGCAACATTTAACCACTTTCAATCCTATTCTTTTGGGGGCATGCCCAAAATTATTTTGGCACTACACTGTTGTACAGTACGACAAAGCATCACTGCTGCTTCATTTTGACTTATTGCCTATATGTCCTCAGTCTGCTGTTACATTCCAAAATGACTCAGGCAGAAAGTTTTTGACTTTTTGACTTAAAATGATTTTGGAATGTAACAAGCATTCTGATGAGGCTGAGAACATTGGCAGTAAGGCAGGATGGACCAGCAGTGTTAGGAGAGTAGAGTTTTAGGCACGTACTGTATAGATAAGGGCAGATAAACATGACTTGGGCAAAATTAAGTCTTTGCTAAGTCACCCATACGACTTGGGCAGATTTTCATTTTTCTTCTTTCCTGAAACCCTTAAATATTCTATGGAATAATCAATAAAATAAATTATGGAACACACAGTAAGGCAATACATAAATATATCCACAGACACTCCCCATCACACAGCAAGGCCTGCTGAAGCCAGCTCAGCTCCATTTGTAGGTTCTGTATTTGCATCCAGATGGCAGTAATGTGAAGTGATGATTGAGGGGGCGGTCAGTGTCATTTGCTATTGTGAGTGATAGCAGTGTGATGATGACTCTGTCGCTGTGTCTGAGAAAGTGGGTGTATTAAGCGGAGCCCAACAATTCCATGATGAGAAGGAGACGCGAGTGTGTGTGCATTCACGAATAGTGATTTTTAGTATTGGAATTATTCGACCTCAAAGTATTCGAATAGTCGAATATTCGACAGGAAATATATAAATATTTGATAATTTCATCATTTTGTTTCATTAAAAAAAAAGAATTCTCGGTCTAGTAGTGAGAGTTGCATTAGCTGGTGCTTCCTCCATCATGACATCGAGTTTGCCGGCTGGCTGCTGTTTTTCCCACTGGTAATTCATTCCGGGAGACGAAACGTGACACATGACATCAGTATAGAGCATTAACCAATTCATCCACCAGGGTCATTGACAACTCAATATATATATATATATATATATATATATATTTACAGTAAAATAACGAATATTCGACTTCGGTGAATTCGAATAGTGACTTTGATATCCGAATATTCTGTGAATTCCCTAATGCACGCACACATGCACACACGCACCCACAAAGAAAAACAGAGATAGCGTGTACAAATGAAAAGAGATGGAGAAATAGACATGATGGCACAATGAAAATGAAAGCAAGGCATATTATGTTTGTTACAATTCCCTGAATTGGTGCTGAAGCTCGAGATGGCATACAAGGTTCAATGTTTCATTCGACTTCCTTCGGACAATGTAGCAGCATAGGTAATAGTAAATTATAAGACAATAGTTCATCCACTTAAACCTTCTACACTAAGTTGACCAGTGCTCTGTACTAGTTATCCACCTGTTGTGTTAAACTTTGTGAAACAGTGAAAGTGGATGTTGTGATTTCAAATGATATTACCAAGGGCAAGCATACAGTAAGAATAGAAAACTGTACAGGACCCAGGAATATTCCCGGCTGACCACCATGGGTAAAAGTTGGATGGATGGATGGATGGATGGATGGATGGATGGATGGATGGATGGATCAATCAACATTCCTTTAGATAGTCTACATAATTAGGCTATGTCACCACCCAATGACATCACAACATTGTTATTACAACTGTCTTTTAAAAGTAATCGTCCAACTAACAAAGTGCCATTCAACGACTTGTTCCAACCGGTTAAACTGTTGTTTAAAAGCTTATCCTGTAAATTCGTTGCACTGATTCAAGGTGGTGCTGCTGTGTGAAATGATTCACTGGACGATACATCTGAAAGGAGGACATATGGATTCCTAGCAAGCTGCTGTGGTAGTCGGACACAAGCTGTACTCATTTGGAGAAAACCTGTTCAACAGTGGTCAGATTGAAGTGCACATCTTCAACACAGTGTCTTTGCATTGGAGGAAGTTGCCCCCAGTGACAAATGGAAGAGGACAAAGTCCCATTGAGGTTCCCTCTGGACGATGTGGCCACACATCTGTGCTGGTAGAAGAAATTGTCTACATCTGGGGAGGGCTTCCTTACTGCAATGTGCTTTATGCCTTTGATGTCAACACCCACAGCTGGTTCAAACCCAATATGTATGGGACTATTCCAGTAGAAATGAGCCACCACTCAGCCTGTGTCCTGGAAAAGGTCATGTATGTGTATGGAGGATCCACCCAGCTGACTGGATTCACTAATGACATCTGCAAGTTGAACACCACCACAATGGTCTGGTCTTTCATTAACACCAGAGGAACTCCACCACTTTCTTCATGTTGTCAATCTGCCACCATCATCGGGACAAAGATGTTTGTATTCGGGGCCGGGAGGTACTATGACAACAGCATCAGAGTGTTTGACACAGAGACCAACTGCTGGCTGAGCATTCCTTCTGCACAGCTTCTTCCAGAAAGACGCTGGGGTAATTCAGCCTTTGCCTACAATGGAGAGCTGTACATATTTGGTGGCTGGAGCGGGAACCAGTACTTCAATGATCTGTGGAAATTCAGTCCGGAGACCTTTTCCTGGAAGCAGGTTGAGCCCAAGGGGAAAGACTTGTGCAGGATGCGTGGGATGTGCTGTTGCATGGTGGGAGATCGTATCATCATCCATGGAGGATACAAAGCAAACAACGTCACTTCTGCTGACATGTACATCCTAGACTTAAATCCCAGCCTGAAGACGTTATGCAAGCTAGCAGTCACTCAGCACGGTCTGGAGCAGTCTGAACTCCCACATGACCTCAGGTGGGAACTGGCGGCCATGACTACCAACAGCACCGGAAAAGAATGACATAGCCCACGACACATGCACACGCACGTGCAAAACACACACACACACGCAGTCACACAAAGCTCATTGAAGCATTCTTTCCCAGTAGAAAAAACTGTACTACTACTGACTATTTAACTGTCTATACCAGTAAGACTCCCTAATCGGGAGATAAGCGACCGTCAGGTCGCAGCGTGATTTTGTGGCGCTATATGGGACAGATTCATATTGATGAGATAAATGTAGACATACTGTAGCTGTCCCAGCAATGGGGGGGGCTACATGAATTATTTTGATGCATTCATTTTATTGTTGGGTTTGTGGAAATGGTGATTTAATTTTGATTTGAGTGACATATCGTGGTTTTGCAGGGTAATGGTGCCACCTGTTGCTCAGGTAGCGTATGGTGTGGCTTGGTCAGAGGTCACATGATGCAATTAGTGTATATAGGGTCCACCTGGTCAGGTGCAGGTTAACAAAGATGAGAACAGATTGAGTTCTGAAGAAAGAGGAGCTCTTGTCTCTGTGAGAGGAGTCTCTGAAGAAATAAGAAAAAGCAGAATGTTAAAGATTTAACTCTCCTGAATGTTTGGGTGCAGAAGGCGCACATGGTATGTCACGTTTTGTTTGTTTGAAGCTTTTATTGTCTTGCTTGTACAAGTCATTGGCATTTCATTGGTTTTTATTGTTTGCATAATTGTTTGTTTCATTGTGGCTAAAATGTGTTATGTGTATGTATTTCCAGTTTATCACGGTGTTTGAGCATGGGAGGAAATAAAGATTCCTGTGAAAAACAGCAGTTGGAGCATTGTCCTTCTCTGTGCCTGAAGAAGAGTGTTTAGGAGCAGCAACACATACTGTCTACCGATTTGCGTGATTTTAGGGCAAAATCTGTAGGAGCAGTGTCCAAAAATGTGTTTTAAAAGATCGGCCTGAAGGTGGCGCTATATGGGACAGATCCATGTTGATGACATGAGTGTAGACATACTGTGTAGCGATTTGCGTGATTTTAGGGCAAAATGTGTAGGAGCAGTGTCCAAAAACCCTAGGTGGGGTTGGCGATAGGGCCTTTCTGTGTGGAGTTTGGATGTTCTCCCCGTGTCTCCTAGGGTAGATACCCGCACAGCTAGGCTTTTGTTCCATGTGCCGCGTTTGCGTATTATCCCTGTGACTGTCTGACCGACGTGTGAAGAAAGAATGTACCGTAGCACAATGTGGCAAGAAGCTAGCTGCTAGCAGCAGCTGTCTGAAGCTGCGGTAAAGGCATAGCATGTGTCAAGTTAAACCAGAGTTAGACGAACGTCAACCCTTGACTTCCGGTTGGTGGATTTTTTTCCCCAGGTGGGTGGACACTTCATTTAAAAATGTGAATCGTGAGAGAATCGTGATCTCAATTCTTGTGGAGGAATATATATATATATATATATATATATATATATATATATATATATATATATATATATATATATATATATAATAAAAATAATAATGATGATAATAAGTGAGGAAAAAAGAAAGAGAAAAACAACAGCAACAAACAGTCAGTAGTTTTATACACTAATCAGATAATAATAGATCAGCATATGTATAATATTAATGTACAAGCTTGGCATATTATTGCGACCGTAGGTCGCAGATTAGTATGTGAACGGTCACAGCTTGTCCAAATGTATCTCTGTCTGTCTGTCACGCATGACACAGTGGTTCTATGGGTTTGTCGCTTTGACATCACGCTCTGTCTTCACTGTGATGGCACACTAGCAGAATCCCTTTTATGCCCATCTATGGAGTTCCCTGATGTCATCAATATTAAGTCCATATCTAACAGGACTTCATATGGGAATGCCCATATATGGAGGCCACATCGGCACATACCACACTAACAGAATCATTATATGGCCAAGACAGATGGCCAAGACAGCCCATACAGTATACTGTATGTGTGGCTGGTTCTACAGACAGGGATCTCCATGTATGCGCATAAAAGCAAAAGGGTATGATGTCAGATGTCATAGACATCATGGGACTTTCACACAACGAATAACTGACTAAGCGTGTTTGGGCCCTCACAGCATATCTCCATATACAGTGAATGTTCTCCATATATGGGTAACTGGTCCGATATACTGTACATCACTGGCCAGATGGTCGGTCGAGGTTGCATGTCGCCCTGAGGCGTCTTACTAGTATATTCTATCATCATTTATCTGACAAGAATATTAAGCTGCAGAAAAATATAGTCTGCGAGAGGTTATGACATAATTCCTAAAAAGAACAACTATGCACAAGGCAGCGAATTCAGACTGGGTTTGTGCTGTGAAATTGCAAATCAGGATTAATATTCAGGCCATAGTTTAAAGCTCATAAATATATTAGGCAGCCAGTGAATCTTTTAGGATTATGAAATATTATGATGGTACACAATTTTGTGTATGAGTGTGTCTGTGCGTGTGTGTGCGTGCGTGCAGATCTGTGTGCGTATGTGCGTGTGTATGTGAAACAACACCCCCTGGGTCATGAATCAGTTTTCCTACAAAAACCAAAAATAGACGTGTTTTTTGCTGAATGTTCACCCCAGAATAGATACGCTAGATTAATGGGGTCTCCAAGGTTCATGCATTCTTGTACAACTCTGTCTCTGTGTGAATGCAAATGCAAATACAGCAGAGGAACTTGAAGTGATATTTGTTTGTGGTTAATGAACAAAAGTCAAACCATAGTTTTTTCAGCCCTGTTGGGACCTCCGGAAAGGGATGTCCTCGTAAATGTGGTTCTGGACCCATAAAGTGTGTGTGTGGTGTTTGTGCGTGTGTGTGCGTGTGTGAGAGAGGCAGGAATGAAAGGGATATGGGGAGACAGTCTGACAGTGTGGAGAACTTGGCTTTTTTACGTAAATACAGATTATGCAACCATGCAGTCAAGGGATGTCTGCACCTGCTGACTGGGCTGAACTGCACCCGTGTCCTCGGAGGCACATTTTGCACGCTTGTCTGAGAGTGGGTGTTTTCACACTCCTGCTGCTCAACCAACACGACAAAAACACAAGACATCACCTTCACACCACCTGATGGAGCCACGCAGATGTCCCACAGAGTAAAGAAGATGGACTGAAAATGTAAGCGAGCAGAACAAGTGTACAAATGAGGGTGCTCGGGGGGTGAAGTACCATCGGTCCACCTCCATGGAGTCTAGCATACTCCCCAGAGTCCCAACTACATAGTGTACAAGCTTATGTTGCAGATTCAACTTTTTCATAGATATCATAAGCTTGTTTGACAGCACTGACGTTGTTAGTTTTTTTTACTTATCTTTTCCATTAACATGTTGTATTTTCAGACCTTTAACCACTTAATCGCTCTCTGCTCTTATTTTTCCCTCTACACAAAAACTCTGACGGAAATAAGCCAACCAACTACTTCAATCCCAGTTAGCCTTTTTTTCTAATTGCAGAGAGGACCTTATTACTATTACTATTACTTTACAGTTCTACATGTGGATACTGTATGCTTGTGACAGCATGGTGACAGAACAAGTTATCACACTGAAGACTACATTGGTGATGTCACACACAGTGGTGTAAAGTAAGTAGGCTACATGTCATGTACTCAAGTACTAGACTTAAGTTCTGTACACTTTTTTTGAGGCATTTTTAATTCACTGAGTGTTTAAAAATGTCAATACTTTTACTTTTACTCCACTACATCTCAGAGGCAAATATTATACCACTTTATTACAAGGCTTGGTTAAATGCTTGATTCTAATTGGTCAATCACTAAAATCAGCTGTGAATTATATATGTAGGCCTTCCATTGCTCAAAGAAATGAAGGGAACAAAATGTTCCCTTAATTCTTTGAGCTTTCTTTGAGCAGTACTACAGTATACTATACTTAAATAAAAAATTCAAATAAATTAAGGGAACATTTTGTTCACTTAATTTCTTTGAGCAGTATATAATGACCGCTCCGCTCTAACAGACCGCTGTCAAATCAAAGGCTCAGAACACCTGCTGCACTCAGGCTGCACTGCGTGAATTTAGTGCCGTGTCCAAAGTGATAGCCATGTAAACAAACACACAGTGTCATTTACAACTAAACGTTGCTCTCAAGAATGTTTTAAAAAATATTTGAAGCGAGAAATAGACAATGCAGTAACAAAAAATTGATTCTATTTGACTAACACTTCCTTGTTTTCCAAGGCACCGTGTTGCGCTGGGGGGAAGCCCAGCGCAACACTTGTGGAACACGGTCTGTAAACACGGAAATACTTTTTTTTTTTTTTTTTCTTTTTTTATCAAATTATTAATTTTATTGAGTAGCTGTGAAATAAGCTGAGAAATAAAGTCCCTTCAGTTTGATAACCACCTGTCGGTACTTTATTTCTCAATAACGACCGCGCAGCTAGGCGTTATCCCTTACATTATTATTTGACAACTTTAGTTACTAGTTACTTTGATTTTGATTATTATTACAACATATACATTACCCACTTACGCCCTTTATACATTTCAGCCATTTGAAAATCTACAAGCTCACAATACGTCGAATCTGCTATTTTCAAATTCGTTTTAGACATTTTATTCATTTGAAAACTTGTGAAACTGGACATTCTGCATAATCATTTTCTACATTTGGTTCAATTTGATACCAATGCTTTTCTACTTTTACTCAAGTAAATTTAGAATTCTGGACTTTTACTTGTAACAGATATTTCTACATTGCAGTATTGATACTTTTGGTAATGTCACACACACACCTCCAACCAAAACACTGTGGCTCATGCTAGATCACTGCTAGGTGTATGAAATGGATCCACTTTTTTTAATCCACTGCAACAACTAGAGCAATCTGGCTGATTGACAGGCAGCCATCCAGACTGTAAAAAAAACTGTGCCTGTGTAGGGCTGTCACGATTTTGACATTTTACATGACGACTAATTGTCACTCAAATAATTGTTTTTGTCGTTGACAATTACATTTCTGTTGCACATGGCAGGTATGACACATAACCTAATATACAAACAAATGACATATTTGACAACGTCATACTTAACAAAGAACATTGATAGTAGAAATAGCCGATCTACAAGCTCACAACACATTGTGAGCTTGTAGATCTGCCATTTCCACTATTTTTGAAAATGTTTGAAAATATACGAAAGCTTTTCCATGATTGTGAGACGATTAGGACAAAACTATTGCGATTATGTCAAATAATTGCGATTAGACGATTATGTAATAATTGTGACAGGCCTATGCCATGTGTGTGAGACGATTAGCTAGGGCAGCCGTCCTCTAGTCTGAAGAGCTCAGCTCAGGTGAGGCACGTGAGGGCTTTGCCCTCAGCTGCTGATGTGCTAGGCCAAGCATTACATCACGTTTGTGTTGCGTAACACTATCGCATGCATATATGCGCTCTACCCGCAAGTGCACGCGCACGCGCATACACGGGGGAGGAGGAGAGTGCACATGGACGTCCCTGCTGTAATCGTTTCTGCTCTGCCAGTCTCTCGAGCTCCTCCAGGCTGGCATAAAACCGCATTCCAGTGTGTGCTGTGTTGGAAGTCTGTGTGTGTGTGTGTGTGTGTGTGTGTGTGTGTGTGTGTGTGTGTGTGTGTGTGTGTGTGTGTGTGTGTGTGTGTGTGTGTGTGTGTGTGTGTGTGTGTGTGTGTGTGTGTGTGTGTGTGTGTGTGTTTATGCACCATGATTATGTGTGATTTGACGCGTGATTTATTATGACAGTGCATCCCAGGCCTCCCTCCATCTAACTATAGTTCATCTTGTGGAATGGTTTTGCAGAGCTCGACAACGCTTGATTTATATACACAGCGTCTCGCTCTGCAAATGGCAGATCTGGAAACTTGTGAGCTTGGAGATCTTCTATTTCCGGTGTGAGACACGATGCAGAACTGATTTCAAATCAGGCTTAAGAGGGACAGAGTTATGAACCTGGGTCTATTCAATATTTCTCTTTACTTAGTGTGCCTCTGACTTTTACTGTTGCAATATGCTTTTGCTGTTTCTTTTCTTTGTATATTAACCATATTGTTTTTGATTAGATTTGTTGTTTTAGTTTTCTCACCTGTATGTCTAT